>NC_040085.1:84777898-85080929 GCF_003369695.1 Bos indicus x Bos taurus | reverse complement strand
TGCTATACAATGATACTGCATAAAAGTTCACCTAAGCAGGATACAAAACCCAGTTCCAGTTACTGCACTGGGAATTTCAGGTAGACTGAATGTAATTACTTTCTTTGGAGTTAGGCCAAGGTATCTGGGTTGTGAGCATCTTGTTTTGGGCAATTTGTGCCATGAGACCATTAATGACTAAATGTGCTTGGTGTCTAATTTCTTGATATTTCACAGAAGCCAGAAAGAAACTTCAGTAGATTGTCTTATTCATCACTCTGATTCCAAACAGAGCAGGCTATACCAAAGAGTGATTTTTATAGATGATGATATAATCTGTGGAACTTTTGAGCTGTTTAGATGGTGAGTATTAGCAGATGCAATTAATATTCATTATGTTCAAAGGGACTTCTAGCAACTTAAAGGTTCAAACAGTGAAAATAAGTGTTTACAATGTTGAGTAAATGAATGAACAGATAAATCTGCAGTGACTTTTTTCCTATTTATAGAAATCAAACAGAAACCCACTGAGTAGTTCCATATATTAACAGACTATTTGGACAGTAACCTTTAGGCATGGTTCTACACAAGAGATTAAGTTACTCAAATAAGCCAGTTCAGTTCAGTTCAGTTCAGTTGCTCAGTCACGTCCGACTCTTTGTGACCCCATGAACTGCAGCATGCAAGGCCTCCCTGTTCCTCACCAACTCCCAGAGTCCACCCAAACCCATGTCCATCAAATCAGTGATGCCATCCAACCATCTCATCCTCTGTCATCCCCTTCTCCTCCTGCCTTCAATCTTTCCCAGCAGCAGGGTCTTTTCCAATGAGTCAGCTCTTCACATCAGGTGGCCAAAGTATTGGAGTTTCAGCTTCAGCATCAGTCCTTCCAATGAACACCCAGGACTGATCGCCTTTAGGATGGACTGGTTGGATCTCCTTGCAGTCCAAGGGACTCTCAAGAGTCTCCTCCAACACCACAGTTCAAAAGCATCAATTCTTTGGTGCTCAGCTTTCTTTATAGTCCAACTCTCACATCCATACACGACCACTGGAAAAACCATAGCCCTGACTAGATGGACCTTTATTGGCAAAGTAATGTCTCTACTTTTTAATGTGCCGTCTAGGTTGGTCATAACTTTCCTTCCAAGGAGTAAGCTGCTTTTAATTTCATGGCTGCAGTCACCATCTGCAGTGATTTTGGAGCCCCCCAAAATAAAGTCTGACACTGTTTCCACTGTTTCCCCATCTATTTCCCATGAAATGATGGGACCAGATGCCATGATCTTAGTTTTCTGAATGTTGAGCTTTAAGCCAACTTTTTCACTCTCCACTTTCACTTTCATCAAGAGGCTTTTTAGTTCCTCTTCCTTTCTGCCATAAGGGTGGTGTCATCTGCATATCTGAGGTTATTGATATTTCTCCTGGCAATCTTGATTCCAGCTTGTGTTTCCTCCAGCCCAGCGTTTCTCATGATGTACTCTGCATAGAAGTTAAATAAGCAGGGTGACAATATACAGCCTTGAAGTACTCCTTTCCCTGTTTGGAACCAGTCTGTTGTTCCATGTCCAGTTCTAACTGTTGCTTCCTGACCTGCATACAGATTTCTCAAGAGGCAGGTCAGGTGGTCTGGTATTCACATCTCTTTCAGAATTTTCCACAGTTTATTGTGATCCACACAGTCAAAGGCTTTGGCATAGTCAATAAAGCAGAAATAGATGTTTTTCTGGAACTCTTTTGCTTTGTCCATGATCCAGTGGATGTTGGCAATTTGATCTCTGGTTCCTCTGCCTTTTCTAAAACCAGCTTGAACATCTGGAAGTTCATGGTTCACATATTGCTGAAGCCTGGCTTGGAGGATTTTAAGCATTCCTTTACTAGCGTGAGATGAGTGCAACCGTGAGGTAGTTTGAGCATTCTTTGGCATTGCCTTTCTTTGGGATTAGAATGAAAACTGATCTTTTCCAGTCCTGTGGCCACTGCTGTTTTCCAAATTTGCTGGCATATTGAGTGTAGCACTTTCACAGCATCATCTTTCAGGATTTGAAAGAGCTCAACTGGAATTTCATCACCTCCACTAGCTTTGTTCATAGTGATGCTTCCTAAGGCCCACTTGACCTCACATTCCAGGATGTCTGGCTCTAGGTGAGTGATCACACCATCGTGATTATCTGGGTCATGAAGATTTTTTTTTTGGTACAGTTCTGCATATTGTTTCCACCTCTTTTTAGTATCTTCTGCTTCTGTTAGGTTCATATCATTTCTGTCCTTTATTGAGCCCATTTTGCATGAAATGTTCCCTTGGTATCTCTAATTTTCTTGAAGAGATCTCTAGTCTTTCCCATTCTATTGTTTTCCTCTATTTCTTTGCATTGGTTGCTGAGGAAGCCTTTCTTATCTCTCCTTGCTATTCTTTGGAACTCTGCATTCAAATTGGTATATCTTTCCTTTTCTCCTTTGCGTTTCACTTCCCTTCTTTTCACAGCTATTTGTAAGGCCTCCTCAGACAGCCATTTTGCTTTTTTGCATTTCTTTTTCTTGGGAATGGTCTTGATTCCTGTCTCCTGTACAATGTCATGAACTTCCGTCCATAGTTCATCAGGCTCTCTATCAGATCTAGTCCCTTAAATCTATTTCTCACTTCCACTGCCAGTATCCCTTAGCTTTTCTTTCTTTCCACATTTCCAAATTTCAGATATATCTAGACATGCCTTAAAAATCTAGAAATTGAGTCAACATAAATATTTAATTCAACAGATTTCTTAGAGTTGACATTGTTCTAAAGATAAGTAAATCCCAGCTTTTGCTTTGAAGGAGAAGTGATCCAGAATGGCAATTGGCAAATGTACTTCACCCCTGAAAAACAAAAACAAACAAAAAAATCCCAACAAAACCTGATATTCAAGGCACAATATTAAAAATACCACAAAGAATATAACGTGTTTTGAGTTGGAATATAATGGTTTAAAGAAGGAAGAGCTCAGCTAGTGACTGGAGAGATTAGGAACAATGAACCTTGAGGGACAGGATGGATTTCTAATGTAGGAGATAGGAGGCAGGCTGTCATTCCAGGCAGAAATCACAATCAAAATGATCTAGCATATTCTGTTATTAAAGAAAGGTAGAGTTTGTTTGAATTTTTGGAAGCTTACATGTAGAATGAAAGTATTATTGTATGAGTGATTGAGACTTTATTTTGGATGGTCTTAAATGTCAGAACAAGGTCACAGGACCCCCCAGCCATGAAGGTTATGGGGGCAATCTGTATACTTTCTGAAAATGACAAGGGCAGCGGGGTAGAGAGAACTTGGAACTAAATGGCTTTGAGTTGTTCAGATAATAAGACATATGGGCCTAGATTTGGGTACTTTTAGTGGGGGTATTCCAGAAAATTTCGGGTCAGTTTTTTAAACCAATAGATGTAATTTTGTGAGTAGTAAGTTCAAAGCACTACACTTGGATATATAAACAGAATTGTTATAAAATCATAATTGAGAAAATACAAAATAGTTGAAAAAGAAATCAGATTCCATACATAGAAAGAGCTACAGTGTTACAGAGATAGCTGATTAGAGATAAGTTGTCTCAAATCAATAGAACCTTACATTTCATTCCCTCTGATCAACTACTGAGATCTCCTTTTTTTCAAAAGCATATTATCAGCATTCCCTACAGATAACAACTCAATTACAAGTGAACAGCACAGAATATTGAGCAATATTTTTATAACAATTTTACATCATCATCTAGTGACTTAAAGTGCCAAAAGAAATCTGCTATCTAATGGTCATGTTTTGATATTATTTGGAATAGTGAATCTGGTTTTTAGGTTCAACTTTCATTGTTGTTAATAAAGAAATAGATCTACCTCGACAATTCCCATAAAGAGAGAGTTGTCTATTGTTTCTGTTATGTCATTTTAGATAGTGGAAGATGACCTTCTTGGTAACTTTTTCTCAAACCCTTGTAGTTATTAAAATTATTTTGTTTAAGCTAAAAATAGAATTCTTATGATGCTTTGTTTTCCTTTGATGTTCATTTTGACCTGTCTGCCTTATGCTGCTTTTGTTTATGAGTTCTGTTTTACTCTTGTGATGTCTAGTATGAATTAAAAATTTTAAAGTCAGTAAGCACCATGAGTGATGCAAGAGCTATCAATTTCATGGCCAGAAATCCATGAGAAAACTAGGTGGGCACTTTAGTTTAAAGGCCCATATTGGGTATCTTTTTCTTTATTTTTTTAACCAATTTAAATTAAAATTTTCAACAAAATAAAAGGAGTACTGAAAAATTAAATTCATGCTTCTTAAGCTTCTACACTCAGTGCTGTGTTTGGTGTTATAAAAGTGGAAGCTCTATAGTAAATAATAAAACAGAAAAGGAAAAGAAAGATTAGAGGAGCCAAACAAGTACCTTTAAAAAAAAATTATACCTGAGGCCAAAACACCACGTGTGCTCTCCCTCTCTGTAAATAAAAGGTGGATAACAAAGCGCTGTGTTTTAAAATAGCCATGTTCTATAGCAACTGAACTTTATAAGGTAAATTTTTGTGTTTTCACTAATGCCAGAAAAAAATTTTAACTTTGGTTGGGATACATTTAATAAGAACAATGCTGTATCATAGGTTACAGATACAGATCAGTTGCTCAGTCGTGTTTGACTTTTTGCGATCCCATGAATCGCAGCATGCCAGGCCTCCCTGTCCAACCCCAACTCCCGGAGTTCACTCAAACTCACGTCCATCAAGTCAGTGATGCCATCCAGCCATCTCATCCTATGCCGTCCCCTTCTCCTCCTGCCCCCAATCCCTCCCAGCATCAGGGTCTTTTCCAATGAGTCAACTCTTCGCATGAGGTGGCCAAAGTACTGGAGTTTCAGCTTTAGCATCATTCTTTCCAAAGAAATCCCAGGGCTGATCTCCTTCAGTTAGAAGTTATTTCATATAAGAAAATGATAAATGCCATAATTGAATTCTCACCATCTTTCAGGCACTTACTCTGCTAAAGGCTTTATGGGTATAATTTCATTTTGCCTTTACCATCATTCTGTTGTTCTTGTTCAGTCACTTTGTCATGTCTGGCTTTGTGATACCATGGATTGCAGCACACCAGGTATGCCTGAACTTCACTCTCTCCCAGAGTCTGCTCAAACCCATGTCCATTGAGTAGGTGATACCATCCAACCATCTCATCCTCTGTTGTGCCATTCTCCTCCAGCCCTCAATCTTTCCCAGCATCAGGGTCTTTTCTAATGAGTGGGCTCTTCACATCAGGTGGGCAAAGTATTGGAGCTTCAGCATCAGTCCTTCCCATGAATATTCAGGACTGATTTTCTTTAGGATTGACTGGTCGGATCTCCTTGCTGTCCAAGAGTCTTCTCCAGCACCACAGTTCAAAAGCTTCCATTCTTCAGTGCTCAGTCTTGTTTATGGTCCAACTCTAACATCCATACATGATTACTGGAAAAACTATAGCTTCAACTACACAGACCATTGTCAGCAAAGTAATGTCTCTGCTTTTTAATAGGCTGTCTAGGTTGGTCATAGTTTTTCTTCCAAAGAGCAAGAGTTTTTCAATTTCATGGCTGCAGTCACCATCTGCAGTGATTTTAGAGCCCAAGAAAAAAAAGTCTGTCAGTGTTTCCATTGTTTTGCATCTATTTGCCATGAAGTGACGGGACTGGATGCCATGTTCTTCATTTTTTGAATGTTGAGTTTTAAGCCAGCTTTTTCACTTGTCTCTTTCACTCTCACCAAGAGGCTCTTTAGTTCCTCTTCATTTTCTGCCATCATCTCATTATTTCAGCCCCACCATCATCTTAAGAAGTGTTATCTAAATTAATTAAGTAAAATTGAACTGTTCATTTGGTTTTTGACATTTAAAAACATCTTATTAAATACTTTGATAAAAATAGCATCATTTGTACTTCCCATGTTCAACACATTTAAATGCCTATGTAAAGAGACGGCATGGTTCTTACATGTTATCTCATTGGACAATGCTATATCAGAAGCTAGTTAGATGTTGCTTCATCTAAGAAAATTATGTGTATACCTGCGGCAGATTCATTTTGATATATGGCAAAACCAATACAATATTGTAAAGTTAAATAAAATAAAATTAACAAAAAATAAAATAAAGAGAAAAAAAATAAGAAAATTATGGACACCATAATTGAATTCACCACAACTGAACTCTCACCATCTTTCATGTGCTAAAGAGATTATGACATTCCTATCATCTTCACCATCATGCTGGGAAGTATAATCGTTCTGATGTTACTGATGAGGAAATTCAAGTCCCAAGAGGTTTAATTCTAAAGATCATTTACTCAGACTCATTTGTAGAAATTGTAGGAGCTGGGTGAGGACATAAATAAAGGACTTCCTGCCATATGGCAACATATTTAATAGTAATTGCTCAAACTATCACAGTGGTAAATAAATATATTGCATTCTTCTATTTTGACACATGTACTTTCATAAAAACAAAATTGAAAAATAGATGTAAATCTATATTTTTTATATTATTCAGTTCAGTTCAGTTCAGTTATTCAGTTGTGACTGACTCTTTGCAACTCCATGGATCCTAGGGAAGCACACCAGGCCTCCCTGTCCATCACCAACTCCCAGAGCTTACTCAAACTCATGTCCTTTGAGGCAGTGATGCCATCCAACATTTTGTTGACAAAACATTAAAAGTGATTAAAGTTAACAATTGGTGTATGTTTTCAGATATTCTGTCTCTGGAGTAAACATGTATGAATGAGTAATAACATAAGAAAATAAAAAAATTATTATGATGGATATTCCTTAAAATATATTTTTCTTGTCTTGAGCACAATAATTATACTGTTATAAGCAATTTTTTTGAAATATTTGTATTCTACCAGTGTAATAATCTAAAGGATTAAAAAAATAAAGCAAAATTGTATTGAAAGTATGCAACATTTGCATGTATTTTGCCCAAATTCAAATATTATGCACCCAATATAATTTATCAAAACTACAAATTAAAATAAATGTAAAGGATCAAACTACTGTGTTTCAAATTTAAATTTATTTTCTTCTAAAATATTTTAAATTATTAAATTTTGGAAATCCTAATATAAGTATATTTAAAGAATATTAAAATAATTTCATAAAGATGAAATGCTTACTTCAGTCTTTGAAATTTAATAAAATCTCAAGAAATATTTTATAAAAACAAAACTGATTCCACTCTGAGTATTTAATAGCCATTTAAACACCAACATAAAGAGATGGCATTACATTGTCCCATGCTACATCTCTTGGGCTTCCCTGGTGGCTCAGATGGTAAAGAATCTACATGCTGATGCAGGAGACACAGGAGACCTGGGTTCAATCCCTGGGTCGGGAAGATCCCCTGGAGAAGGAAATGGCCACCCACGCCAGTATTCTTGCCTGGGAGATCCCATGGATGGAGGAGCCTGGCGGGCTACAGTCCACAGGGTCACAAAGAGTCAGACATCATTGCATAACACCACAGCATGTGTTAGATCTCAGTATACCCACATATATGTACAAATTGAATGTAACATAATGTTTAATGTTACAAAATGTTCCTTAGTCACCAACACAACTGTTGCAGAAACTGCTCTAATTAGTGGATGTCTTTGGAGCCATTTGTTTCAGTACAACTTGGAAATGACACTTCATTATGTAAGAATGTATTGCATTTATGCTATCTGAGAGGAAGTTTTGACAAGTTAATTAATTTGTCTTTTATCTAAATGCCTCTGCTGCAGCTCCAATCGTCCCGGCGCTCCGAAGCAGTGTTCTTCTTTGATGTCCCCAGCAGCACCGCCCGCAAGCCTTCCCAGTATTCCAGTGGAGGTGACTTTTCTTCTGAAGAGATATGGGGAAGCATTTCTCTGGGTCCTGAATTGTGTTAATCGTGAGAATGGATGTTGACAATCCTGTATCAGTGTTGAATGCAGGATCCTGAGTTAGTAAATGTAGTTTGGAAGTTTTGGATCTGCTGCTGCTGCTGCTGCTAAGTCGCTTCAGTCATGTCCGACTCTGTGCGACCCCATAGACGGAAGCCCACCAGATTCCCCCGTCCCTGGGATTCTCCAGGCAAGAACGCTGGAGTGGGTTGCCATTTCCTTCTCCAATGGAGGAAAGTGAAAAGTGAAAGGGAAGTCGCTCGGTTGTGTCCGACTCTTCACGACCCCATGGACTGCAGCCTACCAGGCTCCTCCTTCCATGGAATTTCCTAGGGAAGAGTACTGGAGCGGGGTGCCATTGCCTTCTCCATTTTGGATCTGAAAACCCCTTAATTCACAGAGTCCAGGGTAGGTGTCCTCTTTTCTGGGTCCAGAAGGCGTTATGACACAACTGGATGATGGAGCAACTGACCATCCAATGAGGACCTCGCTGATTCAAGAACCTAACTCTTCATCATGAAGAGTCAGTCGCTCAGTTGTGTCTGATTCTTTTCAACCCCATGGAACGTACCCACCATGGTCCTCTGTCCATGGAATTCTCCAGGCAAGAATATTGAAGGGGGGAGCCATTCCCTTTTCCAGGGGATCTTTCTCCCCCAGGGATCAAACCCTGGTCTCATGCACTGCTGACAGATTCTTTACCTTACGAGCCAGCATCATGCTGCAGCTCAGTTAGCCTCCTGTGTTAGGTACTCAGCCATTTTGTACCTACCTTAGAGGGAGTTGAGAAGGAGAACAAACGTTTAGCTTCTGTTGTAAGTGATAAGAAAATAGGGGCATCAGAACACTCTTTAACCTTTTCTCAAATCCTTCCTCAAAAATGAAGGATGAACATGTACAGATAAAGCGTATTTCTACAAAGCTTTCTCAGCTTCCTTTTACTCTTGAGTCCATTAAAAATGAATACATAAATAATAAAAAGCAAAAAAGGTTTCCTCCTCTAAGACTGTTACGTAGCCAAGAAGCAACTTCAAAAGCTGGGTTCTCACTTCCTTCAGTAAAAGCAGTCCTGGAGCTGAGTGGAGAAAACAGGGTGGAAGTCTGGGGGACCCTCGTCATCTGGGGCACCCTCGTCATCACTCTCCCCAAACAAAGCCAGTCTTCCCCGTCTCTGCCTTGTGCCTCTGTGTGATGCACAAGTCTCCCAAGAAAAACAAGAGCACAAAAAGCCCTTCAGGTGTTAAGGAGGCTGGACATGGGTTTCAAGTGCCAATGAAGGAGCTGAATTAAAAGCAAGTGTCAGTGGTGCCTCTAAGCAGTTTTCAGGGCCTTAAGAATTTTTCTCTTTTATAGTGGCCAAATTCTCAGAAGAAGAAGAAAAAAAAATTGCGACTGAGGATGTCCGTATTAGAAAGAAAATTCCTTCTATTTCCTCATCCTCCCCATCTATCTCCATAGCCCTGTGAGTGTTTCTGAAGTAGGCATATTTTCCTGGTGATATAATATTTATATGTGTGTGCTCAGTTGTGTCCAATTCTTTATGACCCTACAGACTATATAGCCCATCAGGCTCTTCTGTCCATGGGATTCTCCAGGCGAGAATACTGGAGTGGGTGGCCAGTTCCTTCTCCAGGGGATCTTCCCAACCCAAGGATCAAACCCAGGTTTTCTGTATCTCCTGCATTGCAAGTGAATTTTTTAACCACTGAACAGTCAGGGAAGCCCGATATAATACATACCATGACACAATTGCAATAGGTTCTTTTTTCAGGATGAATGAAGGATGACCACTGACTCCATGGTGTTCCCTCAGATTTTCTTCTTTTTCAGAGTATCTCAAGAGTGCTTTTGTTTTCACTGGATTCTTTATTGTAAGTACATAATTGGAATCCAGCAAAGGAATCATGAGAACATTCACAAAACTTACAAAAATATTCATCTGTGGCTCTTTCCACGCCCCTGACAACTTCTCATTTTATTGAGGTGATGTCTTAAAAAATAATATTGCTCCACTGCAAGGCTCCCGATCTTTGCTGTGATTCTCCAGTTTCCATACAATTTGCATCAATTCTTTCGTGGGCATTTCGCCACGCTGTTTATGTGTCTGTGCCTTCTTGTGGAGTGCAGAAGTATTGCCTCCGCACTCCACAGCAGTGAGTGAATTCATGGAATATTTGAGCAGAAAGCAACTTTTCATGTCATCTGGGCTGTCATGTAACAGAACAAGAGCTGGAGACTAAAGAGTCTAAGTGCCTTTCTGGGCTACATGCTGAGCTGGGGATCACTGATGGAACAAAAAATGTCACATCTAAGACCTGAAGAAGTGAACTGAAAGCTGGAAACTCTTAGTGGCCTTTTTAGAGCTTCTCTCTTACTTCAGGCTACTCTGTTTCTCCCTATTCCAAGTACCAAAGCCCTCCACGTCATTCTCCTAATTACATGGAATCCCCAAGAGACTGTCTCCCCACCTTTTCTAGGCGTCCCCTTTGCACTAAGACTTCTCCCATGCTCTTCCCTATATGCCTATCAAAACATAACTATGCTCTATCCCACACCTGCCCAGACCTCAGCTACCTCTGAGGACCACTCAGGCAAACACATTTATGAAAAGTAAATGAACACAGTGTGCTTGTTTGCTCAGTCGTGTCTGACACTTTGCAATCCTTTGGACTGTAGCCCACCAGGCTCCTCTGTTTATGGAATTTTCAGGCAAGAGTATTGGAGTGAGTTGCCATTTTCTTGCTCCAGGGGATCTTTCCAACCCAGGGATCGAACCCAGGTCTCTTGTATCTCTGGCATTGCATGTGGATTCTTTACCCGCTGAGCCATCCCAGAAGCCCACATGAACACTAATAACTGAATGACAGTCTCCAAAAATTCTATGAATTATCTGCACTTAATTAAAAGACTAGTGAAAATCCTTAGCATAACAAGAACAAATTGCACTTAGTAAGAATATTGAGAATAGGAATAAAGATACAAAACTATAGCCCTACCAACATGTATTTTTGCATTTAAACACAACTGTTCATTAAATTATATACAGTTGATTGGAGGACAGTGATTCAATCATTCTTGGTAAATGCTTTTTGTTTAAGTAATAAAGAACACTGTGTAGGTAACGCTGCTCAAACACAGGTAGACCCAACCATCATTTCAATTTATGATTCCACAGCCAAGGAAGATCAGTCAAGGTGAGACTCTTCTGAGCAAGCTGCTTCAACGAGGTGAGTTGCTGTCTGGTGAGCTCCACGCTACAATGGGCACCCCAGACTTGAAAAGAATGAACCAGATACAATAAGGTCATGACAGGTGTCGACTGAAAAATATTTGCAACCTTAAATTTGAGAGTTATGCTTTATTTGGTGGGAATTTTTAGGACTTCAAGCCCAGGAGACAGCATTTCAAGTAACTCTGAGAGAACTGCTCCCAGGAGACAAGAGGAGGACCCAGGTTATATAGAATTTTTGAAACAAAGGGCAGGTAGTCTGAACATCCAAACATTATTGCTAAAGGAAACCAGATATCACAAGTTAAGGAATTTAGTGCTGTTCCAGTTATGGAAAAATGCAAGAGACTGGGCTCACTGAAATCATTCCTTTGATATGTGTGCCAAATCGCTTTAGTCGTGTCCAACTCTTTGCGATGCTATGGACTATAACCTGCCAGGGTCCTCTGTCCATGATGATTTTCCAGGTAAGAACACTGGAGCGGGTTGCTATGCCCTCTTCCAGGGGGTCTTCCCGACTCAGGGATCAAACCCACATCTTTTATGTCTCCTGCATTGGAAGGAGGTTCTTTACCACTAGTGCCCCTGGGAAGCCCCTCCTTTGATAGGCAACTCAGCTATCTGGGGTCAGCTTCCTGTTTTTCACATTCTGAGCTTCCTTCAGGCTCATCCTAAGGAGTGTCTGCAGTTTGATGGCTGCTCCTTCCTGAGCGCCCTCGGAGCTCACCAGCTCACCTTCAGTGGTGGCTGCAATTTCTAAGGACACCCTTTGTCCACTGATACGGCAGGAAATACTCCATTTCTCACAGGCACCACAGTGTTTAAATTACTAGAGATGCTGACTACCACGTGCATCTGCTGAAGTAGAAGTGACTAACTGGGCTATGGCTGTTTCTTTTATGGAGAGATTGCCATTTAACTCTAATTCCACACCTACCCCTCAACCAAGTAACCCTTTTTAGTTTTTTATCACCAGTAACTGTCTTGCTTGAGTTCTGTTTCAAAGAGGATAACGCTTTGCACCATAAAGATACAAAATTCAGTCAAAGTGTTTATATCACTTAGGATAAAACTTTCATGTTTTTACTCATATTGGGTTTCCCAGGTGGCTCAGTGGTAAAGAATCCACCTGCTAAATGCAAGAGATGCAGGAGACACGGGTTCAATCCCTGGGTTGGGAAGATGCCCTGAAGGAGGAAGTGGTAAGCCACTCCACTATTGTTTCCTGAAAACTCCCATGGACAGAGGAGCTTGGTGGGCTACAGTCCATGGGGTTGCAAAGAGTCATACAGGACTGAACAGCCACAGCCATACCTATAGTATGGAATATTTCTCTCTACTGTTTGCAACAAGGTGTTTTGGTTTTCTTTCTACTTTTGGAGCTCCCCCGTCTTGTAGGTATAAGCATCAGCTTCAGGGAGTAGAGAAGGAATAATGGAGGAGTCAGTTCTGCTGCTTGTATGGCACTCAAATTTGTGGATCTTTTGCCCAAATGCAAAGCAAAAATTCTCTAGTAGTTTTGGAGTTCAGAACAAGCCTCGCCCAAATATGTCATGTTTACATGAGGATTGTTTTGAGCTAAGGGGAAACAAGTAATTAACAAACATCTGCTCGTCTTCTTATTGTCCTGGGAATGACCCTCCTATCCTTGGAAGCCCCCGGTCCCTATCAAACCAGGGGTTCAATCCCTGGTCCGGGAAGATTCCACATGCTGCAGAGTGAGTAAGCCCATGCGCCACAAGTATTAAAACCTGCATGCCCTAGAGGCCATGCTCGGCAACAAGAGAAGTCTCTGCACCGCAACGAAGAGTAGCCCCTGCTTGAGGCAACTAGAGAAAGTCCACGTGCAGCAGTAAAGACCCTGCATAACAAAATGTAAATAAATAAATGAAATTATTAAAAACTTAAAAGTAGAAACTTTTGAGAGATGATTTTGTAACCTGGAACTCATTTGACAATATAGGAAGAATATGCTATGAATTAATTTTGCCTTCCTTGTCAGAAACAATCCAGGAGACCCTAAAATGTGAAACAGGTGCACTGAATGTTTACTCATTAATAATAATGGCTCTAAAATTAGTTGCTTTGTGTGCAAAATCTTATTCAGGTAGGTATTGATATTCCCACTGCTCAGATGAGAGAAGTGAGACTCAGAGACGTAACCTTATGGTGTTAGTACAAGCTAGGGCTGGGATATAAACTCTGAACTATCTCCAAGCCCCATATGGTTTCCACTGGATCACATGCCTTTTTTTTCCGTCCCTTTACTGTGTAAGGGCTTTCCTGGTGGCTCAAATGGTAAAGAATCTGCCTGCAATGTGAGAGACCTGGGTTGGGAAGATCCCCTGGAGAAGGGCATGGCAACCCACTGTAGTATTCTTGCCTGGAGAATTCCATGGACAGAGGAGCCTGGTGGGCTACAGTCCATGGGGTTGCAAAGAGTTGTACATGACTAAGCATAAAGTGAAGAGGAACTAAAAAGCCTCTTGATGAAAGTGAAAGTGGAGAGTGAAAAAGTTGGCTTAAAGCTCAACATTCAGAAAACGAAGATCATGGCATCTGGTTCCATCACTTCATGGGAAATAGATGGGGAAACAGTGGAAACAATATCAGAATTCATTTTTGGGGGCTCCAAAATCACTGTAGATGGTGATTGCAGCCATGAAATTAAAAGATGCTTACTCCTTGGAAGGAAAGTTATGACCAACCTAGATAGCATATTGAAAAGCAGAGACATTACTTTGCCAACAAAGGTCCGTCTAGTCAAGGCTATGGTTTTTCTAGTGGTCATGTATAGATGTGAAAGTTGGACTGTGAAGAAAGCTGAGCACAGAAGAACTGATGCTTATGAACTGTGGTGTTGGAGAAGACTCTTGAGAGTCCCTTGGACTGAGAGGAGATCCAACCAGTCCATTCTAAAGATCAGTCCTGGGTGTTCTTTGGAAGGAATGATGCTAAAGCTGAAACTCCTATACTTTGGCCACCTCATACGAAGAGTTGACTCATTGGAAAAGACTCTGATGCTAGGGGGGATTGAGGGCAGGAGGAGAAGGGGACGACAGAGGATGAGATGGCTGGATGGCATCACTGACTCGATGGACATGAGTTTGAGTGAACTCTGGGAGTTGCTGATGGACAGGCAGGCCTGGCATGCTGCAATTCATGGGGTCGCAAAGAGTCGGACACAACTGAGTGACTGAACTGAACTGAAAGTGACTGAGACTTTCACTTTCTGTGTAAACAGGAAACACTCAATAAATATTTGATGAGTGTACCAAAGACACTTGACCTAGATTCCCAAAATGTAAATAAAGGATATATGAGGTCAAGCTATGTGAAGTAAAAGTGTGTGTTACTTTCTGGCAGGTGGGAAAGACCAGCTCTGGGTAAATTTAGGACATGAGATATTTGACTTTATCAACTTCCACTCTGCCATGCACACTCACCCAGAAGCACCTGAAAAGTCCTCTCCGAATCCCCACCACCAACACACAATCTCCCCTCCCACTTTTCATCGCTCATTACTAGAGCTAATAAGGGGCTGAGATTTTACAACTCCAAGAGAACTCAGAGAACCCTGGGAACCCACAGAAGTGGCTCTAATAGCAAGTTAAGGCAGAGACAGAGCTATAAGAACAGTCACTTCTCCACCCAGCATCCAGAAAGCAATCTTGAAGTATGACTCCAGTCATATCCGCTGTTGCTTGCAATCTTTCTATGGCTCCCCACTGCCAGCCCAACCTCCACAAGGTGGCTGGCAAGGCCCTTCATGGTGTGACCCCCGTCTGCCCTTCAGCCTCACGTAGGCCGCTGTCCACTGTTTTCAGTGCTTTCCCATTGTATTAGACTCTGTTAGTGCTTCCAACTCACTAAACTCTTCATCTGCGTCTCATCACATGACTTTCTCTGTCTGGTTCATCTGCATGAACCAGATCATCCTCTGAGTTTTGATTAAAACCTTCTAAGAGAGACCTACCTTGATCCATTTACCAAATGAAAAACTCACATCTGTGAACTCATTCTCCTCTCCCTGAACCCTGCTCATTTGCCCCTGAGAAATAGAATACTGCTGCCATGTCAGTAAACAAGTGTGTACTGTGCCCACATTGCATGACAGCCACCCCCGATGGTGAGCCCTGAGGTGGTGACTCAGGATGGAAACAAGGAGTGACCATCATCTAGCAGTCATAAGACTGCAGTTACCCCTGACAGAGCACCCCAAATAGACTCAGGATGAGAAAACACACTAATACAGCCGAGGTGCACATCAAAGGAAAGATGCCAGTGAGCCCAGACTTCCCACACATTAAAAGTGCTAAATTCTTTAACTTGAAATGTCTGATTTTCTTTTATTTGTTGCTGCTTTTGTTCAGTTGCTAAATTGTGTCTATTTTGCAACTCCATGGACTATAGCCTATCAGGCTCCTCTGTCCATGGGAATTCCCAGGCAAGAATACAGCAGTGGGTTACCATCTCCTTCTCCAGGGGATATTCCCAACCCAGGGATCGAACCCACGTCTCCTACATTGACAGGCGGATTATTTACCGTGAAGCCACCAGGGAAGCTTTCTTTTATTAACAGTAGCCTTTTGTTCTGACTTCCTGGTGTTGTTGCAAAAACTCCCACATATCCGGGCTTCCCCCCTTCCTCTTAAAGCAGTTTTCTCAGCATTATGCAAGAGTCCTGGCTCCTAGGCTTGAAGTCCTAAGAATGTTTGCAGAATAAAATACAACTCTCAACTTTTAGGTTATGCATATTTTAGTGTACACTTCTTTGGAGATGTCACCATTTATAATTATAGATCTCATTGGGTTTCCCCATCAGGGTGTAAACTTCCTAAAGGCCAGCAGCTAGCAACACACGTGTCAAATTCACCAGCAAGCACTGAGTGCCAGGCTCACTGCCAAGCACCTAGTAAGTGGTCATTTAATATTTGTTCTATGAATGAATAAACTTGAGTGTTCTGAGTACAACAGTATTCTTTCAATGACAATTTCCAGCTTTCTTTCCTCACCCTTAGCCCTTGTTTCCTGCCTGTGCTCATTTCCTTATTTTCTACCACCTTAAATCCTTTGCAAGCCCTATAGCTCAGGGATCAAGAAGATCCAACCAGTCCATTCTAAAGGAAATCAATCATGAATATTCATTACAAGGACTGATGCTGAAGCTGAAGCTCCAATTCTTTGGCCACCTGATGCGAAGAACTGACTCATTGGAAAAGACCCTGATGGAGGGAAAGATGGAAGGCAGGAGGAGAAGGGAATGACAGCGGATGAGATGGTTGGATGGCATCACTGACTCGATGGCCATGAGTTTGAGCAAGCTCTGGGAGTTGATGATGGACAGGGAGGCCTGGCATGCTGTGGTCCGTGGGATCGCAAGGACATGACTGACTGAACCAAGTCCTTTGGTGGGTACTGATTTACTAGATAAAGGCTTCCTGATTTACAGTTTAAAAATAGTTGTGCCTATTGTCTATTTTTTTTTTTTTTAAATGCACAATGTGAGAGTTGCAAGTTAAGTTTTATTTGGGGCAAAAGAGGACTGCAGCCTGGGAATACACATTTCAGTTGACTCTGAGAAACTGTTCCAAAGAGGCAGGAAGGAAGGTCAGTACGTATGTGATTTTGATGAAGGGGAAATACATGCAATCAAGCACATATTTTTTGCAGAATATTTCTGCTAGTCATGACGAGCAATAGGCACCAAGAAAGATTTTAGTGCTTTGTTAAATATGAGGAAATGTAAGAATTGGGTTTATAAAATTGACTCCTAAAAATATCTGTCTGAAGACTTGTTCCACCAGGGTTTCCCCTGGGCACAGAGTGCCTCAGTTCTGCTCTCCTCCCTGAACTCTTTCAGGGGGTGTTGAAAATCAGCAGCTGCAGCAGCACATGTTTAATCCTTGCAGAGGTAGATGGCAAGTGCCAAGGACAACTGCCAATCTGTAGTTAACACTATCTTAATTTAAAAATCTTTCTCTTCAACAGACTTTTTTTTTTTTCTCTCTGTTACACAGATGCTCATTCTGCTTACACTTTGGATAGGGTTGGGTGCAGTACAAATCTCAATAGTTTTCTCGCCATGTCCTCGCACTAAGCGTATATCTAGCCCAAGCGGGCATAATAGAGCTGCCCAGCTGTTCTCTGTTACACAGATGCTCATTCCACTCACACTTTGGACAGGGTTGGGTGCAATAGAGCTGCCCAGGAAATGTGAGCTTTAAAATTGACAAGGGGTGTCTGTGGTAATATTACCCAAGAAGTATCATAGACCCCTGTAGTGCTGGGCAGAGTTGTGGGAGGTGGCTTAGAAGCTGTTTCTTTCTATTACTTCTTTCCATGCAAACCGAGAGACACTGACTACAGAGGAAAAGAGGCTGTTCCTGAGCAACTGGCAGCCACAGAAGGACTGCAGCTGAGTTCATTGAAGAATACATTTCCTTAGGTTTCATTTCTGCAGGGATGTGCTATAGCGGGGGAATCGGGGGAGGGGGCAGAATCAGGGGAAAGATCTCTATGGGCAGTTTGAGGAAGAGCCCGCATTTGGTCTGCATGAAATACCAGTCTTACACCAAAGACTTTATGTTAATATAAAGGAATTTAAGTTTCTCGCCGCTACCATTGCTCTAAATTCACACTGACAGAGTGTGTGGAGCTCTTGGTGAGGTGAGGATTGTGCTAAATAAGAAGTGAGAGGAGAAGATCCACACTCTAAGAGGATGTTTCCCCCAGCTCACCTGGCTCAGGGTTCACTAGTGCTTTACGAAGTTAAAGTGAGAACTCAGGGACCGTAGCTTATGATATTGGGTCAATTTCATGCTTATGTCAATTCTTGTCATGAGAAAAAAATAAGTCCAATCATTCTGGGATAAATTTTTTGTTTGTTTTTTATTAAATCTAGATTTTAAGGAACTTAAATCTCATAGAGTCTGAGGATATAGGAATATTCATTTGGATGGATGGGGATGCGGTGTCAACCATCTGATACGTTAATGACTCTTTCTGTGTTGAATAATAATTAATAGTAATTCAATTAATAATGAATATTTTAACAGTAAATTTAACTATAAATGTGCAGGTGAATTTTTAAAAATAAACTTGAGATAGATAAAGTCTTATCATGACATTAAACCAGAAACTATAAAAGAAAAAAAATTAATAAATCCATAATAATTTTCACAGAAGACAGCCAAAATTGAAAATACTGATTAAAAACTGGGAAAATTATTTGCAATACACAAAATAATTTAATATTATTAGTAATAATAAATGTAAATTTATTACCCAACATATATAGTGATTATTTTGTACCAGACATTGTAATAAGCTTAACTAGCTTGCTAACAACCATGTGAAGTATGAGACATTCTTAAACTCACTTTACAGATTAGGAAACTGAGGCTCAGAGAAGTTAAAAGAGTTATCCAGAGCAGGAGCTTATAAATGGTAGAAAAGGGATATAATGAACTTTTACAAAGAGAAAAAGCAAACACTCCACTAGAAAAATGGGAGATCTTCTTTAAAAAGACAATGGAAATGAACAAAAGACTACAGTGTTTTTTATTCTTTTCGTTATCACAGGAAAGAATGAGTTTCTTCCCAGGAAACACTTTGAATGGACTTTATGGTTGAAAAGATAATCCCTCTTGGTTCAACCTAACTTAAAAGTTTAAGTACAAGATTCAGATTGCCTTGCATTTCAACTAACAAGAATGTAAGATTTCTGGGAAGACTAAAGGATCTGGAACTCCTGAGAAGGGCAAAGACTTCTGAAGAACTCCTCAAGAACACTGAGAAGGAAAGAAGAGTTCAAGATTTGAGAAGAAGCTTGTGCGAGGGCTGAGCAGATGCAGGAGGGCAGAGGAGGTCTCCCCTTGGTGGGCAGGAGCAAGACCTTTGGGAACAGAGAAGTCCAATACTCAGTTTTAATTTATTGGCTAATTTATATTTGTAAGCCCCTATGATCTAATTTCCCTAAACATTTGCAACTCACAACAGGCTTCTGTTAAGCCTATGTCTGAAACTGCAAAGGAGGAGTGGTGTCCAGTGTCAGGGACAGTGGTTGGAGCAGGCTAGAGGCTCAGAGGATGAGCTAAGAGTACAACCAACTTCACCATGTGCTGAATCCTCAGAAACCATGATTCACAGGATGTGGGGAGGGAGATTAGCCAGGGGCTAGAGAGTTTCAGAAGTGCGGTGGTTGGGAACATCCAGGCGGCTCATGTCTGGGCTCCATGGGCAGAGCACATAGAGAGCAAATGCTTAGGAAAATACGATAGCAATCTGCACAAAAAAAGCTGTTCATCCTGACTATCAAAAAAATAAAAACTTCATATGAGAAATGTCTGCAGATGAGACTAAAGATCTTTTAAAATATGGATAATAAACTTGGGTACACTGTTAGCTAGAATACTTCCAGAACGATGGTTCAAAAATGAGCTATGAATGGATACATGTGTGTGTACGGCTGAGTCCCTTTGCTGTCCACCTAAAACTGTCACATTGTTAACCAGCTATACCTCAATATAAAATAAAAAGTTTTTTTAAAAACCAGGAAAAGATCACACACACAGAAAAAGACACAAGCAGACATTATTCAGGTATTTCTGGGGGAAAAAAAAAGGCCTAAATCAGATCAAACCATCAAAGCAAGCCTCTAGATCAAATTGCCAGTTTTCAGGAAATATGAGAGGCCAAAGTACATGTTAAATGACAACACAAGGAAGCAATCATCCAAATCCAAAATTCAAGAGACTCTACCAAGGAAATTGCTTTAAAAAAAATGTACTAAGGGAAAAAAGACATGGGAGAATTTATAAATTAGAAGAAACTTAAGAGACATAGGAGAACCAAGTGAATGTGTCAACACTGTTTAGAAGTTAATTCAAACAAATGAAGATTTAAAAAAATCATTTTGGAGGCAATCAGGGAAATCTAAACACTGGATATTTGTTGATATTACAGAACTGTCAATTTTTTAGGTGTGATCATGGGATGTGGTTATGGTTTTAAGCAATTTTTTATCTTTTAAAGAAACAAACAAATATTCAGGGATGAAATGAACAAAAAAATGAGCTATGAGAGTACAGATACTCCAACTGTTAAGGCAGGTGCAGCCCTGAAGCTGGTTGGCCTTGCTGAGAACACCTTTCCCTCTTTACCCTCAGACCATCCAAATACTATCATTTCCTCTCTGTGCTTTTACTAAAAAATGATGAGAAGTACCTGGTGAGTGTCTGAGCGGTATAAATATACTAGAGTGGCTTGGCAATACAGATCAACAGCTTGAAAACATATACGGTTAGACTTGGCAATTCTATTTCTAGAAACCCAGAGAAATTTACTGGAAAATTCACAAAGACATATTTCAATATGTATATTACAGCACTGAGTGCAAAAACACTAAAAAAGCAAAAAGTGTGTTAATCTATTTTCTATTGAAATTCATTTATGTGGGGACTGTACAGTGTAACAGTAGACATCCTCTCAGGGCATCCCTTGTGACTCAGTGGTAAAGAATCTGTCTGCCAATGCAAGAGACATGGGTTCGATCCCTAGTCCAGGGTATGCCTTGGAGCAACTAAGCCCATGCACCACAACTATTGAGCCTGTGCTCCAGATCCTGGGAACCACAACTACTGAAGTCTGAGCATCCTAGATCTTTGCCTTGCAACAGGAGAAGCCACTGAAATTAGAAGCTTGCACACTGCTAGAGAGTAGCCCCCACTTCCCACAACTAGAGAAAAGACTCAACACAGCCAAAAATGAATAATTAATTAATTTTAAAAGAAAACATGAAGGCAATCTATGTGTACTTGTCTGATGCTACATATATAGTGACAAAAAGCAATGTAGTAGCCAAAAAAATGCAGTATAATATTTATAGCATAAATTACTAAAAGTTTTATGGCTTCCCCGATAGCTCAGTTGGTAAAAATCTGCCTGCAATGCAGGAGACCCGGGTTTGATTCCTGGGTCAGGAAGATCCACTGGAGAAGGGATAGGCTACCCACTCCAGTGTTCTTGGGCTTCCCTTGTGGCTCAGCTGGTAAAGAATCTGCCTGCAATGCGAGAGACCTAAGTTCAATCCCTAGGTTGGGAAGATCCCCTGGAGAAGGGAAAGGTTACCCATTCCAGTATTCTGGCCTGGAGAATTCCATGGACTGTGTAGTTCATGGGGTTGCAAAGAGTTGGGCATGACTGAGTAACTTTCACTTTCAATAAAAGTTAAAATATAAGCATTGAGCATTTATCAAAGAAAGGTGAAAACAATAAAGATTTTTATTTTGGAAAGAAAAGATTTACTACAATTTCAAAAAGTCAGTAAATACCAAAAGATATTTCTTTTTTTTTTTTTTTTGTAAATGTATTTGTTTTAATTGGAGGCTAATTACTTTACAATATTGTAGTGGTTTTTTCAACAGAATAAGATATTACAGTCAAGGTCTGTTGTATATTCTAGGCAGACGATGAATACAGCTTTTCATATTGGCGTCTAGTGTCTCTTTTCTGCCTCGGTGTGTCATATGTACTCCTCACAAGCAAAAGAGAGAAGACAGCTTGACATAATCCCTATGAGAGATTATAGGGACTTCCCTGACTGTGGTTAAGCACACACACCTTGCCATGTGTGTGTGCTCAGTTGCTCAGTCATGTCCAGCTCTTTGCAACACCACAGACTATATATAGCCCACCAGGCTCCTCTGTGGGATTCTCCAGACAAGAATACTGGAGTGGATTGCCATTTCCTTTGCCAGGGGATCTTCGCAACCCAGGGATCAAACCTATGTCTCCTGCATTGGCAGGCAGATTCTTTACCAATGAACCACCTTGTAAAGCTACTTGCAATGTTGGGAATGCTGGTTCAATCCTTGGCCAGGGAACTAAAGTTCCACAGATCAACTAAGTCCTCATACTGCAACTACTGAGCCGACACACCACAACTAGAGAGTCAGTGAGCTGCAACGAAAGATCGAACATGATGCAACGAAGATTCCGAGTGCCATAGCTAAAACCCAACACAGTCATACAAATAAATATTAAAGAGATGACACAGTTCGACCAGATATGCAAGTGTAGTATTGGTTTGGAGTCAGGAATGCTGGGGGGAAATGCACCTCACTATTTCCAACTTAATTAGAGAAGGCTTCAGAATGAGCTTTGAGAATTGCTAAGCCAGCATCTTGCAAGAATTCTATTCATCTCCCAGTAATTTTCCCCTTTCATAGGATTAAAGAACTAATTTAATATGATTGCTGAACAGATTTTTATCAGGCTTGAGGCTATGCCAATATTTGAGTATATATATTGCATACATATAATGAGCAGGTTTTCCTTTCTCTCGCCTTCTGCCAAAACCCCAAACATTGACAACAAAGATATAAAATGTGATAAAAACAAGGACATGTTATCTGGGGACTGAAAAGGAAGCCAGTCTTCTAGAGAAAGAGATAAACATGCTTCATTACATCCTAAGCTATTAGTGAAACACTTCTGTGCAAATATATTGAGCATCCTCTATGTAGAAGGCATTCTTGAGACTATCAAGGAATACATGAATAAATATATAACTGGGGTGTAGAGTGGAGAAGGCAATGGCACCCCACTCCAGTACTCTTGCCTGGAAAATCCCATGGATGGAGGAGCCTGGTAGGCTGTAGTCCATGTGGTCGCTAAGAGTCGGACACGACTGAGCGACTTCCCTTTCACTTTTCACTTTCCTCCATTGGAGAAGGAAATGGCAACCCACTCCAGCGTTCTTGCCTGAAGAATCCCAGGGATGGCGGAGCCTGGTGGGCTTCCATCTATGGGGTCGCACAGGGTCAGACACGACTGAAGTGACTTAGCAGCAGCAGCAGCAGTGGTGTAGAGAGGCTTATAGACTATAGAGGAGAACAAATATAACATACAAGTCAAAGGTTATGTTCTACAGTTTGTCCTGCAGAAACAGTAGGGTTCTTTGTCATAAGTGTATCGTCTCCTACGTGAAACCGAACACATTTCAAAGGCTGGGTGTGTCTGCTGCAGGAGGAATTGAGGACAGAAACGACAATTTGAGTTACAGCAGAGTCTTGACTTCTCATCGTTTCTTTCAGGATGATCAGTCTCAGCTAAGTAAATATTTAGATACTTTCATCTTGAATTTCCTGAATGGGCTGACTCTCCCCTCCACTTTTTACTTCCCAAGGTAGTGTCTTGTTTCAAAGGAGAGTTAACACGACCTGAAGGCTTCAGGGTTTGGCCTGATTTTCATGTTGCCTTCCTCTCATTCTCTCTCAGTGTTGATTCAGCGGTGTTGGAACCTGTTCCACTGACTTTGGAAGGACATCAGTATTTGTCACTTGTCAGGGGACATTCAACTTTAAGGGATCCAATATGTTGTCTTCCCTTGTGTGCTGTTTCTCAAGGACTCTGTTCCTTATCAGCTCCTGGAAAACAGGAACGAGCAGAGCTGCATGCAGTTCTCAGGACCGAAATCATGGGAAAGAGCACCTGCTTGGATTCCCTTCAGTGACTCTCTTCAGTGACCTTGTACTTAAAGGACTATCCGTTTTATTGCAACTGGTGGAATTTCATTCTTTTTAATGGCTGAGTAATCATTTTATTGAAGATATATAAGCATGCGTTTCTGCAAATAAAGTACCCTTGTTTCACTCAAGACTTGGGTCCCCTGCGTCCTTCTCGTTGACTCCGGTCCCCAGGTCCCAGTCTACGAAGACTGTGACAGTCACTGACTTTGAACCATGGCCACCACGAGCCTACAGAGGGCATTTGCCAGGTTGGAGACAAGAGTCTCCTGCATGTGGACACAGTCGTGCACCAAGGGCAGAATGGAAGTTAGATCACAGTTGCACACCTCTCCAGGAGGCTCTTTGGCACAGGAACAACCTGCACGACCATTCATGGGGCTCCTGCCATGAGCTTTGCCTCTCACAAAGCTTTCCTTTTCTGCTTTTTCTGTAGTTCAAAGTCAAGTGTTGTGGACCTGCTCAGTCCTCACAGATACTTCTCCTCTTTGGAGGGGCAAGTAGTGCTTCTGGATCCCTTTCACATCAGAGGCCATGGGGAGTCCATATTGTGATCTTCAGTCTTGAGCTCATCAATCTATGTAGCAGTGAGCTAGACCCTGGGACAGAGGCTGCTTGCTGACAGACACTAAAATCCATGAGTACACAGACAGCCCTGTTGCCAGAGTGGGAGCTTAAGGATAGACTAAGCACATCCCAATTTTATTATCTCCCTATAGGATCAGCACCTGTACATGGCTTCTACCTGCAGTCTAGTAAAAATGCTCTCAGAACACTTATTTAATTTTGCAAATGTGAAACACGAGTAAAATGTTGAAAGTAATTCATGTTCAGTAGAGCTTGATTGGGAATTCCCAGGTGGTGCAATGGTGAAGAATCTGCCTGCCGATGCAGGAGATGCAAGAGATGAAAGAGAAGCAGGTTTGATCTCTGGGTTGGGAAGATCCCCTGAGAAGAAAGTGGCAACCCACTCCCACTATTCCTGCCTGGAGAATTCTGGGGATAGAAAGGAGTCTGGCAGGATATCGTTCATGGGGTTGCAAAGAGTCAGACATGACTGAGCATACACAAAAAGACCTTGATTTAGGTACGTGGTTTGCAACTGCCTTGCTCTAAAAAAACAAAAATGATAGCTTATCCCATCACCATACCTAATGATTTATATCCTACTATATAACTTTGTCAACAATATAACATTGACATTTTAGGTATCAGTGAACTAAAATGTACTGGAATGGGTGAATTTAACTCAGATGACCATTATATCTCCTACTGTGGGCAAGAATCCCTTAGAAGAAATGGAGTAACCATCATAGCCAACAAAAGAGTCCAAAATGCTGTACTTGAATGCAATCTCAAAAACAACACAATGATCTCTGTTCGTTTCCAAGGCAAACCATTCAGTATCACAGTAATCCAAGTCTGCGTCCCAACCAGTAATGCTGAAGAAGCTGAAGTTGAACAGTCCTATGAAGACCTACAAGACCTTCTAGAACTAACACTCAAAAAAGATGTCCTTTTCATCATTGGAGACTGGAATGCAAAAATAGGAAGTCAAGAAACACCTGGAGTAACAGGCAAATTTGGCCTTGGAGTACGGAATGAAGCAGGGCAAAGGCTAACAGAGTTTTGCCAAGAGAACTTACTGGTCACAGCAAATGCCCTCTTCCAACAACACAAGAGAAGACTCTACACGTGGACATCACCAGATGGTCAACATCAAAATCAGATTGATTATATTCTTTGCCACCAAAGATGGAGAAGCTCTATACAGTCAGCAAAAACAAGACCAGGAGCTGACTGTGGCTCAGATCATGACCTCCTTATTGCCAAATTCAGACTTAAATTGAAGAAAGTAGGGAAAACCATTAGACCACTCAGGTATGACCTGAATCAAATCCCTTATGACTATACAGTGGAAGTGAGAAATAGATTTAAGGAACTAGATCTGATAGCCAGAGTTCCTGATGAACTATGGACAGAGGTTCATGACATTGTATAGGAGACAGGAATCAAGACCATTCCCAAGAAAAAGCAATGAAAAAAAAAGCAAACTGGCTGTCTGAGGAGGCCTTACAAATATCTGTGAAAAGAAGAGAAACAAAAAGCAAAGGAGAAAAGGAAAGATATACCCCTTTGAATGCAGATTTTCAAAAAAGAGCAAGGAGGGTAAGAAAGCCTTCCTCAGTGATCAGTGCAAAGAAATAGAGGAAAACAATATAATGGGAAAGACTAGAGATCTCTTCAAGAAAATCTGAGATACCAAGGGAATATTTCATGCAAAGATGGGCACAATAAAGGACAGAAATAGTATGGACTTAACAAAAGCAGAAGCTATGAAGAAAAGGTGGTAAGAATACACAGAAGAACTATACAAAAAAGATGTTCATGACCCAGATAATCATGATGGTATGATCACCAACCTAGAGCCAGACATTCTGGAATGCAAAGTCAAGTGGCCCTTAGGAAGCATCACTATGAACAAAGCTAGTGGAGGTGATGGAATTCCAATTGAGCTATTTCAAATTCTGAAAGATGATGCTGTTAAAGTGCTGCACTCAATATGCCAGCAAATTTGGAAAACTCAGCAGTGGCCACAGGACTAGAAAAGGTCACTTATCATTCCAATCCCAAAGAAAGGCAATGCCAAAGAATGTTCAAACTACCACACAATTGCACTCATCTCAAACACTAGCAAAGTAATGCTCAAAATTCTCCAAGCCAGGCTTCAACAGTATGTGAACCTTGAATTTCCAGATATTCAAGCTGGATTTAGAAAATGCAGAGGAACCAGAAATCAAATTGCCAACATCCGTTGGATTATCAAAAAAGCAAGAGAGTTCCAGAAAAACATCTATTTCTGCTTTATTGACTATGCCAAAGCCTTTGACTGTGTGGATCACAACAAACTGGAAAATTCTGAAAGAGATGGCCATACCAGACCACCTGACCTGCCTCTTGAGAAACCTGTATGCAGGTCAGGAAGCAACAGTTAGAACTGGACATGGAACAACAGACTGGTTCCAAATAGGGAAAGAAGTACGTCAAGGCCGTATATTGTCACCCTGCTTATTTAACTTATATGCAGAGTACATCATGAGAAATACTGGACTGGATGAAGCACAAGCTGTAATCAAGATTGCCAGGAGAAATATCAATAACCTCAGATATGCAGATGACACCACCTTTATGGCAGAAAGTGAAGAACTAAAGACAGCATATTAAAAATCAGAGACATTACTTTGCCGACAAAGTCCATCTAGTCAAGGCTATGGTTTTTCCAGTAGTCATGTATGGATGTGAGAGTTGGACTATAAAGAAAGCTGAGCACTGAAGGATTGATGCTTTTGAACTGTGGTGTTGGAGAAGACTCTTGAGAGTCCCTTGGACTCCAAGGAGATCAAACCAGTCCATCCTAAAGGGACTCAATCCCAAATATTCATTGGAAGGACTGATGTTGAAGCTGAAATTCCAATATTTTGGCCATCTGTTGTGAAGAACTGACTCATCTGAAAAGACCATGATGCTAGGAAAGGTTGAGGGCAAGAGGAGAAGGGGACAACAGAGGACGAGATGGTTGGATGGCATCACCAAGTCAATGGACATGAGTTTGAGTAAACTCCATGAGTTGGTGATGGACTGGGATCCTGGCATGCTGCAGTCCATGAGATTGCAAAGAGCTGGACAAGACTGAGTGACTTAACTGAACTGATATAACTTTGTTATATTTTTTTGGAAAAATAAAGAGCTGACTGCACCATGACCATTGAAAAGTGATTAAAATGTGAGAAGTTACTCACTCTCTTATTAACTCACCTCCTTGTTAATATATACAAGGCATTCTTCCTCTGGAATGAATTTTTGTTTTTTATTGTTTAATGTAATTTATGCTTGTGATTTTCAGACAGTCATGCCAATGTGACCATCCTGAGACTATTCTCTAAGAGTGTGCACAGCATTCAAGAGTGCTGCTGCCAGAGCCTCTTCAGAGAGCAATAGAGATTGCGTCTTGAGAAAATCTGCATGACCCCTCAATCTGTTCACAAAAGGTAGCAGGAAAGAGTCCATGGCTTCCATCCCATTTCTTAAAGTTCCCTGACAAAAATATATCAAAACAAAACAAACATAAAAAACCTATGACCCAGTGTACAATTAGAACTAGCCCTCAGGGAGATTTCATTACACAATTGTATTATAATCACTTCATTACATACACATATATATCTTAGAAGATATTTATATGTCTTTTCTTTGAATTCTTTAAACCTGAAGCTTAAGTGAGCTATCTTTGTTCTTCAGAGGTTAAATCACTAGGGCTTGTGGGAAGAAAAGCTGGAAAATATGAACTTCCTCTCACTCTGTAAGTCTGCTGTACAAATTTAATATCTGTTGGAACCTCCAGGGCCTACTGTGGAGCAATATATAAGAACAAAAATACAATACCAAAGAACACTGCCTCATATGCTATTGCAGTCACACATCCACAGCTTTTTTTTTTTTTTTTTCCTGTCTTCAAGAGGAAAACACATACAACCATTTAAGGTGCACTTCATTTGCATAGAGAAATGAGAATTTTAAGATGTTGCCATGAAGAACTGCAAATAGAATGCAGACTCTTTTCTCCATTAGAGCTCAAGTCAAAATGGCAAAATGAATATATTCCCCTCTTCAGAAGTATCCTTTCTTGGGAGCTGAAAAAAATATTTGCAGGAATAATTTTCAAAAACAATGTAATTTAGGTCATGTTGATTAAGGAAGCTACAGTCCCTTCGGAACATGAGAACAATGCACCACAATTACTTCAAAATGGTATTTTATTTATTTAATCAGAGAGATTTTTCTCATTGAAACTAGCTTGTTTTCTTGCTCTTGTTGTCAGCTTCCATCTTGCATCTCAACAGTGCCAAGGACTCAACAGATCCAGCGCCAAAGTATCTGTGCCATCCTTCTTTGTCCCACTGTAGCTACCAAGGCTCACATTTAAGCCATCTCACCTAATTCATTGCTATAGACCCTCTATAGCAATGGGTCCTTTCCTCTAGGCTCACTTTTAATAATCGTTTCTCTAGACTACAATATAGATGAACGTTTGTAAAAACCCAGGAGGAATAATCTTCCTACCTTCCCCTGCAACAAACATCTAATAGTTTCTCCATGGGACAATACAATTCACCTTTGGTTTGACATTCAATTGTTTACCACACACTTTCTGCTCTAGCTCAGATTGCAACCAGCCCTTTCAACTTTATACCTTTATTGGGTCAATCTGTGATACACTAGGGACTGGACATCTTTCTATCTAAACCCTACTCAAGTTGAAAAAAGTCTTCATATGTCTCTTGTCCACCCTAGCAAAAAGCAATCTACTCTATCTCTTAACCCCAATAGCAGACCTTGCATAAAGGATTATAGCCTCTTTGTCTAGTACAAAGATTAGTCATTGATCAGCCTTGAGTTTGGACTTTCTTAAGTCCATGGTGCGATAACAATCTTTGAAGCCAGACCACTTGATAGACAGCAGGGTTTTTCTAAATCCCAACAATCCCTTAGGTATATCAAAAACCAAATATGAAGCACAAATGATAAAAGAAAATAGATAAATTAAATTTCATCAAAATTAAACACCTTTGTGCTTCAAAGGACACCATGAAGAAAGTGAAAAAATGACTCATGGAATGAGAGCAAATATTTGCAAATCCTATGTCTGATAAGGGATTTATATCTAGAATTTATTTTTTTAAAAGTTTTGTAACTCAGCAATAAAAAGACAACTTGATGAAAAATAAGCAGTCTTTGAAGCATTGCTCCAAAGAAGATATACAAATGGCTAATAAGGACAGGAAAAGATGTGCAACATCGTTAGCAGGGAATTGCAAATCAAAACCACATCGAGATGCCACTTTATACACAGTAAGATAACTTCAAGCAAAAAGACATATGAGAGCTTTTGACAACAATGTGAAGAATTGGAAATCTGTATACTCCTGATCTCAGTGCAAAACAGTGCAACCTCCTTGGAAAATATTCTGACAATTCCTCAAAGGGTTAACCAAAGGCTTTCCATTTAACCTGACAATTTTCAAAAGAATTGAAAATCTATCAATGCAAAGAAATAGAGGAAAACAACAGAATGGGAAAGACTAGAGATCTCTTCAAGAAAATTAGGGATACCAAGGGAAAATTTCATGCAAAGATGGGCTCGATAAAGGACAGAAATGGTATGGACCTAACAGAAACAGAAGATATTAAGAAGAGGTGGCAAGAATACACAGAAGAACTGTACAAAAAAGAGCTTCACAACCAAGATAATCACGATGGTGTGATCACTGACCTAGAGCCAGACATCCTAGAATGTGAAGTCAAGTGGGCCTTAGGAAGCATCACTACAAACAAAGCTAGTGGAGGTGATGGAATTCCAGTTGAGCTATATCAAATCCTGAAAGATGATGCTGTGAAAGTGCTGCACTCAATATGCCAGCAAATTTGGAAAACTAAGCAGTTGCCACAGGACTGGAAAAGGTCACTTTTCATTCCAGTCCCAAAGAAAGGATATGCCAAAGAATGCTCAAACTACCACAAAATTGCACTCCTCTCACACGCTAGTAAAGGAATGCTCAAAATTCTGCAAGCCAGGCTTCCGTAGTATGTGAACCGTGAACTTCCAGATGTTCAAGCTGGATTTAGAAAAGGCAGAGGAACCAGAGATCAAATTGCCAACACCCACTGGATCATGGAAAAAGCAGGAGAGTTCCAGAAAAACATCTATTTCTGCTTTATTGACTATGCCAAAGCCTTTGACTGTGTGGATCACAACAAACTGTGGAAAATTGTGAAAGAGATGGCCATACCAGACCACCTGACCTGCCTCTTGAGAAATCTGTATGCAGGTCAGGAAACAACAGTTAGAACTGGACATGGAACAACAGATTGGTTCCAAATAGGGAAAGGAGTACGTCGAGGCTGTATATTGTCACCCTACTTATTTAACTTATATGCAGAGTACATCATGAGAAACACTGGGCTGGAAGAAGCACAAGCTGGAATCAAGATTGCAGGGAGAAATGTGCATATCAATAACCTCAGATATGCAGATGACACCACCCTTATGGCAGAAAGTGAAGAGGAACTAAAAAGCCTCTTGATAAAAGTGAAAGAGGAGAGTGAAAAAGTTGGCTTAAAGCTCAACATTCAGAATACTAAGATCATGGCATCTGGTCCCATCACTTCATGGGAAATAGATGGGGAAAGAGTGGAAACAGTGTCAGACTTTATTTTTTGGGGCTCCATAATCACTGCGTGGTGATTGCAGCCATGAAATTAAAAGACGCTTACTCCTTGGAAGGAAAATTATGACCAACCTAGATAGCATATTCAAAAACAGAGACATTACTTTGCCAACAAAGGTCCGTCCAGTCAAGGCTATGGTTTTTCCAGTGGTCATGTATGGATGTGAGAGTTGGCCTGTGAAGAAAGCTGACCACCAAAGAATTGATGATTTTGAACTGTGGTGTTGGAGAAGACGCTTACAAATCCCTTGTACTGCAAGAAGATCCATCCAGTGCATCCCAAAGGAGATCAGTCCTGGGTATTCATTGGAAGGACTGATGCTGAAGCTGAAACTCCAATACTTTGGCCATGCGAAGAGTTGACTCATTGGAAAAGACCCTGATGCTGGGAGGAATTGGGGGCAGGAAGAGAAGGGGACGACAGAGGATGAGATGGCTGAATGGCATCACTGACTCAATGGACATGGGTGTGGGTGAACTCCGGGAGTTGGTGATGGACAGGGAGGCCTTGTGTGCTGTGATTCATGGAATTGCAAGGAGTCAGACACAACTAAGCAACTGAACTGAACTGAACTGATGTCTAAGTGAATGTTCATAACAATGTTGAGCACCAAAGTTGATGATCTAGAACTGTGGTGTTGGAGAAGACTCTTGAGAGTCCCTTGGACTACAAGGAGATTGAACCAGTCAGTCCTAAGAGAAATCAACCCTGAATATTCTTTGAAAGGACTGATGCTGTAGCTGAAGCTCCAGTACTTTGGCCACCTGATTTGAAGAGCCAAATCATTTGAAAATACCCTGATGTTGGGAAAGATTGAGGGTAAGAAGACAAGGGGGTGACAGAAAATGAGATGGTTGGATGGCATCACTGAGTCAATCGACATGAGTTTGAGCAAACTCCAGGAGATAGTGAAGGACAGGGAAGCCTGGCATGCTGCAGTCCATGGGGTTGAAAAGAGTCAGACACGACTGAGCAACTGAAAAACAACAGCAACAACAATGTTATAGCAACTGAACAACAACAACAATGCCATTCATAGTAGCCAAAATGTGAAAACAACATGTATCAGTCTTAATTGAACAATGAATAAGCAAAATGTGGTATATCTATACAATGGCAGTAAAAAGAAAGGAAGTATCAATACATGCGACAATAAGGATGAACACTGAAAATATTATGTAAGTGAAGCCAGTCATCAAAAAAAAAAAAAAATGTCCACACACTGTATAATCCCATAGTATATACTCATAGTGGGCAAATCCATAAGAACACAAAGTAGATACAGGATTTCCAGAGGCTGAAGGAAGGAAGGAAATGAGGAATAATGGTTAACATATTTGAGATTTACTTGGGGTAATGAAAGTATTCTGAAATTAGACTGTTGTAGTAGTTAGGTGACTCCATGAGTATGTTTATAACTACTGAACTGTATACTTTAGAAGACAATTTTAATCCATTTTGAGTTTATTTTTGTATATGGTGTTAGAAAGTGTTCTAGTTTCATTCTTTTTCAAGTGGTTGACCAGTTTTCCCAGCACCACTTGTTAAAGAGATTGTCTTTAATCCATTGTATATTCTTGCCTCTTTTGTCAAAGATAAGGTGTCCATAGGTGCATGGATTTATCTCTGGGCTTTCTATTTTGTTCCATTGATCTATATTTCTCTTTGTGCCAGTACCATACTGTCTTGATGACTGTGGCTTTATAGTAGAGACTGAAACCAGGCAGGTTGATTCCTCCAGTTTCATTCTTCTTTCTCAAGAAAGAAGAATAGCTTTGGCTATTCGAGGTTTTTTGTATTTCCATACAAATTGTGAAATTATTTGTTCTAGCTCTGTGAAAAATACTGTTGGTAGCTTGATAGGGATTGCATTGAATCTATAGATTGCTTTGGGTAGTATACTCATTTTCACTATATTGATTCTTCCGATCCATGAACATGGTATATTTCTCCAACTATTAATGTCCTCTTTGATTTCTTTCACCAGTGTTTTATAGTTTTCTATATATAGGTCTTTAGTTTCTTTAGGTAGATATATTCCTAAGTATTTCATTCTTTTCGTTGCAATGGTGAATGGAATTATTTCCTTAATTTCTCTATTTTCTCATTATTAGTGTATAGGAATGCAAGGGATTTCTGTGTATTGATTTTGTATCCTGAAACTTTACTATATTCATTGATTAGCTCTAGTAATTTTCTGGTGGAATCTTTAGGGTTTTCTATGTAGAGGATCATGTCATCTGCAAACAGTGAGAGTTTTACTTCTTCTTTTCCAATTTGGATTCCTTTTTCTTTCTTTTTTTTTGGATTTCTTTTTCTGCTCTGATTGCTGTGGCCAAAACTTCCAAAACTATGTTGAATAGTAGTGGTGAAAGTGGGCACCCTTGTATTTTTCCTAACTTTAGGGGAAATGCTTTCAATTTTTCACTATTGAGGATAATATTTGCTGTGGGTTTGTCATGTATAGCTTTTATTATGTTGAGGTATGTTCCTTCTATTCCTGCTTTCTGGAGAGTTTTTATCATAAATGGATGTTGAATTTTGTCAAAGGCTTTCTCTGCATCTATTGAGATAATCATATGGCTTTTATTTTCAGTTTGTTAATGTGGTGTATTACATTGATTGGTTTGTGGATATTGAAGAATCCTTGCATCCCTGGGATAAAGCCCACTTGGTCATGGTGTAGTAAGACCTGAAACTATAAAACTCGTAGAGGAGAACATAGGCAGAACACTCTCTGACATAAATCAAAGCAGAATCCTCTAAGACCCACCTCCCAGAATATTGGAAATAAATTAAAAATAAACAAATGGGACCTAATTAAACTTAAAAACTTCTGGACAACAGAGGAAACTATACACAAGGTGAAAAGACAGCCTTCAGAATGGGAGAAAATAATAGGAAATGAAGCAACAGACAAAGAATTAATCTCAAAAATATACAAGCAATTCCTGCAGCTCAATTCCAGAAAAATAAATGACCCAATCAAAAAACGGACCAAAGAACTAGACATTTCTCCAAAGAAGACATACAGATGGCTAACAAACACATGAAAAGATGCTCAACATCACTCATAAATCAAAACCACAATGAGGTACTGTTTCACTCCAGTCAGAATGGCTGCAATCCAGAAGTCTACAAGCAATAAATGCTGGAGAGGGTGTGGAGAAAAGGGAACCCTCTTACACCGTTGGTGGAAATGCAAACTAGTACAGCCACTATGGAGAACAGTGTGGAGATTCCTTAAAAAACTGGAAATAGAACTGCCTTATGACCTAGCAATCCCACTGCTGGGCATACACACCGAGGAAACCAGAATTGAAAGAGACATATGTACCCCAATGTTCATCACAGCACTATTTATAATAGCCAGGACATGGAAGCAACCTAGATGTCCATCAGCAGATGAATGGATAATAAAGCTGTGGTACATATACACAATGGAGTATTACTCAGCCATTAAAAAGAATACATTTGAATCAGTTCTAATTAGGTGGATGAAACTGGAGCCTATTATACAGAGTGAAGTAAGCCAGAAAGAAAAACACCAATACAGTATACTAACACATATATATGGAATTTAGAAAGATGGTAACGATAACCTTGTATGCGAGACAGCAAAAGAGACACCGATATATAGAACAGTCTTTTGGACTCTATGGGAGAGGAAGAGGGTGGGATGATTTGGGAGGATGGCATTGAAACATGTATAATATCATATATGAAACGAATCACCAGTCCAGGTTTGATGCATGATACTGGATGCTTGGGGCTGGTGCACTGGGATGACCCAGCGGGATGGTATGGGGAGGGAGGTGGGAGGGGGGTTCAGGATGGGGAACACATGTATACCCATGGCAGATTCATGTTGATGTATGGCAAATTAATTGTAAAGTAATTAACCTCCAATTAAAATAAATAAATTTATATTTTAAAAAAATAGACAATTTTATGCCATGTGAATTCTATGTAAGTCAAACATTCATTTTATAAATGCCATTGGGAAAAAAGTGTGATTAAAAAAAAAAAAAAGAGTCATGGAGGGCTTGAACCATGAAGTTTTACTACAATAGTAAGATAAAGGAAGGCTATCAGAGCAACTTTCCTTCAATTTAGAAAGAAAACAAAATGTTAAACCATAAGCAGGAAGCAGAGAAAGAAAGAAAAATTGAAAGAGAAAGATGATGCCTGGGTTCTCCAGTAGCCCCAAAGCACTGCATGCAGGCAAAATGACAGAAATTCTGGTACAAAACCTAGATCCCTTGAGAATAAACTCTGAGACCCTTTGGGCTGGTCTTCTGCTTTGCGGCATATCACACAAGGCAGTTCCTCCCCTTCAAATGCCTTGGCCTTTTATCTTTTGTAGTGATTGACCTTAGAGACCTTCAGATTTTCCAACTTCCTGAACTTCCATTACAAACATCACTCTGACTTGAGAATTTCCTCTATTTTCTAAACTGTATCTGAGTCCCTGTGCCCCGCCTCCACTCAGACCCTGACAGAGATATAAGGCACACAGAATAGAGTAAGAATATGAAGAGGAAAGTCAAGACACACAAGTCAGCCTCTCGCCTGGGATGTCAACAGTTTATAAGCTACCATGTTTGCATATTAAGCCATTCTGTTATATCCTTTGATCCTCAGCAAGGGACTAAGGAAGAGTCTTTGAAAGAACACTATACAAAGACCATCAAGAAAGAAGATTTATGGTCCTAGGGGGACAGTGGGCAGCTCCAAATGCTGTCTGTCTCTCAAACTACAGGGACAGAAAGAACAGTCCCTCAAGTCTGGAGATGAAAAACAAATAGGGGCATTGGTTTTAAGGTCAGAAGGACTGTAACATTCAGCAAGAGGCCAGCACAATCAAAATCATCAGTAAAACCTGGGGGAAAAAGCCACTGACCCAGTATTCAAAATTATCCTAACAGTAAAACAAGGATATAATGACCTGTGTGTGTGTGTGTGTGTGTGTGTGTGTGTGTGTTAGTCGCTCAGTCATGTCCAACTCTTTGTGATCCCATGGACTATAGGCTGCCAGACTCCTCTGTCCATGGAATTCTCAGGCCAGAATACTAGAGTGGGTTGCCATTTCCTTCTCCAGGGGATCTTCCTGACCCAGGGATTGAACCCAGGTCTCCTGCATTGCAGGCAGATGCTTTACCATCTGAGCTACTAGGGAAGCCCTGTAATGACCTCTCCTGTTACCCAAATCCTTTGATATGACACACATATATGCCTATGTTTTTATAGATTATATATAGATGAAATCCAGAGCACAGTATCATCAAATGTAACACCCTTAAACCAAAACTCGTGAAGAAGTCCTTAAAGATAGAAGGCAGATAGAATTCAATTGACAAAGAGAAAAGATCGGAAGAATCCACCATCCAAATGCACCCAAGAAGAGGGCAGCTGTGATGATGACAAGGATTCTGAGCACTCTTATTCGACTAGATTAACAAAGAAAACACGTTGAGACCCTGAGGCATTAGACAGCAAAACTAAACGGGTAACTGCACTCAGAGTGCCGGGTCTGTTGGGTGAACACCGGGAGATCTCCACAGCATCAGTTCAGACACGGAGTGTGCAGAGTTAGAGATGGAAGCAAAGCAGCACATTGGCTGCTGGTAATGGGATCTCCGGGAGGCAGAGTTTTCAGTCCCATTCACTGATACCCTGCATGGCAGCCTTATGTTCCACTACTAGATCACTTGAAGTTCCCTAAATGTGTCTACTGGTCTTAGGCCACGAGTCTGTACATGCTATATATTTTACCTAGCATACCATCTCAACCCAAGGCGTCTGGTAAAGTGTTAGTCATTAAATAGATGAATATATGTAAATTGTGTACACTGCTTATGACCATGCCTGGACATAGAACATACTCAAGGAATCTTGGCTATTTTTCTATCATTAATTATTATTATTCACCAATTAAGTCTAATTTCAGGAAACCACTGCAGAAAATCATTCCTTTACCTGATACCCCCAAAGTGGTAGAATTAGCACCTTCTAAAACACTTAGCCAGCTTCTCTGGTGGCTCAGTAGTAAGGAATCACCGTGCCAGTGCAGGAGACGTGGGTTCAATCCCTGGGTCAGGAAGATCCCTTGGAGAAGGAAATGGCAACCCACTCTAGTATTCTTGCCTGGAAACTTTCACAGACAGAGGAGCTTGGCAGGCTACAGTGCATGGGGTCACAAGAGTTGGACATGACCTAGTGACTAAAACAACAACAAAAACACTTGGATGTGGAAAAATGAATCTATATTAATCTGCCTCTCAATTTTAATTGTGAAAGGAGGAATTTTTAAGGTATTAACCTTCATATATTCAGCATGTAACTCACATACCCACACATTAAGGGCACTAAACAGTTTCACTGACAGAGTGAACAAATAAATATGACTGTAAAAATGATCATTTTCTTCAGATAATCTACAAAGGGTGTGCTTGTCAGCAGATCTTTGAACATAAATTATTGTACCCCAGGGGCTAAAAACTGACATCTGTGTGAGCTGCATTGCCTTTGATATGAGGCAAGATATTTCATGTCCTCAAATTACATGGCTCATTGAACTTCCCTGGATAAGACCAAGGCCATCATTTTGCCAAAACGTCACTGCATGTCACATTTCTGTGATCCTAGCTTTTGAGAGGAGTGATTGAAAACTTCATCTGGACAGCTCCTTTTTGAGCTGGCCAAGACACAGTTGAGACATGGGTGTGATCTCAGGGTCAGGAAGATCCCTGGAGAAGGGAATGGCAACCCACTCCAGTATTCTTGCCTGGAGAATCCCATGGACAGAGGAGCCTGGCAGGCTGCAGTCCATGGGGTCACAAAAGACTCAAACATGAATTAGCGAGTAAACGACAAGAAGAAGAAGACATACTTGGAGGGACTTCCCTGGCAGTCCATTGGTTAAGACTTTGGCCTTCTAATGCAGGTGAGAGTTTGATTCCTGCTTGTAGAGCTAAGATCCCACATGTCTCCTGGCCAAAAAAGCCAAAACATAAAACAGAAATGTTATTGTAACAAGTACTTTAAAAATGGTATGCTTTAAAAAAAAAGACACAGTTGGAAATTGTTGCTTATGTGCTAAGTCGTGTCTGACTTTGTGACCCCATGAACTGTAGCCTGCCAGGCTCCTCTGTCCATGGGATTTCCCAGGCGAGAATACTGGAGTGGGTCACCATTTCCTTCTCTAGGGCATCTTCTTGACCCAGGAATTGAACCTGTGTCTCCTGCAGGTTCTTTCCCCCTGAGCCACCAGGGAAGCCCAGTGGTCCTAAAACCATTGGTTTTCCTCCATTAACGGCCACAGAGAATCTGAGAGTTAACATTGTGTGTCCCAGTATCCAGCCGTTTGGGCCAACATTATTCTAGACGTTTCTGTGAAAGTATTTTTAGATGAAATGAGCATTTAAGTCAGTATACTTTTAATAAAGCAGATTCCCCTCCATAATATAGGTGGCCTCATTCCATCAGTTGAAGGCCTGAATAGAAAAAAGGACTGACCTCCTGCCAGGAAGAGGAATTCTGCCAGCAGACAACAAGGTCCACCTAACCTGGGCCTCTAGCCCACCCTGCAGCTATTAGACTTGCCAGTTTCTACAATTACATGAGCCAGTTCTCTAAAATCTATCTTGCTATCTATCTACCCACCTCTTGCAAACTCACACATAGATCCCATTGGTTCTGTTATTCTAGGGAAACCAGTCTAATACGGTGAATATGAACTGAGACCCCACAGCTGACTAACCAGTATGATATCTATCATATGCTAAAGCCTCAGTTTCTACCTCCTAGCAAATGAATAGAGCCTTCCCCTGGTGAATTTATTGAAGTAAATAAAGTTTACCCTCAGGGACATCTCTGGTAGAACAGAGGTTAAGAACTTGCTTTGCAATGCAAGGCATGCGGGTTTGATCCCTGGTCAGGGAACTAAGATCCCAGATACTAGCCTGTTGGGGGCCAGAGTGAGGTACTCCGCCCATGGCAAAGGTCATGAGGAAGGAGGCTCGACATACGCAAAGGCGGGATCGAGCCTCAGGAGTCCCCCTGGAAATCCTCGAGCGTCTACCCCCATAACCAGAGCCTGCCTACTTTACTACTTTGTGCTCACCTACACCTCTGACTTTACAGGGGGCTGTCCCCCACCACCTCTTTTGGAGAAGGAGTTAACTTAGAGCTCCAGTTTATAATAATTCCTGGGCGTGATAAGAGTGTTTTAACCTACAAACTCCTCTGAAGTTTCTCTGGCCTGCCTGACAGGCTTGTCCGGCCACATGTGATCGCTCACAGCCTCCCAACCGTGAGAGGCACAAGATACTTTAAACCTTCTAAAAACAGGTTCCTTAGAAAAGTTAGAAAACTATTAGTATAAGTATAATGGGCTGATTAGAAATTGTATTGGTGAAGGGTTTTTCATTTGTTGAGCCAATGTTTGTTGCTAAGTCTCCATATCCCCTGCCCTTACACACATTAATGAATATATAGAATTAACCTTTGATATTAATCACGTTAGACCTTAGGCTAAGTAAATTCTTTCCTTAACTGAAACCCACTACACCCTCACCCTGTAGGAATGTAACTTTATTTGGGTGGCGTCTGTTTTGAGAATAATCAGCCCTGGAGAAATGTGTCCTGATTGACTGACCGCTGTCACAAGGAGAGGGTCGTAAATTGTCAGCAGGCCCCCCTGGCCAGAAGATGATGTAACACCCCTAAGACCTCTGTATACATTTGTATGAAGCACCTGACTTTGATAAAAGTCAGGACTGCTGACCCCGCGTGACTTTTGCATAACATCTCAGTGTGTAAAAGTAGACCATGGAAAATAAAGAATTGGGATCAGTTTCTTGAAATACTGGTCTCCCCATGTCGCTCTCTCTCTCACTCTGGCTGAGTCTCCATCTGGAGCGCGGAACCCACCATGCTTACTAATTATGCCTGGGCTTCTAAGATCCGACCGGGGAGGCCTCAGTGTCTCCTCTCCTTCGGGAGAACGGAAGGATGCCTGCGGCCTACGTAAGTGGTGCAAGCTTCTTGTCTTGAAGTTTTATTGGTCCCTCGCGTAAACCAAGCTACTCAGCCTCTTTTCTCCACTGAATTTCCCTACTGAGCTATCCTCATCCTATTACTCTTTATATCTTTGATAAAATATTTAAATAAATAGGTCGCCGACGCCGTCCCCACTTCGAATACCCTGGATCAGCCGGGGCAGGACCCTGGCACTAGCCAATGTGCCACAACTAGAGAATTCAAGTACTACAACAAATAGATTCTGCATAACGCCATGAAGATCCCAAGTGCCGCAGTATTGAGACCTGGCACAGCTAAATATTATAAATAAATATGCATTTTTTTGTTTTAAAGTTTGTCCTCAATCCCATTTTGTCTCTCTTTTATATCCTTTTCTAACACGTATGATCATGTTCATCCTCCCACACCAAGGGCCATGTGTCCTCATGTATCCACCTCGGGACCACGCAGAAATTTAAAATTCCATGGGCCTGCCTCTGTTCGATGGAGCAGACAGCAGCTTAAAGAGAAACTACACACAGGTGTAGAGAACAAACATATGGACACCTTCCTAAATTGAAGCTCTGTCCCCATTACACACTAACTCCCCATTTTCCCTCCCCGCCCTCCAACCTCCTGGCCCCTGGCAATCCATCAGTGCACTTTATGACTATGAATTTGACTGTGCCAGGTACCTTGCATAAGTGGAATCAAACAGTATTCATCTGCACCTAGTATATATTGGAATGCATTTTTAAGGTTAACTTAATATATGTCCTCCAAGCAGATTATACCTTCTCCCCTGTCCCCCGCCCTGTGCTATACAGCAGGTTCTCATCAGTTATCCATTTACTAAACAGAATGTGGACAGAGCTTCCATTTAGGAAGACGAAGAACTCAGGAGATGGACAATGGTGAGTTGTACAACAATGTGAGTGTACTTAGAGCTACTTAACTGTATGTACAGTTAAATATGGTTGAAACAGTATTTTATATTATGCTACTTTTGCCACGATAAAATACTACTACTAATAAAAAGAAACTGTGAACTGACATGACTTGTACTAATTGTTGGATCTCTTTGGGTAGCCTTACCTTTCCTCTTGGGCTGCTGTTGACACAGACCCTCCCTGAGCGATGGAGGGCCTTGTGGGAAAGGACTGTGCCCTTCCTCCTTTCTGTGTGGGGTGCTTCTCCCCTACCTCTTCCTCGTTGCCATTCAGCTAATCGGATGCTTTGAGCAGTGGGGTGAGAGGTAAGAGACATCTGTAGCAGGGATGTCAAGAGTCCTTTGCAAAAGAGGAGTTTTTAAGACAGTGTAGCTTTAGCAAATCTCTGTGGCATTTGCCAGCTTTTAGAAAGTTATAGTATACATTTGTGACTTGTGTGTGTGCTCAGCTACTCAGTCACGTCTGACTCTCTGGGATACTATATGGCCTGTAGTCCACCAGGCTCCTCTGACCATGGAATTTTCCAAGCAAGAATACTGGAGCAGGGTGCCATTTCCTCTTGCATGGGATCTTCCCTACTGAAGGATCAAACCCATGTCTCTCAAGTTTCCTGCATTGGGAGGCAGATTCTTCACCACGAGTGCCACCTGGGAAGCCCAGTTTGTGACATATTACAATCAAACTTGGATAGACATAAGAGAACGTACACTATAAAAAGTCACAACTAACCATATATTTTCAATTTTTAAAAATTGAAATAAGACGTGTTAATAATGGAATTTGATATTAATCCTCTTCAGTGGTTATAGGAACTACAAGCTTTAGGCTTTGGCACCTATTTAACTGTGTGATCTCAGTTGCTGCTATGAAAATCTCCTAGCAATGACTGTTCTTGTTTCGATACTCATTAAAAGCAAGCTGCCTTTAACCAAGTTCTATAACAAAGCTAGTAGAGGTGAAGGAATTCCAGCTGATCTATTTCAAATCCTAAAAGGTGATGCTGTTACAGTGCTGCACTTAATATGCCAGCGAATATGGAAAATTCAGCAATGGCCACAGGACTGGAAAAGGTCAGTTTTCATTCCAATCCCAAAGAAAAGCAATGCCAAGGAATCACAACAAACTCTGGAAAATTCTTAAAGAGATGGGAAGACCAGTCCTCCTTCTTTGCCTCCTTACCTGCCTCTACACAGGTCAAGAAGTAACAGAACCAGATATGGAACAACAGACTGGTTCCAAATTGGGTAAGGAGTATGTCAAGGCTGTATATTGTCACTCTGCTTATTTAAGTTATATGCAGAGTATATCATGCAAAATGCTGGGCTGGATGAAGAACAAGCTGGAATCAAGATTGCCAGGAGAAATATCAATAACCTCAGATATGCAAATGATACCACCCTTATGGCAGAAAGTGAAGGGGAAGTAAAGAAATTCTTGGTTGAGATGAAATTTTCTTGGGCTCCAAAATCACTGCAGACAGTGACTCCAGCCATGAAATTAAAAGACGCTTGCTTCTTGGAAGAAAAACTATGACAAACCTAAACAGCACATTAAAAAGCAGAGACATTACTTTGCCAACAAAGGTCAATATAGTCAAAGCTATGATTTTTCCAGTAGTCATGTATGGATGTGAGAGTTGGATCATAAAGAAAGCTGAACATCGAATTGATGCTTTTGAACTGTGGTGTTGGAGAAGACTCTTGAGAGTCCCTTGGACTCCAAGGAGATCCAACCAGTCCATCCTACAGGAAATCACCCCTGAATATTCATTGGAAGGACTGATGGTGAAGCTGAAACTGCAATACTTCGGCTACCTGATGCAAAGAGCTGACTCATTAAAAAAGACCTTGATGCTAGGAAAGATCAAAAGCAGGAGGAGAAGGGTCACATTTAGCAGCTGGACTAAATAACCCTGAGGGCTCCCCAAGTGGCTCAGTGGTAAAGAATATGCCTGTCAATGCAGAAGGCGCAGAAGGTGGGGTTTGACTGAACAAAAATATTTTAATATTCTATACGTCTAATATGGGCTTCCCTGGTGGCTCAGAGGTATAGAATCCACCTGCAATGCAGATGTGGGTTTGATCCCTGGGTTGGGATGATCCCCTGGAGAAGGAAATGGCAGTAGAGTCTAGTATTCTTGGCTGGAGAATCCCATGGACAGAGGAGCCTGGCAGGCTCCACACAACACTTAGCTACTACACAACAACGCAATAATACTTCTATATGATTCATGATCAGGAACATAAATGATCATGTAATTTATCTCATTCATCAATGATCATTCAGAAGCACTGATAAATACTGATACCTCTTTTTGTATGATAGTATAACTGAAGTGAAGTTGCTCACTTGTGTCCGACTCTTCGCTATCCCATGGACTATTGTCTACCAGGCTTCTCTGTCTGTGGGATTTTCCAGGCAAGAGTTCTGGAGTGGGTTGCCATTTCCTTCTCCAGGGGATCTTCCTGACCCAGGGATCAAACTCAGGTCTCCTGTATTGCAGGCAGACGCTTTACCTTCTGAGCCACCGAGAAAGCCCGATAGTGTAACTAGCACTACGTTAGTTCAGTTCAGTTCAGTTGCTCAGTCGTGTCCGACTCTTTGCGACCCCATGAATTGCAGCACGCCAGGCCTCCCTGTCCGTCACCAACTCCCAGAGTTCACTCAGACTCATGTCCATCGAGTCAGTGATGCCATCCAGCCATCTCATCCTCTGTTGTCCCCTTCTCCTCCTGCCCCCAATCCCTCCCAGCATCAGAGTCTTTTCCAATGAGTCAACTCTTCGCATGAGGTGGCCAAAGTACTGGAGTTTCAGCTTCAGCATCATTCCCTCCAAAGAAATCCCAGGGCTGAGCTCCTTCAGAATGGACTGGTTGGATCTCCTTGCAGTCCAAGGGACTCTCAAGAGTCTTCTCCAACACCACAGTTCAAAAGCATCAATTCTTCGGTGCTCAGCCTTCTTCACAGTCCAACTCTCACATCCATACATGACCACAGGAAAAACCATAGCCTTGACTAGACAGACCTTTGTTGGCAAAGTAATGTCTCTGCTTTTGAATATGCTATCTAGGTTGGTCATAACTTTCCTTCCAAGGAGTAAGCGTCCTTTAATTTCATGGCTATAGTCACCATCTGCAGTGATTTTGGAGCCCCCCAAAATAAAGTCTGACACTGTTTCCCCATCTATTTCCCATGAAGTGATGGGACTGGATGCCATGATCTTCATTTTCTGAATGTTGAGCTTTAAGCCAACTTTTTTACTCTCCACTTTCACTTTCATCAAGAGGCTTTTGAGTTCCTCTTCACTTTCTGCCATAAGGGTGGTGTCATCTGCATATCTGAGGTTACTGATATTTCTCCTGGCAATCTTGATTCCAGCTTGTGCTTCTTTCAGCCCAGCGTTTCTCATGATGTACTCTGCATAGAAGTTAAATAAGCAGGGTGACAATATACAGCCTTGACATACTCCTTTTCCTATTTGGAACCAGTCTGTTGTTCCATGTCCAGTTCTAACTGTTGCTTCCTGACCTGCATACAGATTTCTCAAGAGGCAGGTCAGGTGGTCTGCCTGATATGTAGCACTATGTAAATTTGGTGTTGCTAGTAATAAAGAGGGCTTCCCTGGTACCTCAGGTGGTAAAGAATCCACCTGAAATGCAGGAGAGCCTGGTTAGACTCCTGGGTTGGGAAGATCCCCTGAAGAAGTGATAAATTCCCCACTCCAGTATTCTTGGGCCTCCTTGGTGCCTCAGATGGTAAAGAATCAGCCTGCAAAGCGGGAGACCTAGGTTCCATCCCTGGGTTGGGAATATCCCCTGGAAGAGGACATGGCAACCTACTTCAGTATTCTTGCCTGGAGAATCCCCATGAACAGAAGAGCCTGGCAGGCTACAGTCTACGGGGCTGCAAAGAGTCAGACAGGAATGAGTGGCTAAGCTCAGCACAACACAGTGATAAAGAAGCCACCTGTCAATGGAGGAGACATAAGAGATGCAAGTTTAGTCCCTGGATCAGGAAGATTCCCTGGAGGAGGAAATAGCAAACCACTCCAGTATTCTTGCCTAGAAAATTCCAAGGATGAGGATCCTGGCTGGCTGCAGTTCCTAGAGTCACAAGGAGTCTGACATGACTGAAGTGACCTCGCACACATGTAAATTTGAGAACCATGATTCCTGCCTTATATGGTGTATAATCTAAGACATACTAATGTCATTAAAGGATGAATATCTTTAACTTTAAAACATTTCAATTAAAATGAACAGTGGGCAATTGACAAAATAAGATGGATTAAATAGCTAATAAACGTGAAGAAAATTCTGGTATGACTAATAATCAAGAAAAGAAAATGTTTATAATGAGTTATCTTTTTAGAGTCAAATTGATGAAATGTTATTAGTTCTTACCATCAGCAAGGGTTTGAAGAACTATATATTTCTATCCCACCAAGGAGTCAATGAGTCAGTAAATTATGTTTTTTTTTTTTTTCCTCAAGCTAATTTGAATTGAGTCTCTATCACTTACCATTCCAACACTGTCCAAGTAAGATATTTTTTCTTCCTTCTTATAACTTTAAAAAAAATTTGTTTACCAAATTGAAATTATGTTATCTCTCTCTCTCTCTTCCTCTCTCTCTCTCTCAATCTAAATATTTTAAATCAGGCTTAAAGGGCAAGGAGAGAAAGACTTTAATTTTACTTACACATAGTTCTCAGTTAACTAGGTCCTACTTTCTCTGCTCTTGCTTGCTTTAGTCTAAAAGCTCAGTTTCATCTGGTTTGTGATGAATTTCAAAGAATAGAACTTCAGACTTGCTTAAAGCAAGTCCAAAATAAGAAAGACCAAATTTATACATGAACATCAAATCTGAGACATTTTATTTTACCAAATAGATGCCTTGCTTTTAAAAAAAGGTTTCTTGTATAATTCATTTAGATAACAATTTCCTCTAGTGAGCCTCCAACGTGATTCAATTTACAAGTAACTTTCCAGAAGCATCGATAATGTCGGGCTGGGTTGTGATCACGTGATACAGGGGCTCAACCCCAGTCTTCACTATTGAAATCTACTTGCAAGAAGAGAAGCAAGGCCCAGAATATAGTCAAACAAGGTGGAGCAAACTTTCAGATATCCTCAGAGTAAAATGAATCTTTTTAACATTTGGCACTCGTACTACCTTTAGATGTTGTAGTTTATCCTTGAGTTGATATAGCTCCTGTCTACCTGGGACAATTTGTTTTTTGTTTGTGTGCCACTGCAATCAAAAAAGTTAACAGAAAGCAAGTGTTAAAGAAAACAATCTGATTGTATTGCTTGGTTGATTAAGTTCTCTCTATGGAGTCTTAAATGCAGACATCTCAAGGGCTGGAAAAATGTCAACTTATAGACTGCATGAAATTGTGGAGAATTTCAAATATCTCCTTGGGCTGTATAAATCCCCTAGTCACTACTCTAAGACATAAAGTTACGTGCTTTCCTGGACAATTAGCCAATTGTGTTTTTAATATTTCAATGAGATATTTTGGTGTGAGAACACAACTATGAATAATAGATAGAAAAGTTCTGAAAAGTATAAGTAGAAAGTATATTATAGCCAAAAGAAAGAGCTTCTTTCCTTAGTGAATCAAAAAAGCAACTCTACAGTGGGTATTATTTCTACTGTTGAACAAATAGGTAACTATGGTTCAAGTTATTGGCTCATAGACAAGAGGAGCACAGACCTATAATTTTCCCCCAAAGATTTAAGGATGATGACAGAGAATAAAGTCTCAGCTAGGAGCTTGCCAATGATTTCCTTGGAGCCACAAGAGTCCTGGGACATTATGAAGATAATAATGAATATTTCAATTAGAAAAGATAACTGAAATGACTTAAGAAATAAGGGCATATGTAGATCATTACTTGAAAAGCTCAAGGGTAGTGCTTCATGCATACCTGGTTGAATTTAGGAGCTAAAGTCATTCCAAAGGGAACTGGTTTTTGTCTCTGTGACGATTAGTTTTATGTCTCAACCTGACTGGGTCATGGAGGTCCCAGGTATCTGGTCAAACATTATTCTGTGTATATGTGTTTTTGAGAGTTATTGGAATGGCACAGAATTCACTACCAATTCTAACTCAAACACACTCCTCATCACCATAGGGGAAGAGAGAATTGTCCTTACTATGGAGCCCTGTACCAAGGTCCCAGGATAAAAAATCTCTGGAATTGACCAAACCCCATAGCAACTGTTGCCATAAGCCTCAGGATCTAAACTGGCAAGTTCCCTGACCCCATATTGGTAAAATATCCATCCTGTATCGACCCTATAGCACCCTAGTGAAAGAAAGAAAGTGAAAGTCACTCAGTTATGTCTGACTCTTTGTGACCCTGTGGGCTGTAGCCTGCCAGGCTCCTCTGTCCATGGAATTCTCCAGGCAAGAATACAAGGGAGTGGGTAGCTGTTCCCTTCTCCAGGGGATCCTCCCAACCCAAGTATCAAACTGAGGTCTCCTGCATTGTAGGTGGATTCTTTACTAGCTGAGCCACATCATTGCAGTAGGAATTTTTCTGTCTTGAGGTTATAAAAACTGGCTGCTAGCCTGTGGAAGGGTTTGGCTCTCTCTTGAGCCAGCTGACTGTTCTAACAGTGTCTCCCACTCTAATAAACTTTATTCTCTTCTCATCCTGCCTCATGTCTGGAAATTCTTTTCCAACCTGCTCACGGACCACAGCAGTTACTGCAAGTCAATTAATTGGATGTGAAGGTAACAAGTTTGATCTTTGTCCCTAAAAATCTATGAAAGGCATAGATGGATGCCATACCCATTTCAAGAAAAGTCTGAACATGGGAAGTGGTGGAGGCTGCATTGGTAAATAGCAGCACTCAACCCATGCTTCCTAGGGATTAACTGTGGGGCTCAACCTGGGAGCCAGTATGACACCACCCAAGGAGGCTGCTTAGAAGGAAGGTGGGACTCCAACAGAGTAAAGCACTGGATGCCCACGGTCTGGGGAGGAATTACAAGCAGACACCAAAATGAGAAGCACTGCTTTAACCGAGGCTGTTCACACTGGGGAAATTTTTGAGAAAGACACAAAAATTCCCCAAGAGATAATGAGTCAGCTTTGGCCACCCGCCAGGCTCAGAGACCAGCAAAGTGAGATCATGTGGGGAGGAGCCAGCCAAGTGTCACCTTTCCTGCCCCTAATACATCTTCTTCCTCTCGCTATTCCCCTCCCTGCACCCCCACGCTACTTCCAGAACGGACAAGGAAACAGCGCAGTTGGGTGAAATAAGAACTTTAACCTCAAATAAAGCTCGGAGTCTAGATTACTACCACGGACTGGCCATTTTAATTCTGAAATGAGATTGTTATTGCATTTAGAAGTACAAGAGAATCTTTTCTTAATTAGCTAAGAGCCATGAGACCTGCCCCAGTCTTTTCTGAAGGTCCAAGGAAGAAAGAACCTACACGAGTGTTTTAAAGGGGCAGAGTTTTATTTTGCTTTCGCTTTGTTCTCACACCCTAGAAAGTCTCACTTGTCAGTCATAGTGCTTGTGTCTGGATGGCGTTCTTTTTGGTACTGTAAACATAATGATTGAAGGTGGTGCTGTGGAATAAAAGCTAGATTCAAATGTCAGCTCCACCACCCGTAAGCTATGTGAACCTGGTTGAGAAACTTGGCCATTGCAATCTTTTTCTCTGGAAAATGGGGATAATGATTATTCCCAAAGGGAAACCCAGTCCAGTATTCTTGCCTGGAGTATCCCATGGACAGAGGAGTTGGGTGGGAGGGCTACAGTCCATAGGGTCTACAGTCCAAAGAGCTGGACTTAACTGAAGCAACTTACACAGCTCAAGGCAGTAACTCACAGAGCTGATGTGAGGGCTAAATAAAATTATGTAGGCAAAATCGCTGAGTACTGTGCCTACCATAGTGAGTGCTCTCTAAATAGTAACAATAATTAATCATTTTTACCAAACAGTCACAATTAACCTCTTTCTCCTTGTCTCCAAGAGTGTCTTGATATTTGTCAGACAACTCATTTCTCTGCTACTCACTAAACTCATCTTTTGGATTTCAAATTGTTTTCTTTCTAATTGCAAGATAATTACAATGTGCTGTTAGTTTCTGCTGCACAACAGCACGAAGCGGCCATAAGTGTACACATACTCCCTCCTTCTTGAGCCTCTCCAGGCACCCTCCCCCCCGGCCTGCAATCCCATCCCTCTAGACTGTTGCTGAGCACTGGACTGAGCTCCCTACATTGTGCAGCAACTTCCCACTAGCTATTTACACGTGATAGTGTGTAGTTATCAGTGCTACTTTCTCAACTCATTTCACCCTCTTCTTTCCCAGCTGTGTCCACAAGTCCATTTATTGATTTCCTCATTCCGTTTCCACTTATTTCTGCTCTGATTTTTATGATTTCTTACCTTTTTCTAACTTTGGGTGTTTTCTTTAAGCTCTGCCCTCTGAAGTAAAAGTCTGCAGTCATTCCTAGCAGCTGGCAGCACTGCGATGGGCAGTGGGAAGTATATCCAATTGAAAACTGCAGGCAGAACTCTCGAGCAAGTGAACAGCGATTGCTTTGCCTGGCAACTCCCCAGTTCCCTGCAGAGTGAAAAATCCTCTGCCCCCTTGGTAGGAATGCTCTAGGATTTTGAAGACTTCGGGGTTCATCATACTGATTTTCCACCACTTTTGAGATAATCATTTCACTGAAATTCCAGTTGCATGGGGCACATCGCATTGTGGCATTTTCAAATATTTCCGCTTATGTTATAAGAATTATTGTCTGATTTCTTCCTTATAGGTGGGAAAGGAAAGAATTAACATGATTTAAACTTTACAAAAAAGATCTTCATGACCCAGATAATCACGATGGTGTGATCACTCACCTAGAGCCAGACATCCTGGAATGTGAAGTCAAGTGGGCCTTAGAAAGCATCACTACGAACAAAGCTAGTGGAAGTGATGGAATTCCAGTTGAGCTATTTCAAATCCTGAAAGAGGATTCTGTGAAAGTGCTGCTCTCAATATGCCAGCAAATTTGGAAAACTCAGCAGTGGCCACAGGACTGGAAAAGGTCATTTTCATTCCAATCCCAAAGAAAGTCAATGACAAAGAATGCTCAAACTACCACAAAATTGCACTCATCTCACACTCTAGTAAAGTAATGCTCAAAATTCTCCAAGCCAGGCTTCAGCAATATGTGAACCGTGAACTTCCTGATGTTCAAGCTGGTTTTAGAAAAGGCAGAGGAACCAGAGATCAAATTGCCAACACCCACTGGATCATGTAAAAAGCAAGAGAGTTCCAGAAAAACATCTATTTCTGCTTTATTGACTATGCCAAAGCCTTTGACTGTGTGGATCACAATAAACTGGAAAATTCTGAAAGAGATGGGAATACCAGACCACCTGATCTGCCTCTTGAGAAATTTGTATGCAGGTCAGGAAGCAACAGTTAGAACTGGACATGGAACAACAGACTGGTCCCAAATAGGAAAAGGAGTACGTCAAGGCTGAATATTGTCACCCTGCTTATTTAACTTATATGCAGAGTACATCATGAGAAACGCTGGACTGGAAGAAGCACAAGCTGGAATCAAGATTGTTGGGAGAAATATCAATAACCTCAGATATGCAAATGACACTACCCTTATGGCAGAAAGTGAAGAGGAACTCAAAAGCCTCTTGATGAAAGTGAAAGTGGAGAGTGAAAAAGTTGGCTTAAAGCTCAACATTCAGAAAACGAAGATCATGGCATCCGGTCCCATCACTTCATGGGAAATAGACGGAGAAACAGTGGAAACAGTGTCAGACTTTATTTTGGGGGCTCCAAAATCACTGCAGATGGTGACTGCAGCCATGAAATTAAAAGACGCTTACTCCTTGGAAGGAAAGTTATGTCCAAACTAGATAGCAGATTCACAAGCAGAGACGTTACTTTGCCAACAAAGGTTCGTCTAGTCAAGGCTATGGTTTTTCCTGTGGTCATGTATGGATGTGAGAGTTGGACCGTGAAGAGAGCTGAGCACTGAAGAATTGATGCTTTTGAACTGTGGTTTTGGAGAAGACTCTTGAGAGTCCCTTGGACTGCAAGGAGATCCAACTAGTCCATTCTGAAGGAGCTCAGCCCTGGGATTTCTTTGGAAGGAATGATGCTAAAGCTGAAGCTCCAGTACTTTGGCCACCTCATGCAAAGAGTTGACTCATTGGAAAAGATTCTGATGCTGGGAGGGATTGGGGGCAGGAGGAGAAGGGGACAACAGAGGATGAGATGGATGGATGGCATCACTGACTCGATGGATGTGAGTCTGCGTGAACTCTGGGTGTTGGTGATGGACAGGGAGGCCTGGCGTGCTGCGATTCATGGGGTCGCAAAGAGTTGGACATGACTGAGGGACTGAACTGAACTGAACTGAAGCTGATTACTCTTGAAAATGGAAAGCCTTTCATCTTAAAGTGCATTAGGTAATCAATCTCAGGTTATCCTCTGTCTTCTAAAATCTTATAAAAATTAAAAAGGATCCATAAAACTAGCATGCAATGATAAGCAGGGCTACTCAAATGAAAAAAATAGAAAATTGGCAAAGAGGGCATGAAGTGCATGTCAAATATCTGCTGTTTCTACCTGGCTGTATTGGGATGTTACTGTGCTCGAGGATCTTATTGTCAAAAGAAGCCTCAGGGGTTGTCTATTTCAGTCTCCTCCATCCCCTTCTGTCTTGCCATCTGATCCTGACCCTCCCGACTGATGATCCTTAGCTTCTGCCATGATTTATTGGACTGCTAGAATAGTTACCTCATTCAATGTTTTGTTTTAGAGATATAATACATTTTTGTGGTTCAAAATTTAAAAGGCCCAAATGGGTATATAGTAAAATAATTCTTTTTTTTTTTTGTCTCAAAACACATCTTGCGGGATCTTAATTCCCCAACCATGGATCAAACCCATGCCCTCTGCCATGGAAGAGCAGAGTCCTAACCACTGCACCCACAGAGAATTCCCTGTCTTATCCTTATTCACAGATAACCACTGGATATTCCCAAAGGGAACTATTGTTATCAGCTTAATATTATGTAATGGATTTTTCACCTTGATTATTTTGGGGAGAGGGAATGTGGACCCTCTTTTAATATCTTTATCAAATTTGTTACAGTATTGTTTCTGTTTAAGGCTTTGGTTTTTTGGCTCCAAGGCTTGTGGGATCTTAGTTCATTGACCAGGAATTGAACCCACAGTTCCTTCATTGGAAGGCAAAATATTAACCACTAAGTCCCCTGCATCTTGAAATTTTAACCTAAAAAATTTTTTAGAAATTATTCCTTATCCATACATAAAGAGCGTTCTCATTCTTTTTTATAGCTGTGTAATTTTCCATTGTATGCATATACCATAATTCATAATTCAGCTAGTCCCCCGCTGTTGACATCTGTACTATTTACAATATTCTGTATCTCAGAAAATGATATGATGAATAATTTTGCATAAATGCATTTCCTACATGTGTATGAATACATCTGCAGATGAAATCTCAATAGTAAAATTACTGAGCAGGAGGATATATGCATTTATAATTTGGATGTGTCCACATAAAGATAATGGACACACACACACACTCATGTTACATGGCATGGGAGAAAACTAGGGGAATTTTTTTTTCTTTTCTTTGGCTGTGCTGGGTCTTTGCTGCCTTGAGCAGCCTCTTTCCAGCTGTGGTGAACGGGGGCTCCTGTTCATCATGGTGCCCGGGCTTCTCGTTGTGTTGGCTTCCCTTGTAGTGGGGCACAGGCTCTTGGAGCACAGGCTTCAGTAGTTGCAGTGCTTGGGCTCTGCAGGTGCGGCTCGTGGGCTGAGTAGCTCCTCGACATGTGGGATCTTCCCAGACCAGAGACCAACCTTGAGTCCCCTGCATTGGCAGGTGGATTCCTACCCACTGTGCCACCAGGGAAGTCCCAGAAAAGTAGGTTTGTTGGGAAAACTCACAGGTGGGAAGGCTGGTAGTGTGTAAGTCTTCACTGTCCTGTTAAGCTCCCAAGGAGAGGCCTTTTGCACTGGGCACTACAGGATGTACCATGGCAAGCCCAGGAAGAGGACCCTACACATTCAGCTCTTTGCATTTCTAGGGTGATCCAGGAGACAGCACTTCCTTAATTCTGTAACAGGTGATGCTTCCTGGACTGGGAACTGTCCGCTCAGTTAGTGACTTTGTATACTAATGTTGCTCTTAACCACAGGTCTCCCACTAGCCTAAAGGCCCAACTCCAACCTGGTGAACTAGTTCACTGCTAAGCTACAAGAGGGTAAAGAATCCGCCTGCTAATGCAAGAGACTCAGGTTTGATCCTTGGGTTGGGAAGATCCCCTGGAGAAGGAATGACAACCCAGTCCAGTGTTCTTGCCTGGAGAATTCCATGGACAGAGGAGCGTGACGGGCTACAGTCCATGGCATGGCAAAAGGAGTCAGACAAGGCTTAGCAACTAAACAACAAACTACAAGAAGTGAAAAGTGAAAGTGAAGTTCAGTCGCGTCTGACTCTTTGTGACCCCATGGACTGTAGCCCAGCAGGCTCCTCCATCCATGGAATTTTCCAGGCAAGAGTACTGGAGTGGATTGCATTTTCCTTCTTCAGGGGCTCTTCCTGACCCAGGGATCAAACCCGGGTTTCTCACATTGCAGGCAGACGCTTTTACCGTCTGAGCCCCTAGGGACAAGAAGGATAAGGGAAAAAAATTTAGAGGAGGCAGAGAGCTGTGACGATTCCCAGGATTCCTTTCCTTAGCTGTGTATGTGCCTGCCTGCACTTCAGTCCTGTCTGACTCTTTGCAATGATATGGACCGTGGCCTGCCAGGGTCCTCTGTCCAGACAAGAATACTGGAGCGATGATCTTCCAGGGGGTCTTCCCAACCCAGGGATCAAGCCTGCATCTCTTACGTCTCCTGTATTGGCAGGCAGGTCTTTACCACTAGGGCCACCTGGGAAGCCCCCTTTCCCCAGCTGGTCCCAGTCCAATAGCCCTGCATAGAGGTTACGGTAATTTACACTCATGCTAATGAATGACAGGTTTCCTCATACCTGGAACCATGAGGACATTATCATCTTTTCTGATGTTTGATAATATGGTGGCAAAAAGTGTAGCCTCAGTATGGTGTAAGTTTATATTTCTTTTTTTATTATCTAGCTAGACTGAGCATCTTTTCATATGTTTTAAAATAACTAATTTTCCTTTTTTGTGATATGCCTGTTCATATCCTTTCCTATTTTTATATTGGATTATTGGTCTTTTTGTTATTGCTTTCTGGAGATTTTTATCTCTCATATATGTTAGGAAATTAATGCTTTGTAACATGAATTGTAAGTGTTTCCCAGTTTATCATCTGACTTTTGACTTTGCTTATGGTGGATTCTATCTTGCAGGAATTTAATTTTTTATGCAGTTGAATTTATCACTTTTCTTTTTTTGGATTTTATGTTATATAGAAAGAACTATGTACTCTGAAATTATTTTAGAAAGCAACACTTGTGCTGCAGGCTTTTTTTTTTTTTTAAGGACGTTCATATAGTACTTCTTTTTCTTTTTTTTTAGACATTTGAATCTTTATCTAATAATTTCTAGTTTTTCAAGTTGAGGATACATAGTATAAATCTGTACATCATTTTTTTATCTAAGGAATTAGGAGTTGCCTGCTCTTTTTAAGTACTCAATTATTTTAGTATGCTAACCATTCAATCAGTCAGCCTTGTTTCCTATGACTGTAAACTGTCTTAGGATCAATTTCCCTAGAATTATAAGCAGGTAGATAGTACTAGACTTCCATGAAGCTTATATAGACATCTTTTCCAGTTTTTTTTTTTTTTTAATGCTTGTCTAGCATTGAGCCATTCTTGCTGGGTTTTAAGCAGTATTATATAACTTTATCCAACTTGCTCATAAGAACTTTTTAATGAGAAAAAAAGCTGGTTTTCATACACATAGCAAAGTGGAATAAAAGTTTCAGTTGAAAGGTTGTAGAACCAATTCCAGTGCCAGGGGATGGTGAGGGTTTCCCACATATCCAAACACACAAGGCTGCAACACCAGCCAAGCGTCCTCTGTGCCTGTGTGCAAATCACTTCAGCTGTGTCCAAGTCACTTCATGGGGTTATTTGCAATCCCATGAACTGTAGTCTGCCAGACTCCTCTGTCCATGGGGTTCTCCAGGCAAGAAGACTGGTATGGAGGTATGCCCTCTTTCAGGGAATCTTCCAGATCCTGAGATCAAACCCATGTCTCTTGTGTCTCCTGCACTAGCAGGTGAGCTCTTTACCATTGGCGCCACCCAGAGTCCCACAAGGCAGCTCAGTTCTAGTACCATCTACCCAGAGACAGAGTCAGCTCTCACAGGTTAAGCACTCAGGTTAAGTAGAGGGAGACTGCCCTCTACTTCAAATGCGCATTGCAAACTCAGGTTGTTATTTATCCTTGTTTCCGAGATCTCTGCACAAAATTTATTCATAGGATTTGTAACTCCTCCTCTCTGTCTCTCTTCTTTCTGGAGTTTTCCCCACCCCACTTCTCTTGTTTTTTACATTTTGTTTAATTAATTTATTAATTTTTGACTGTGCTGGGTTTTCGTTGCTGTACATGGGCTCTCTCCATCTGTGGTGAGTGGGGGCTATTCTTCAGTTGTGGTGCAGGGACTTCTCATTGCAGTGGATTCTCTTTTTGCAGAGCATGGGCTCTCAGATGTGCAGACTCAGCAGTTGTGGCACAGGGACTTAGTTCCCTTTTGGCATGTGTAATCCTCCTCGAGCAGGGATCAAACCCATATTCCCTACATTGAAATGTGAAAGTGAAATTGTTAGTCACTCACTCATGTCCGACTCTTTATGATGCTATGGACTGTAGTCTGCCAGGCTCCTCTGTCCTTGGAATTCTCCAGGCAGGAATACTGGAGTTGGTTGCCATTTCCTTCTCCAGGGGATCTCCCCAATCGAGGGATCAAACTCGGGTTTCCTGGATTGCAGGCAGAGTCTTTACCCTCTGAGCCATCAGAGAAGCCCTCCCTATATTGGCAGGCAGAATCTTAACCACTAGATAACCAGGGAAGTAAGCCGTCTTGCCTTTTAGAAATTGTAGCTCCTCAACTCAGTCGTCTGCTTTTTAGATCAAAAAGAGTGTGGTTTTCTGTTAGATTTTCACCTGCCTGTTTCTGCCTGCCACCTGCTTAAGTTAAACACTAATGAGAAAACAAGAAGAGGAGGAGGAAGAAAAAGAAAGGAAAGACGAGGATAGACTGACACTCATCCGGTGCATTTACCTCTCCCAAGTGTCAGCTCCCCTTCAAAATCAGTTTGTTAATTGTCCAGTGCTTTCAGGTACTTTTTTGTGTTGTATCCAGAGTTTGCAATTGTTATCTATGGGAAGACAGTATGCAGGAGCTTACTTGGCCTTACTAGAAGCAATGAAAAACAGAATATTTAAAAGATGCTTGTAATTAGAGCCTATTGATAAAAAAAAGGGCAGCATTTCTCTTAAAGATAGAACTCTAGGGAAACATTTTAATGGTCCTTTGGCTTATGTAAATGTTAAGGCCAAAGCTAGAAGGGATAAGAGGTATTACCAAAAAATGGGATGCAAAAATTGTGATGCATAATGAAATAACAGGACTATAGTTCCCTGGGGATGAGACTGAGGGTGTTTCTAAGATAAGAAGAAAAGGATGGGGAAGAAGGGTGACATTAGAGTACCAGAGGAACTTGGCAGGAGGCAGGGTACTAAGAGATGAAAGAAACAACTAAGTAAATAAAGGAGCCCCTGATGCAGAGGAAATAGTGTCAGGATGGTCTGATATTCAAGGGCAAGTTGTATCTCTGTTTTAGTCCTTCTCTTTAACCCAACTCACAGTTTATATCCCACTAATTATAAAAAAAATTTCAAAAGGGGGCATATACACTTTATCTGATTACTTTCTTGTATTGATTACATACTACTTCTCTAGCAGGTATATTATCTGAAAATCATCACTAAATTAACTTTAGGACAACAGCCTCCTAGAAAGATTAATGATATATAATTTACCTTTATGAAAGAAGCAAGCATCCAATAAATTAGAAAATGCATACCATCATCCAATAAATTGTGAAATATCCCAAGTGCTTACCTTATTGATTATTTGACAAATGGACTTCACATTCATTCAGTTACATCATTCCTATTTTCATGTCACTTGCTCTATTGTTTGCTTAAATGTATGTCTTTTCACTAAAAATGTTAGGTGTACTTCATCCATTCTGTGTCCAGGAGGGATAATGAGCAAAGATGATCACTTTGGAACACTGAATAGTCCTTGATCACGTGTCACTGCTGTTACTGCTTCAGATGCCTGGGTTCCAATAATAGTCTCATTCTATCTATAGATAGGTTGCCAAAAGTTTAAATGTATTTTATATAAAAGATTCTTTTATTATTTTCAGCACAGCCCATAATTCCATGTTGGGAAATATTTGCTTCTAAGTAACAATTTTCCTTTTCATTTCAATAGGAAAAAAGGTATAATTGGCAAGCAGAGTGTCTGCCTGGGTAAGACCAACAAGGTTGAAAATTTTCCATATAAACACAAAATATCTGTGTTTTAGTTAGCCTGGTAGCATTTGCATAGATAAATACACAGGATTTGTTTTCACATAAAAACAATGAAAATGATTTGTAAGTACTATATCAAGATACTTTTTTTAAGTTGCCCCTCCCCCACCTTCTGTTTTTTCTGATAACCATTTCTTTCTATTCCTTTCATTAAATAACCTCTTAAGCTTTATCAGTTCCCTAGGGTGACCATGATGCTGATACTGAGGGTGAAGCTCCAGTACTTTGGCTACCTGATGAGAAAAGCCCACTCAAAGGAAAAGACCCTGATGCTGGGAAAGATTGAGGGCAGGAGTTAAAGGTGGGGGGCAACAGATGAGATGGTTGGATGGCATCACCAACTCAATGGACATGAGTTTGAGCAGACACTGGGAGATAGTGGAGGACAGGGAAGCCTGGCATGCTGTAGTCCATGGGGTCACAAAGAGTTGGACACGACTTAGCGACTAAACAACAAGGATGACCATAAGAAAGTACCAACCTGAATGGCTTAAAAACAACAGAAATGTATTACCTCACAGTTCTAGAGCCTAGAAGTCCAAAATCAAGGTGTTACCAATACACACATACTTTTTGAAACCTGAAGGGGAGAATCCTTTCTTGGCTCTTCCTACTTTCGGGCAGTTTGCTGGCAATCTCTGGCATTCCAAGACTGGAAGCTGCAGAATTCCAATCTCTGCCTTCATCATCACATAACATTCTTCCCCTTCCTTATCACCATTGTCTTCTTAGAAAGACATCCAGCCATGTTGGATTAGGATCCACCCTACTTTAGTATGAACTCATCTTAATTAACTGCATCTACAATCACGCTATTTCTCGATAAGGGCATATACTGAGGTATGGAGGGCGGTTAAAATTTTAACATTATCTTTTAGGGAAGCACAGTGCAACCCAAGAAATCACTTTGCTCAGCCTTTTGGATGGGTCTGACTCCACGTTTAGCTCAAGAGCTTGGCATGTGGCTCAGACCTAGTCAATCAGAGCTTTCCTTTAAGATGCCTCTCCCCCAGCTTCCATTTTTCTGATAATCAGAGAACATTCTCCTGCCTGGGCTGCTTGGTTCAGGTCTCTGCCTATCTACAAGTCAGAGTTAATGAAACACAATGGGGATTTTGCTGAGATTTCAAAGGAAGGAGCACTCTGGTTTAATTGTGCATTGTTTAATTCTGAACCTAAGGCATGTTAAGCCTAGACTCCCCAGTGGCAGCACACTTACCATGAATTGTGTTCATTCATGGAGGAATGTTGAGGAGAGAGAAGGAGAGGGGGAAGGAGATTAGTCAGGGTTCTCCAGAGAAACAGAACTAAGAAGTCATTTCTTGCAATGACGGAGACTGAGAAGTCACAGGATCTGCAGTTAGCAAGCTGCAGACTGGGGTCTCCAGCTAAGAGATCCAAGACTATACTGGTGATATATTTCCAGTCTGAAGACCTGAAAACTGGGAGAACTGATGGTATAAATTCCAGTCCCCAAACTGGCAGCCTTTAGACCCAACAAGAGCCAGTTTTTCCAGTCAGAAGGCAGGAAAAGACTGATATCCCAGCCCCAGCAGCGTTTATAGGCCATCAGACCTTCAACGGATTGCTTGAGGCCCACCCACATTAGAAAGAGCAATCCGTTTTATTCAGTCTAATGATTCAAATGCTAATCTCATCTTAAAACCCTCTCTCTTCAAAAACAGTCCTCTTTTTTACCCTCTCCAACCTTTTAAATATCTTTGAGGCAGCCCTTATGCTAAGGATTGCCAAAGCAAGTTTCAGGACACTTCTTTTGCAAGTATTCTCATTCGAGATTGTAGAGGTATTGTTCCTGGTGAAGTTAAGGTTCTTTCTTCACTGCTGCTGCTGCTGCTAAGTCACTTCAGTCCTGTCCGACTCTGCGAGACCCCATAGACGGCAGCCCACCAGGCTCCCCCCTCCCTGGGATTCTCCAGGCAAGAACACTGGAATGGGTTGCCATTTCCTTCTCCATTTCTTCACTGCAAAATAATTCAAAGACAAAGCAGGGAGATTAAGAAACTAAAATGAAAGTATTTAAGCAAGAATACACCCTCCAAGGGAGAGCAGGCACAAAGATGAGGGGCTACTACCCTGGGTTTCTTTGGCAAGTTGTGAGGGGCATACACATGAAGGGGCGGGATATTCACTGGGTAAGGAAGAGTTTGAAAAGGTTCATTTTGAAAAAAAACCATGATGCTGGGAAAGATTGAAGGCTGGAGAAGAAGGGGACAATAGAGGATGAGATGTTGCATGGCATCACTGACTCGATGGACGTGAGTTTGAGTGAACTCCAGGAGTTGGTGATGGACAGGGCAGCCTGGCATGCTTCGACTCATGGGGTCACAAAGAGTCGGACACAACTGAGCGACTGAACTGAACTGAACTGAAGGAAGAGTTTGGGGATCGTATTCCTTGGTTTTCATCCCAGCTCCATTTTCCCGAGGAGAGGGGTGATTCTTGTCCTTATTTAGCTTAGATCAGAAGTGTCAAGGTGTCAGCTCAAAATGAATACTCCTTATCTGCAAGGCCAGTCTTATTGTCATGAGAGCACAATGAACAACTGGTCACAGTTTGAAGGCACGAGATTCCTGCCTTTCTCTACCTGTCTTTGTCTACTGCCCAGACACTTATCACCCAAAATGTATGGTTTCCTATCAGTCCAGAGGCTCCTGCTTTCTTTTGTCTGCCCATGGACCCCTATTGTTCACCATTTGCATGATTTGCTGCCACCTGGCCCCTGCCCCCATTTCTCTGCGCATTCCTGGCCACCTGCCTGCTGGAACAGTATTTTACACCTATTATTTGTTCTTAATCCTTGGGGTCTTAAACTGACACCAAAAAAAATTTTTTTAACATCTTGTTATAGATGCTTTTATATTTTGGTTAAATTATTCCTGTGTGGAATAGTTTTAAAAATGGAAAAAAAAGAACGAAGTGTTTTTTGGTACTTTTCAAACATCTAGCTATTTCTATTTTTATGATGAAATTTTCTTTAGACAGAACAAAACATTGCAATGGGACATCTCAGATACTAAATCCTTAGACCTCTTCAGTTTTTAACCTGAAATTATCCTATCGTATTCGAAAAGAAGCTTATTCTCTACCATTTACATTCCAAAACTTGGTGCTTCTGAACCCTCCATTAAGCCTAGCTAACTTAATTATCTTAGCTAAGTATTTCTTTCTCATTCAGCTTGTAGTTCATTTATCCCTTCTTGGGATATAAGTCATTATGATAGAGCTATATAACCAATATACTTGTTTGTCAGGAAGTTATTTTAATGTCTTTGAAAGACTGAATTATCACAGTTTGAGTTCCATATCAAAATAAAGAAAGAATTGAATTCAAGCCCAATAAAGCCATCTCTTCTTGGTCTTTATCCTCTTTGACTGCCCTGTATCAATTGTATATTAAAGTTCCTGACCAAATCTCATTTCACAGGGCTGCCTCTGCCTCTGTCTGTAATGTAATGACTTTTTTGACATTTTCTCTTCCCTTGACTTCTGTGGCTGACTCTCTTCCTACTTTTGGACATTCCTCCCATCTGCTTCTTTGAATCTTAGGCAGTGTCCTTGGCCATTTTCTTCTTTTCTTTCCCTTAGCAGTTGCATCCATACCCTGGTAGAATGGCCACCTCTCTGCACCTAATTTCCCTGGTATCATCTTGACTTTCTTATTTGTTTCCTTGCAATGACTTGTGTATTTATGTTTATTGTGGTCCTTACCACATCAAAGTGCAATCGTTTTCCTGTCAGACTGTCTTTGCATCCTTGACTTTTAGATCATTGACATTAGGGATGTGGCTTCTGGTTCACCTACACAAAACCAGACATATAGAAAGTGTTCTTTTGAGTGATTGAAGTTTTCTGTCTTTACCATGCTTGTGGATAACATCTGTATGTCTGTTTAGTTCCTAAAACTAAACATGGATAAAACAAATGGAATCATTGTTTACTACTGTCAATTAGAAAACGGCACTTGCCATGGGTGCTTGCCATCGGCCTTTACAAGGATTAAATCATGTGTTGCTGCTGCTGCTGACTTTCAGCATCGTCTGAGGGGAGTTCAGGGTGGAGATCAGAAATGAGGCACTCTGCACTGCAGGAAAACTGGCAGGAGAGCTCTTCAGATAGTCTCAGGAGCTGATTTTATGAGCCCAATTCCTGTATCTCCTCATTTCTAGAAAAGCACTAAACGCTTTCATGGTGATACTTGTTTCTCATGACTCGCAGAAGCCTCCCAAGACCAGCAGAAGCTTTCTACAAAAAATACATGCTTGATTGCATGTATTTCCCCTCTCCCAAAAGTATATATATGTATAAACTGTCCTCCCTCTTGCCTCTTTGGAGCAATGTCTCAGAGGAATTTCTAGCTGAAGTGCTGTCTCCCAGGCTGCAGTAATAAAGCTTAATTCACAGCTCTCAAGTTGTATATTTTTAAAGTCAGTACCACCAATCCTTCCTTCTGATTTCCTAACTTTAGTTACAGGATTAAACTTAGATTCTTCTCTTGGCCTTATCTAAGTAGTCATCAAGTCCCGTCTATTTTGCTTGGCCAAATTTTTGCATTCGATCCATTTTTTTTTTCATTCCCAGCTTCCAAATCTTCATTATCATTGGTCCAGAAATGTATATTAACTTTCTAAATGCTCAGTTGTGCTCCAGAGAAAGCATAGTTTTGAAGCCAGGCAGATCTAGCTTCATATCTGAGTCAATTATTAAAGGAAAAGCAATCTACTTAATGTTTTTGAACTTCCATTTCTTCTTTCTTCTTTCTTTTTTTCCATAGTAATCATTATCTCCTCCACTGGATATAAACTCCTTTAGGGCAAGAATTATGTCTTACTTGACTTTCTGTTCTCATAAGCAGCTACTAATTGATGTTATTTGCTAAATAAATGAATAAAATAAATGAGAGTGATAATCTACCTTACAATGCTAAAAAGATAAGTTAAATGTGATAAAACATGTCAAGGGGCCCACATAGGTATGTGGAGGGGCCCTGTTAAGGATAACTAAGACTCCTGTTGACATCATCAGATAAGCTATCAATGCAACCAGGACCAGCTGCCAACCATGTCAGTGATGCTATTTTTGACTTCTCATTTATCCTGCCAGTTCAACCAACAACATAGTAAAGAGAATAGTCAATTGACAGAGTCTTTTTATTGCTTTAAGCAACTAAGTTTTGGAACAGTATAGCAATGGGGTAAAGCCATAATATAAACTTAAAATACATTGCATTGGCTTTGAGATTGCACTGTGGGTAAAGGAATGAAGACAAGTAGGGAGACTTAGTAGAATAGGTAATGAGGAAATTAATGTTAAAAGCTAGAGAAAAGGCATCCAGTCTTCTATAGTGATGGAAGCTTTGACAACATTGTCACCTATTGTAATATGGATGATATAAAATATAACTAATAAACTCGTGGATTTTGCAAAAGTTGTTCAAGGCAGAGCATTGAAAGTGTCAATTGGCTTCATTTAACTGCTGATAATGGAGTGACGAAAGAGAAAGTAGACCTAAAGAAACAGTTTGGATTTCAAGCAGAATTCAGAGGAAAGTCTTTCAACCTAAGTTTTAAGGATGGAAAATAAAACTGTTTCTCATTCCAAGCCCCTCCAGATGGTTAAGTTGGCAAAGTAAGAAATAACTCTGGGAAAAGATCAAAGCCAGGATGATGGTAGTACAATGTGGTATTAGATCAAGACCAAGTAAAGGATGTGTCTATAAGACGATTGAGTGTTCAGTCACGTCCAACTCTTAGCATGAACCCATGGACTGTGGCACATCAGGCTTCTCTCTTCATGGGATTTTTCAAGCAAGAATACTGGAGCAGTTTGTCATTTCCTCTCCAGGGGATCCTTTCCAACCCAGGGATTGAACCTGGGTCTCTGAAGTCTCCTGCTTTGGCAGGCAGATTCTTTACTGCTGAATTACCTGCAAGCTCGTAAGATTATTAAGACCTTATAGCCCCAAGCATCCAGTATTGTGCATCGAACCTGGACTGGCATCTCGTTTCATACATGATATTTTACATGTTTCAATGCCATTCTCCCAAATCTTCCCACCCTCTCCCTCTTCCACAGAGTCCATAAGACTGTTCTATACATCAGTGTCTCTTTTGCTGTCTCATACACAGGGTTTTTGTTACCCTCTTTCTAAATTCCATATATATGCGTTAGTATACTGTATTGGTGTTTTTCCTTCTGGCTTACTTCACTCTGTATAATAGGCTCCAATTTCATCCACCTCATTAGAACTGATTCAAATGTATTTTTAATAGCTGAGTAATACTCCATTGTGTATATGTACCACAGCTTTCTTATCCATTCATCTGCTGATGGACATCTAGGTTGCTTCCATGTCCTGGCTATTATAAACAGTGCTGCGATGAACATTGGGGTACACGTGTCTCTTTCCCTTCTGGTTTCCTCAGTGTGTATGCCCAGCAGTGGGATTGCTGGATCATAAGGCAGTTCTATTTCCAGTTTTTTAAGGAATCTCCACACTGTTCTCCATAGTGGCTGTACTAGTTTGCATTCCCACCAACAGTATAAGAGGGTTCCCTTTTCTCCACACCCTCTCCAGCATTTATTATTTGTAGACTTTTGGATCGCAGCCATTCTGACTGGTGTGAAATGGTACCTCATAGTGATTTTGATTTGCATTTCTCTGATAATGAGTGATGTTGAGCATCTTTTCATGTGTTTGTTAGCCATCTGTATGTCTTCTTTGGAGAAATGTCTATTTAGTTCTTTGGCCCATTTTTTGATTGGATCATTTATTTTTCTGGAGTTGAGCTGCTGGATGCTTGGGGCTAGTGCACTGGGACGACCCAGAGGGATGGTATGGGGAGGGAGGAGGGAGGAGGGTTCAGGATGGGGAACACATGTATACCTGTGGTGGATTCATTTTGATATTTGACAAAACTAATACAATTATGTAAAGTTTAAAAATAAAATAAAATTTTAAAAAAAAAAAGTAAAAAAAAAAAAAGACCTTATAAAGGCTGCCTCCTAGTTGCTCTCAACTGGATAAAAAAAGAAAAAACAGCTTATAAAAAATGTAAGGGCCTGATTTACAGACCCTTACAGGTAAAGGAGATCAAGACAGTCAGTCGTAAGGGGAATCAACCCAAAATACTCATTGGAAGGACTGATGCTGAAGCTCCAATACTTTGGCCACCTGATGGGAAAAGCTGACTCACCGGAAAAGACCCTGATGCTGGGAAAGATTGAAGGCAAAAGGAGAAGAGGGTGGCAGACGATGAGATAATTGGATGGCATCAATGATTCAATGGACATGAACTTGGGTGAATTCCAGGAGATGGTGAGGAACAGTAGAGACTGGTGTGCTGGAGTCCATGGGGTCGCAAAGATTTGGACACGGCTTTGCTACTGAAAAACAACAACTCAGGTAAATAATTTGCAAAACTTTTAGAGGCTGTGTTCCATAGCACTCTAACCCTCTCCCCAAGGTTGAAAGAACCATAACTTTGAGTGTGTATATGGCTTTGGTCAAAAGATGCTGACCCCAAAAGTTTGTGTGGCTTATGTCCAAAGATACTAGCCCCAGTAGTAGTCATAAGCAATCTGCAAAGTTTCTAAGAGAACTGTCAGAAGGAATCAGTGCTGGTTTAGACTAGAGGTTGGATTAGGACTGAAATTGTTCAAAATGAATCAAGATTTCTGGACTCTTAACCCTCTACTGTCAGGAAGTAGGATGAGAAAAAACTTCTCAACTGCAAAACCAGGCCATTTCTAAAGGAAAAGAGAGTTTTATTTAGTGGGAGTGTCTGGAGTTCAGACTGTAGAGCCAAGGAGAAAAATTCAGAGGGAATAAGATGTGGTCCTCGTCAATGTCCGTTTCCTGATTCTGCATCACGGAAACTTAGCCACGTGTGTCTGGCTGGATATCATCATTTCTATAAACAGGTGACCCCTTAGTGCTACCTGCTTCCCCTTTTTGAGTGGGAACATCTATTATGATTATCCTATTCCCTTTTCTGCACTGTTTATTGGAGATACGAGAGGGGTAGATGTTTTATAGGTTCCTACACCCAGGAAGACTCATTCTCAACGGAACCTAATTTAGCTGAAAAAATTTTGGACCTTGAGTCTGATGTTAAAATGGCATGAGACTGGGGGAGGGGAATAGGATGGGAACAGTTTTCATGTGGAAGGAATATGAATTCTTATAGCTGGAGGATAGTGCTAGATTGTTTCCACAAAGCTGATGCAATAGTATCTTCTGTTCCATGTGCTTCTTTGCAGTATGATCTTCCTGTTCCCCTACCAAGCCATGGAATATATTTTCCTTCTCCTTAAATTTGGCATGCCCCATGGGGCTTTCTTCATAGCTCAGTCAGAAAAGAATCTGCATGCAGTGCAGGAGACTCAGGTTTGATTCCTGGGTCTGGAAGATCCCCTGGAAAAGGAAATGGCAACCCACTCCAGTATTCTTGCCTGGAGAATTCCATGGACAGAAGAACCCAGAGGGCTACAGTCCATGGAGTTGCAAAAGTTGGATGTGACTTAGCTACGAAATCATCGGCAGCAGCAAGCAGCATGATATTTTTTGAACAAAAGATTGAAGCAGATATTATGCTGTGCAAATTCTGAGGCTGGTCCTTCAAAGATCTATCGCTTCTACTTTTGCAGCTAGAAACACACATTAGAATCTCACTACCATGCTGTGAGGAAGCCCAAGGAGTCCCAGGAGAGGCTCAAGTAAATGAAAATTGAGGCTCCTGGTTGATTACCCCAGCTGAGTTTTCAGTCAGCAGTCAGAACCAACTATAACAATATAAATAAGACAATTTTAGACTTTCTAGTCTTCTTATCACCTCAGTTCAGTTCAGTCGCTCAGTCGTGTCCAACTCTTTGTGACCCCATGAATCGCAGCACCCCAGGCCTCCCTGTCCATCACCAACTCCCGGAGTTCACTCAGACTCACGTCCATCGAGTCAGTGATGCCATCCAGCCATCTCGTCCTCTGTCGTCCCCTTCTCCTCCTGCCCCCAATCCCTCCCAGCATCAGAGTCTTTTCCAATGAGTCAACTCTTCGCATGAGGTGGCCAAAGTGCTGGAGTTTCAGCTTTAGCATCATTCCTTCCAAAGAAATCCCAGGGCTGATCTCCTTCCGAATGGACTGGTTGGATATCCTTGTAGTCCAAGGGACTCTCAAGAGTCTTCTCCAACACCACAGTTCAAAAGCATCAAGATTCATTTGGTGTCAGCTTATCACCTCAGCTGACACCAAATGAATCTTAGGTACTCATGGAATCTTAAGAAATAATACATTGCTACTGTCTCAACAGGGGCCTCCCTGGTGTGTCAGCAGTAAAGAATGTGCCTGCCAATGCAGGAGATGTGGGTCGGAAAGATCCTCTGGAGAAGAAAATAGCAACCCAGGCCAGTATTCTTGCCTGGGAAATCCCGTGGACAGAGGAGCCTGACAGGCTACAGTCTAAGGGGTTGCAAAGAGTCTGACAGGATTTAGCAACTAAACATCAGAAGAAAGTTAGTCTGAAGAAACTAACTCTTGGGGGTGGTTTGCTACACAATAAGAGATAAAGGAAACAAAAGACATATTTGGAGACAGATTGTAAATATCCTGGCTACTGTATGGGAGCCAAAGGAAAGGTTGGATCGGCCAGGTCATAGTTTTCTATGACCTCACACAGCTGACCTTATGGATATTTACACGCCTGGGAGTCAGTGGGTCTTCTGAGGCTTGGAGTCCTTGATGCCTGATATAGTATCTGACTTACTAAAGATTTAATAAGCTCAAGCACACCTCAAAGTGTGTGCTTAGAAATCCTCAGGTCTTACGTTTGTTGCTTTTAAATCTTCAGAAATGGGAAAAATATATTCCTCAATATATTCTCAAGTTTATTTTCTTGGGTTTCTCCCACTATTCCTCTGGATATAGTCCTATCCAGTCAAAATAAACTACTCATTTTCTCCAAATATCGTTTCCTTTTCAGACTCTGTTTCTTTGCTACAGTCACTTAATCAATCACTTTTGTGGAAGTTCTCTGAAAATTAAAAGGGCTATAAACTTTTATTACTTTGCATCGGATTTTAGTTACAGGCATATTTTCTCTACAAAATTATAATTCCATAAGAGTAATGAATGTCAATTTTATTTTTGTTGCATCCTCTGTGCTAAAAGAGCCTTAAACCTAGTTGGTAATCAAAAGCATTATATTTCTGTCTACATGTCTGTCTGTCTATCTATTATATCTAAGTCTCCGATAAATCTAAACCCAATGCCTATAAAATCCAAACTCTCTGGCATGATGTATGAGGCCCTTCACAATCAGGCCTCTGCCCTCTCTCCAGCCTCATTTCTTGCCTCTCAATCACTTTCATTAGGGATTTGCAATGATGGAAACTATTAAAGAAAAAAAAAAAGACAGTATGTTCAAAGGATTTGGGGCAGCCGTTAATGACAGATCACTGCTCCATAGAACCCGTGGCAGAGACTACTCTCTCTCAAGATTCCTTCTCTTTTCTCTAATAATAGAACCACTGCAAGTTAGTTGGGCAAATACTCATCTAAAATATAACTTCATTTTCCAGCCTTCCTTGAAGCTTCATGTAACCGTGTAACTAATTTCTATCCAATTAAATATAAAGAGAAGTGTCATGCACAGCTTCTAGGGAATGTTCTTAAAAGGTGGGGCTGATTACTTTTACACTTTTTTTTTCCTGCAGCTGAGTTGCAGACATCAAGGGACTCAAGAAATCATCTTGGACCGTAAGGAGGAAGCTACATGTCAAAGATGGTAGAACAATAAAATATAACGATCAGAGCCACTGTGCACATTCTGAAATGCTTATGCCAGAATTAATTTATGTCTGAGAGCAATAAAGGTAAAGCTACTGCTATCTGAGGATCTTTGTTACTCATAGCTGAAACAAGTCTTCCACAACACCACGCCTAACCTACAGAAGGACTGTTGAATGAACCATCCTCCAAGTATCGGGGTATTCATGTGGCAATAAGGTTCCCATTTCAGTTGAAGTTTAAGTCTTTTTAGTGTGCCTCATCTGGATCAACCCAGCTTGCACATGGAGAATAAAATGATAAGAATATCATTATCAAAAATGAGAATAAAACTTTCATAAGTAAAAAGGTTTGTGTTCACTTTCGGGTTTTTATTTGCTTTCCATTTAATCTAGTTGAACCTGCCTGTGCTTGTCTTTTTGACAATAGCATCATTTCCCTACCCATTTCACGTTTAAAATCACTGAAATGTGACATGCAGTTTCAAAGAAAGAAAAAGATGCCTTTTCTTCTATAAAAGGATTCTGAGCATTGTCCCTACCCATTCTCTCCTTAAATTCCTTCATCCACTTGACCTCCCTACTCGCTATATGGGGATGACTAAAGGAAAACATTGAGGCATTTTAGCTGCTCCCATGTTTCTAATATTTCCAAGATTATCCCACATGGCCCATGAGTTTATTCTTGGTGCGAAGGCAGCCACAGCTGGCTTCCTTGATGCTGTGACTTGTGTGGATGGCCTGATAGTGTGTAGTGCAGGAAGTGTCACATGTGAGGAAAGCTTGTTATGCTCAGATGACGGAATGGGGACAGGGATGCCCCTCTGTTATAATTCCAATTTGGCAAAGGAGGTGGGATATCAGAGGACTGTTACAGGCAGCAAAGTGATAGATGTGTGTGTGTGTGTGTGTGTGTGTGTGTGTGAGCTAGTTGTGGCCAACTCTTTCTGGCCCCATGGACCGTGGCCCACCTGGTTCCACTGTCCATAGGATTTCTCAGGCAAGAATACTGGAGCGGGGTGCCATTTCTTACTCCAGGGTACCTTCCTGACCCAGGGATTGAACTTGCATCTCCAGCATTGGCAGACAGATTCTTTACCACTAGCCCCACCTAGGAAACCCAAAGTGACAGATAGCCTTGCTATTTCAAGGAAAATAAAACCTACACACAGTTGAAGATCAAAAGAAAATTGCATCATTAGTTGTCTTTAATAATTAAACTATTCATTAAATTATTACATTTTAGGAGTCAAATTCTCTGGAAATCTTTTTATTCTTATTAAGATTGTTTCTATTTGTGCTAATCTTGTTCTTTCTGTCTTAAATGTCCTTCCTATTCTTCTCTATTACATCATGTCCTTTACTTCCCTTGAGATTTTATCAAAGGCTTGCCTTTTATAATAAAAGATGGTCATAATCAACTAGCTACCTCTAAATCGGGATACTTTGTGTCTATACTTGATGTACATAGAGAGACTGAACAGAAAATCAGGATGGCAGTGATGGTTGAGCTCTTTTTGAAGCATGAAATTCAAGTTCCAGATAATCTCTGCTCAGAATGACCCCACATAAGCTTTCTGTACTGTGAGAATTCTTTGATAATGTGAGTGAGGGATTGACTTCTTTGTAAATATGAATGATCAATCCATCCAGAAATGACCAAAAGCAACCTTAGATCTTTTGAGAGAAAACACAAGCAACTTCATTTTTTGTCTACTCTATGGTGAACATGTCACTGTGTCTGCAATTATTATTAAGACAGAGACCCTGCCTTGGATGACTCTCATTCTGGCAAGGAATACAGGCATGGGCTTTAGCAACTTGGTTTATTTAGAAAATTTTGTTTCTAAAAAAGAAATCAACTTGCGCATGGAAAAATTAGAGATGCATTTTTTTAACATTGCATATCCCAGACAGTCCAGCAATAGCACCACTGGGTATTTATCTTAGACAAAAGAAAGCTTTAGTTCACGCAAAAGCATTCATATGAACACTCATATCAGCATTGCCAAAGTGAACAATCCAATGTCCTTCAGTGTGTGAATAGATCAACACATTTATACATTCATACAATGGAATACTATACAGCAATAAAAAATAAATAGGCCACTGATGCAGCACAACTTGAATGGATCTCAGGGGCATTATTCTGAATGGGAAAAGAGCCAATGTCAGTAGCTTATATATATTATGACTTTATTTATAAAACTGTATTAAATGGCACAGCCATAGAGATGGAGAACCAAACAGTGGTTGCTAAGGTTAAGATGGTGTGTGCATATATGCTAAGTCGCTTCAGTCATATCCAGCTCCTTGCAATCCTATAAACTTTAGCCCACCAGGCTCCCCTGTCCCTGGGATTCCCCAGGAAAGAATACTGGAGTGAATTGCCATGCCCTCCTCCAGGAGATCTTCCAGACCCAGGGATGGACCCTGTGTCTCTTGGCCTCCTGCATTGGCAGGCAGGTTCTTTACCACTGATGCCACCTGTGAAGCCTGGAGTTACAGGCAGATAAGGGCAAAGGTAAACTCTGTACGATGCTTACAACTTCTTGTGAGTCTCAAATTATTTCAAAATTTAAAGTCTTTAAAAAAAAAATCACATATGATTGTGAGACTCGGGGGGCAGACATTCAGGCAACTCGCTTGAACTATTGGAACCAGGGGATGGAAAGCCATGTCAAGGAACACTCTATCTGGGACTTCTTTGGTATTCCAGTGGTAACGAATTCACCTTCCAAGGCAGGGGATACAGGTTCCATCCCTGGTCGGGCAAGGAAGCCCCTGCACCACAATACTGAGCCCGCACACGTCTCTAACTAGAGGAGCCTGTGCACTAGAATGAAATACAGAAAAAACACAAAAGCCTCTTTCTCTTACTGCCGCTTCTCTTGGTCGTGCCTGCTTCATTCTCTCTCTTCAAAACTAGCTTTCTATTTTTCACTTCTACCTCTATATAGAAAAACAGAAAGTGGGAAAATTGCAGTTTGTAAGTTTTAAAATCCTCTCCATTTATGCGTCCAAAGTAAGAGTGGCATTTCCTGATCTCAACTCCAAATATTACAGAAGGGATGGCCCCAGCTTCAGTCACCCACAGACTCCTTATACAAGCCGTTATTGCCAGAGACACTGAGTTGCTGCTGCTAAGTCACTTCAGTCATGTCCGACTCTGTGCAACCCCATAGACGGCAGCCCACCAGGCTCCGCCATCCCTGGGATTCTCCAGGCAAGAATACTGGAGTGGGTTGCCATTTCCTTCTCCAATGCATGAAAGTGAAAAGTGAAAGTGAAGTTGCTCAGTCATGTCCAACCCTCAGCAACCCCATGGACTGCATCCTTCCAGGCTCCTCCGTCCATGGAATTTTCCAGGCAAGAGTACTGGAGTGGGGTGCCATTGCCTTCTCCGGAGAAACTGAGTTACACTGTAACAAAAAAAGTCACAGTGTCCAGGGAAAGAAGAATGGTTTAGGGCTAAGGAGACATACCAAAATGTGGTTATACAGGTATACGAGCAAACCAATTGTATTGTGTGTTACTGTGATACTATTGAAAGTATACATTTGGTCCTTCCACAGAGCTTCTAAAATTCTTGGAATTTCCTGAGTGGTAAGGCTGAAAGCCGGAGAAGGCAATGGCAGCCCACTCCAGTACTCTCGCCTGGAAAATCCCATGGACGGAGGAGCCTTTCATGTGTTGGAGAAGGAAATGGCAACCCACTCTAGTATTCTTGCCTTGGAAAAGCTCATGGACAGAGGAGCTTGGCAGGTTACAGTCCATGGGGTCGCAAAGAGTCAGACACAAGTGAGTGACTACGAAGGGAGAAACCTTAAACAAAAGAGTTTGGAGAAATGGGGGGATGAGATGAACTGGGAGATTAGGATCGGCATATACACACTAGTGATACTATACATAGAATAAAACCTTCTGTATAACACAGGGAACTCTCTTCCATGCTCTATGGACCTAAATGGGAAGGAAATTCAAAAAAGAGGGCTATAAAGATACAGATAGCTGATTTACTGTGCTATATGGTAGAAACTAACACCGCATTGTAAAGCAACTATACTCCAATAAAAATCTAAAAAGAAAAGAAAAAGTAAACTCATGGCTCACATACAAATACGAGAGCTTCTGGTGGGTGAACACATACATAACTGGGAGGGTGGCACACTCGAAACTCAACGGGGACAGACATTCCTGCATTGAGGACCCTTCTGGACATCACTCTATGTACCTTTTTGTCTGACTGTTCATTTGTATCCTTTATCACACCCTTTAAAATAAACCAGTAAGTGAAGTGTTTGCCTGGACTCTATGAGCTGGGGTAGCACATTATTGAACCTGAAGAAGAGGGTCTACGAAACCCACGCTTTACAGTCAAGTCAGACAGAAGTATAGGGCTTCCCAGGGGGCTTGGTGGTAAAGACTCAACCTGCCATGCAAGAGACAGGTTCTATCCCTGGGTCAGGAAGATCCCTCAGAGATGAAAATGGCAACCCATTCTAGTATTCTTGCCTGGGAAATCTCATGGACAGAGGAGCCTGGAACACGACAGTCCATGGGGTTGCAAAGAGTTGGACATGACTTAGCGACTAAATATTGATAGTAGCAGATAGACCTATGGGTAGTCTATAGGTCCACTACTTGTAATTGGCATCTGAAGTCCTATTGGACTGAATTCTTAACCTGTAGGATCTGCACTTACTCCAGGTGGGATCAGAAGTGCATTAAGTTGTAAGACACCAAGGGATTCCCAAGTGGCACAAGTGGTTAAGAATTTGCCTGCCAATGCAGGAGACACAGAGACATGGGTTCAATCCCTGGATTGGGAAGATCCCCTGGAGAAGGAAATGGTGAATTGCTGGGTGTAAAAAACCCATGAATTTGGGTTCAGAAATGTGGTGAGTAGAGGACAGTTTTCCTATGCATTACATTTAGAAAATGCTACACCACCTGAATGAAGAATATGCTTTGAGGTATAAAAACTGGATCACCTACCTCTGCCTGACTAACCTCCAGCACTGCATTTTCTTTCTTTTTTTATATTCTCTTGTTGGTGTTCTTGAATGTGACATAGGAATCCTTTCCTGTTACATCATCATTGTGAAGCTGACACCCTACAACAGCGTTGCCCCCTAAGGCTAACAGAACTCTCACCTTGATGGTCGTATTGCTAAGCTCAGAGGAGATACTCTTTGGGTGCTTATGGAAGGGTTCTGTGGCTATCAGTCAGGGTAGGGTGGGTTGTGGTCACAGCAACCAGCCCTGTTGTAGTGGCTTATCACAACAAACGTTCAACGTTGTGCTAGTTTCTGCTGCACAACAATGTGAATCAGTACAGGTTCACATATATCCCCTCCCTCTCGAGCCTCCCTCCCACCACCCCCTACCCCAGCCCCTCTAGGTCATCACAGAGCACCAAGCTGAGGTCCCTGTGCTATGAGCAGCTCCCCCCAGCTATCTGTTTCATACACGATAATGTATATATGTCAACACTACTCTCTCAACTTGCCCCCCCGGCTCCCCCGCATCCCTCACTGTGTCCACAAGCCCATTGTCTATATCTGTGTCTCTATTCCTGCCCTGCAGATAAGCTCAACAATACCATTTTTCTAGATTCCATGTGTATGTGTTTTCAGTCATGTCTGACTCTTTGCAGTGCCATGGACTGTAGCCCACCAGGCTCCTCTATTCATGGAATTTTCCAGCAAGAATACTGGAGCAGGTTGTCATGTCCTACTGCAATGGATCTTGCCAAGCTGGAGACTGAACCAGAGACTCTTGCGTCTCCTGAATTGGCAGGCAGATTCTTTACCTCTGGTGCCACCTATGCGTTAATATATTTGTTTTTCTCTGACTTACTTCACTCTTTATGTCAGGTTCTAGGTTCATCACATCACAGGACCCAATTTGGCTCCTTTTTATAACAATATTCCATTGTGTATATGGAAGGGAGGTTAATCTCCATTTCATGTCACTGTCACAGGATCTAGGCAGAACAAGGCTGCATTTCGGGGAGCTTTGCTGCTGCTCCCTGGACAAGAGGAAGTGGAACACAGAGTATTGTATACTGGCTCTTAGAGGCGTCCTTACAAATATGACACACAGCATTTCCATTCACTTTTTTTTTTTTTTTGGCCAACGCAAGTAACTTGATCACGTCCAGCTCTCTGTAGACAGGGGAAGTGCCAGAAAGAGAAGACCTGGAAAAACTGTTGGACAGCACCCATAGTTGATCTGACTCTAGAAGCTTCGTTTACTCACGAGTTCCTCAGATGGCTGACCTCTAGCTCTCTGAGCAGTACACGTGATTTCCCAGTGCCAGCTCACTTTCTGTGTCTTCCTCCAGCAATTTCACTGTGGAGTCTGTAATCTCTGTAACAGAGGGAAAGAACTTCCTTAATGGTTCACTTAGACTTCTGTTTGCTCTCCATAAGTGTACGTAAGAGTGGGTGCTAAGTCACTTCAGTCAAGTCTGACTCTTTGCTACGCTATGGACTGTAGCCCGCCAGGCTCCTCTGTCCATGGGATTCTCCAGGCAAGAATGCTGGAGTGGATTGCCATTCCCTTCTCCAAGTAATAATGAAGGTGAGAGACAAATTTCACTTACTTCATTAGGCTGATCCCAATGGTTCTAAATGCTTTAGGGTCTAAAATGTTGTTTAGGTTTTTGATCTAAAAGCCATTGCTTGTCTCACTTCTCATCACTCTGTGACTTAGCCCACAGGAGATTTTGTTACAAAAGCAGAGGACAAAGTCATGCCACAGAACGACTGAGTGTGTTTGTTCTTTGTTAGACATACCACTCTTTTTGCTTGTCTTTGTGTGCTTGTTTTTAGCAATTGCTCCAGCATTTACAACATGCATCTTTAATCTGCTACAGTTGACTTGCAAACACCATTTCACTATAACATAAGAACCCTGAGGGGCTTCTGGTTAGCTTCTTAACTGGTGGTCCTGTGGTTAAGATCTGGTGCTCCCAAGGCAAGGAGCCCGGGTTTGATCCCTGGTCAGGGAACTAGATCCGGCATGCTACAGCAAAGATCAAAGGTCCTGAGTGCCACAACTAACCTGACACAGCCAAATACATAAACAAACATTAAAAAAAGAGAAATCCAAGAAAGAGTGGCCACACGTATACATGTATGACTGATTCACTTCACTGTACCCCTGAAACTAACACAACATTGCCAACCAACTCTACTCCGTAACAACTACAAAAAAGAAGCAGCATATTTCCATTTCCTTCTCCCTCTACAACTTGTACTATTGTTGCAAAACACTTTAATTTTATGTATTATAGATGATACCTTTCATGATCATTTTTGCTGTAAAAAAATCAATAGCTTTTAAAGAAAGCTGAACATGAGATTTAAAAGCCTTTGATACTTGCCATATGTTTGTAATTTACCACACCTTTTATTCAGTCTTTTCTTTTTTTCCCTAAGATCCAAAATCCCATCTGAAATCATTTTTCCTTCAACCTGACAAACTTCCATATCATATCTTAACATCGAGGTTGGCTGGCAACAAGTTCTCTCAGCTTTTGTTTGTCTGAATATGTCTTTAGCATGCCTTCATGTTTAAAGATGTTATTGCAGCTTTCAGAATGCCAATTTGATAGGTTTTTTCACTACTCCGAAGGTCGTTTTTCATTTTGTTTTGGCTTGTCTCATTTCTTTGGAGATGTCTGTAGTAATTCTTTTCTTCATTCCTCTCTAGGTACCGTGTCTTTTTTCCCTCTGGCAGACTTAAAATTTCCTTATCATGGTTTTCGGGAATTTGTTTATGATGTTCTTTGGTCTCATTTTATGCGTCGTGTGTGTGTGTGCATGCATGCATCTGTATTAGTGCTTATGTGGTTATTTCCTGTTTGGGTGTCATTGTAGATTTTGTAAATTTGGAGGCATTATTTCTTCCTAACCCTCTCATAGTTTTCCTATCCTTCTGTGATGCCATAAACACATATGCTAGACCACTTGATGGGGCTTCGCTGGTGGCTCAGATGATAAAGAATCTGCCTACAATGCAGGAGACCCAAGTTTGATCCCTGGGTTGGGAAGATTCCCTGGAGAAGGAAATGACAACCCACTCCAGTATTCTTGCCTGGGGAATTCCACTGGACAAAGGAGTCTGGTGGGCTATAGTCCATGGGGTCACAAAGAGTTGGATAAGACTGAGCGGCTACCACATACACACACACAGACCACTTTGTACTGTCCTATTGTCACAAAGACTATATTTATTAGTCTTTTCTTTCTGCATTTCCGTTTGGGTTGCTTCTGCTGCAGTGTCTTCAGGCTCACTAATTTTTACTGATGCAGTAATCTAATCTGCTGGTAATCCCATCCACTGAATTTTTCACTTCAGACACTGTATTTTTCATCTTGAGAATTTCCTCTTGGAACTTTCTGATATCTTTCCTTTCCCTTCACATTGTATTCATATTCTTTAACTCAGACACAGTGAGCATATTCATAATAGCAGCTTTACATCCCCCTTCTGATACTTTTTTTTTTTATTTCTGTCAGTTTTGGATCTGTTTATATTGACTGATTTTTCATTTGGTTTTTGGTCACATTTTACCTCACTTTATATAGTTAATAATTTTATGTTTGAATGTTAGACACTCTAAATTTAATGTTATTTTGGATCTTTTGTGTGTGTCTTCCTACAAAGAGTGTTGGAGAATGGTTTGGAAGGCTCCAAAAGTTACTTGCTGCTGCTGCTAAGTCGCGTCAGTTGTGTCTGACTCTGTGCGACCCCAGACAGCAGCCCACCAGGCTCCACCATCCACAGGATTCTCCAGGCAAGAACACTGGGGTGGATTGCCATTTCCTTCTCCATCAAAAGTTACTTACAGATTGTTATTTCTGTTTAGTCTCTAAGTCCTGTCCGATACTTTTGCAATTCCATGGACTGCCAGCTTCCTCTGTCCATGGGATTTCCCAGGCAAGAATACTGGAGTAGGTTGCCATTTCCTCCTCCAGGGGATCTTCCCAACCCAGGGATCAAACCCTGATCTCTTGTGTCTCCTTCATTGCCAGCAGATACTTTACCACTGAGCCATCAAGAAAGTCCTTACTGTAGTATGAAGTAGAGTGAAGTGAAGTTGCTCAGTCATGTCCAACTCTTTGTGACCCCATGGACCATAGCCTACCAGGCTCCTCCGTCCCTGGGAGTCTCCAGGGAGGAATACCAGAGTGGGTTGCCATTTCCTTCTCCAGATCTTTCCAACCCAGGGATCGAACCCGGGTCTCCCGTATTGCAGGCAGACGCTTTAGTTTTATCCTATTACTGCATGCCCCGCTTCTGCTGATTGGAACTCAAATGTTGCTCATCCTTGTTTGAGCTCTGGTATTGTTCTGCTTTGTTGTTGTTGCTGTTGTTCAGTCGCCCAGTCGAGTCCAACTCTTTGCGACCCCATGGACTGCAGCACAACAGGCTTCCCTGTCCTTAACTATTTCCCAGATTTTGTGCAAATTCACATCCATTGAGTTGGTGATGCCATCCAACCATCTCATCCTCTGTTGTCATCTTCTCCTTTGCCTTCAATCTTTCCCAGCATCAGGGTCTTTCCAATGAGTTGGCTCTTTGCATCAAGTGACCAAAGTATTGGAGCTTCGGCATCAGTCCTTCCAATGAAATTTTAGGGTTGATTTCCTTTAGGACTGACTGGTTTGATCTCCTGGCTGTCCAAGAGACTCTCAAGAGTCTTGTCCAGAACCACAGTTCAAAGGCATCAATTCTTCAGCTTCAATTATGAGGCAATTTCAAAATCATTTATATTCTTTCAATATATAAACATATGGATCAAACATAGGCTGACAGATTTTTGGGTAATAATTTTTGATAAATGGCAACTTCTGGAAGAATGGGGTGGAAAATGGACAATGGAGCAGAAAGGGCTAGACAGAGACAGCGGGCTGCTCCATGGCAGACCATCAATATAAATTGTTAGACACCTAATTATTTAATTTTTTTTTAATTAATGACTTGCAAGAAGATTTACAGGTGTTTGAAATGAAATAATTTTGGCTTGCAAAATAGAAAACATTAAAGGGGGAGAAAGATCTAATGCTAGGCCTATAAAGGGTAGCAAAACTCAAACCCATTAAAAGCAGAAACACTGAAGAGACACACTGCAACCATCATCAATTTATAAATGAGTCTGTAAAGCATCAGCCAGTTTAAAAATTTGAAGACTTCTATTCTATTATTGGGCTTTCCTGGTGGCTCAAACAGTAAAAAATCTGCCTGCAATGCAAGAGACCTGGGTCTTGATCCCTGAGTCAGGAAGATCCCCTGGAGAAGGGAATGGCAACCCACTCCAGTATTCTTGCCTGAAGAATTCCATGGACAGAGGAGCCTGTTGGGCTATACAGTCCCTGGGGTGCAAAGAGTTGGACATGACTAAGTGACTTTCATCCATACACACACATTCTATTACTGCCCTGAAGATAGATGTTTCCAGTCATGAAGTGAAATGTTCTTAGAGGTTTTGCTGTTTGTTTTTTCATAGTAATAAGTGATGGATATATCAGCAAGAACTGAAATAAGTGTGTTTGGTTTAGTTCAATTCAGTCACTCAGTCATGTTCAATTCTTTGTAACCCCATGGACTGCAGCACGCCAGGCCTCCCTGTCCATCACCAACTCCTGGAGTTTACTCAAACTCATGTGCATTGAGTCGGTGATGCTATCCAACCATCTCATCCTCCTCTGTCCCCTTCTCCTCCTGCCTTCAATCTTTCCCAGCATCAGGGTCTTTTCAAGTGAGTCAGTTTTTTGCATCAGGTGGCCAAAGTACTGGAGTTTCAGCTTCAGCATCAGTCCTTCCAATGAATATTTAGGACTGATTTCCTTTAGGATGGACTGGTTGGATCTCCTTGCAGTCCAAGAGACTCTCAAGGGTCTTCTCCAAAACCACAGTTCAAAAGCATCAATTCTTTGGCACTCAGCTTTCTTTAGAGTCCAACTCTCTCACATCCATACATGACTACTGGAAAAACCATAGCCTTGACTAGACGGGCCTTTGTTGACAAGTAATGTCTCTGCTTTTTAATATGCTGTCTAGGTTGGTCATAACTTTTCTTCCAAGGAGCAAGAATTTTTAATTTCTTTTAATTTCATGGCTGCCATCACCATCTGCAGTGATTTTGGAGCCCAGAAAAATAAAGTCTGACACTGTTTCCACTGTTTCCCCATCTATTTGCCAGGATGAAACCAGATGCTATGATTTTAATTTTTTGAATGTTGAGTTTTCAGCCAGCTTTTTCACTCTCCTCTTTCACCTTTCTCAAAAAGCTCTTTAGTTCCTCTTCCTTTCTGCCATAAGGGTGGTGTCATCTGCATATCTGAGGTGATTGATATTTCTCCCGGCAATCTTGATTCCAGCTTGTGCTTCCTCCAGCCCAGCATTTCTCATGATGTACTCTGCATATAAGTTAAATAAGCAGGGTGATAATATATAGCCTTGACATACTCCTTTCCCTATTTGGAACCAGTCCGTTGTTCCATGTCCACTTCTAACTGTTGCTTCCTGACTTGTATACAGATTTCTCAAGAGGCATGTCAAGTGGTCTGGTATTCCTATCTCTTCATGAATTTTCCACAGTTTATTGTGATCCACACAGTCAAAGGCTTGGCATATTCAATAAAGCAGAAGTAGATATTTTTTCTGGAACTCTCTTGCTTTTTTGATGATCCAACTGATGCTGGCAATTTGATCTCTGGTTCATCTGCCTTTTCTAAAGCCAGCTTGAACATCTGGAAGTTCATGGTTCAAGTACTATTGAAGCCTAGCTTGGAGAACTTTGAGCATTACTTTACTAGTGCGTGAGATGAGTGCAATTGTGTGGTAGTTTGAGCATTCTTTGGCAATGCCTTTCTTTGGGACTGGAATGAAAACTGACCTTTTTCAGTCTTGTGGCCACTGCTGAGTTTTCCAAATTTGCTGGCATATTGAGTGCAGCACTTTGACAGCATCATCTTTTAGGATTTGAAATAGCTCAATTTGAACATCACCTCCACTAGCTTTGTTCATAGTGATGCTTCCTAAGGCCCACTTGACTTTGCATTCCAGAATGTCTGGCTCTAGTTTGGCGATCATACCATCATGTTCATGACCATTATCTGGGTCATGAACATCTTTTTTGTATAGTTCTTCTGTGTATTCTTGCCACCTATTCTTAATATCTTACGCTTTTGTTAGGTCCATACAATTTCTGTCCTTTATCATGCTCATCTTTGCATGAAATATTCCCTTGGTATCTCTAATTTTCTTGAAGAGATCTCTAGATTTTCCCATTCTATTGTTTTCCTGTATTTCTTGCCTGCTGCAGGGCTGGGGACACTGAGTGTAGCAGTGCATGCATGGGACCTTTTGAAGGAGGTCGCCATCATCTTCATTACTTCTGCCATAGTTTGGCCCCAGGTAAATAACAGAGAGGGAACACAGTGCCACCCATCAGAAAAAAATTGGATTAAAGATTTACTGAACCCATCAGATTTACCACCCATCAGAACAAGAACCAGCTTCCCCCTCTGTCAGTCTCTCCCATCAGGAAGCTTCCATAAGCTTCTTACTCTTCTCCATCAGAGGACAGACAGACTGAAAACCACAATCACAGGAAACTAACCAATCTGATCACATGGACCACAGCCTTGTTTAACTCAATGAAACTATGAGCCATGCCACGTAGGGCCACCCAAGACGGACAGGTCATGATGGAGAGTTCTGACAAAATGTGGTCCACTGAAGAAGGGAATGGCAAACCACTTCAGTATTCTTGCCTGGAGAACCCCATGAACAGTATGAAAAAGCGAAAAGATAGGACACTGAAAGATGAACTCCCCAGGTCAGTAGGTGTCCAATATACTACTGGAGATCAGTGGAGAAATAACTCCAAAAAGAATGAAGAAATATGCATGAGTATATATATATATTTCAGTTCTTCAAATTTAAATTTAGAATTTGCAGACATTATAAACTTTCTTAAAAAGAATAAAGTTTCTTTAGCTAGACCAATCTGAGAAGGCAATGGCACCCCACTCCAATACTCTTGCCTGGAAAATCCCATGGGCGGAGGAGCCTGGTAGACTACAGTCCATGGGGTCGATAGAGTCAGACATGACTGAGCGACTTCACTTTCACTTTTCACTTCCATGCATTGGAGAAGGAAATGGCAACCCACTCCAGTGTTCTTGCCTGGAGAATCCCAGGGACGGGGGAGTCTGGTGGGCTGCCGTCTCTGGGGTCGCACAGAGTCAGACACGACTGAAGTGACTTAGCAGCAGCAGCAGCAACAGCAGCTAGACCAATATTTATTCAACACTGAACCTCCCCATACTTGTCTAGGTGGGAATGCTGTGTTTTCCTTCCTTCTTTCCGGTGAACGTGGCTGAGACCATGAGACTTACTGGCCAACTCCAGCTCATACTGGCTCTCCCAGCTTGAACTCAGAATATTCATACAGTCCAAAATAAAATTTGCTTAGAATCAACTAGTCCTTATGGCCATCAAATCAGCATTTAATACCATACTTCCTTGGAGTAGTTGAATTACCAGTTCCCCTAGGACCAACTCTGTTTTTACTACCTCTCTTGCTAGGCACAGAGGCCAGTAAAATTTTACCTGATGGTTTACCAAATCTCTCAAAATGAACTTGGAAAGAAGAATATCTAGTTTCAAGAAATACTTTCACTGATTGTCTATTTAATCTTGGTCTTCCATGACTTTGTACTCACTTCATGCATGCATGTAAGCTATGTCGCTTCATCTATGTCCTACTCTTTTCTACAGTATGGACGGTAGCCGCCAGACTCCTCTGTCCATGGGACTCTCCAGGCAAGAATACTGGAGTGGGTTGCCAGGCCATCCTCCAGGGGATCTTCCCAACCCAGGGATGGAGCCCACATCTCTTGTATCTCCTGCATTGGCAAGTGGGTTCTTTACCACTAGCGCCGTTGGGAAGCTGTATTTCACAGACTTAGGTTTATGGTGGGCAATAAGGACCCTGAACATATTTAAATGTCAGTTCAAATACCTTTAGGGACCAGGTATGTAATGAGGCAAGCATTTGAGCCTATGACAAAAGGAAAATGGAGTCTGTGGAATATCCAGTAAGTTTCATTCTTACAATAAGTCTCATGAAATAAAAATAGTTTATTAACCTCCTTTTATGGATGGGAAGACTGAGGCAGAGAGAGAATAAATAGCTTACCCAAGGCACAAAGCTAGTTATGATTAAAGCTAAATTCAATCCAGGCTGTCTAGCACCAGGATCTGTGCTCTGGGTAGCCAGAGGTATAGTTTGGCAAACCAAGTAGCAGGAGGTCTACAAGCTGAATGTTGCAGAAACAGAAAATAACTTTAAAGAGTTAAATGGTCTGGGTCACAGTAAAGGAAATAAGAAAGAGATGTTAATAGCAAATCTCACCCCTTTTCTCCATCAGGAAATGTTCACATCCTTTTTGATAGATGAGGGGTCAGTGCTCACGTGAGGCCAGGTCAGGGCTTATAAAAACAGATTCCTAGTGGGGGCTTGTGACAGGACAAAGGCGTGTGTGTGCAATGGTGCAGTGATGCTCACAAACCATCCAGAGGAGCTCACGGAGATGAGGACTGTCTATTCTGTCAAACCTCTCCAGAATCCAGCAGAGAGCTCAGGAAACATGTTAACAGGAAATGCCAACGTGAAAATACTGAGATTGAAATCGAGGCAGACACAAGGAAACCATCCATTTAGAGATGACTTTTAAGACAGGAGAAAGGATAACAAATGATTTTGACTTCCTGAAGTCTTACAGTGTTCTTAAATACCTATTAAGCATGAATGATATTAATTAATCTCTTCATTAGAGATAATAGAGTACACTGCTTGAATGCATTTGGTAAAATGCCCATGAGCAATTCCTACTGTATCGCTCCTCAGTTTTCATGCTCCTTCTTTTTTCCATTGTATTCCTTTGAAGTTCCCCCCACAATAGGCTTTCCAGCATACCTCAAATTTTAGAGAGCAGAGATGTGGACATAAGACTGTTCTGAATTTTCTCTCTGGCTTACAGGCTGTAGTTGGAAAAAAAAAGTAGTGATACAAGTTTCCTACACATGAGGGATTGGGTTAGTACTGGTCTGGATAGGAGATGCATGGTCTTCTACAAACCTATTCTAATGGTAAATACTTTACAATCCTAATCCTGGAATTTGAGAAGGAAGCTTATTAATATGTTTCAATCACAGTAAGCACCTTTGATGAAAGGTAGTATATTGTAGTAATTCTCAACAATGTTTTCCTCCTCTGCAAATTTCCCTGGGGATGCTCTGTCGGTTAGATGGCAAAAAATCTTTCTGCCTTTTCCTCTTTTATCCCTGCTTTCTGATCGAGCTGATTGCAGACTCAGTCAGCTTGTTATACCTGTTGGCCAAAAGGAAGAAGGGGAAGAAAGAAAAATATTTCTAGTTATCTGCTGGGATTCAATGCTAAATCATATGGTTCCTGAGCTTTATCTGAAGGGTGTATATGTGAATGTCTTGCTGCTAACTTGGGTCTTCGTAACTGCAATTTGGGGCTGGCAACAATCGAATGGGAAACAGCTTTCACAGCTGAGTGGCTTTTTAATTTTCCTCAGTAAAACATGTACTGGTATTAGGAGGGCTCTGCTGGTAATCATGGTTGGCTGCATTATGGGCCACCTTGGCTGATAATTCTCCTGTGTTTCCAAGTGCTTGTGCATCCTAAGACCACGTAAGCATCAGGAGACAGGGGCTGGTCTTCAGTTGACGCAATACAAATGCTCTGATGTCTGGGAGCTTTGATGAAATGGAGAGGTATGCCAGAATTGTCAAAGCATCTGGGCTGAGTGCTTTGGGCCTCTGAGGAGATTCTCTATCCTAATAGGCAATGGGCCAGATTTGAAAAAGAAGCCAACTTGCTTGGGAATGAAAACACCTGTTTCCTCACTCCTTGATTCTCAGGAAGCTCTCCATGGATGGGATTGATCACATCTCCATTCATTCCCTTTGCCCCATGTCTGAGCAGCACACAATTGTCTTTGGAAAGCTACCCATTGCAAATCTGCTCTTTAGACTGGCTCTCTTCCATTCCCTGCCTTTGGATAGCTCAAGATTGGTTTTTTTTTTCCTAATTCTCAGCTGAACAAAAACTTCTTTTAGCAATAAACAAAGTGTTAACCCTTCTGTACTGGAGGGCCACATGCCCTATTTTTATTACAATATCTTTACATAAGGGATAATTTTTTTTTTTTTTTACCCTGAATGTGACTAGTATTATTTAGTCTATGGAAAGGTTTTTATTATTAGCTTCCTACTCTCCTTATTCCAGCTCCAACCTTATTCTGCCTTTTTTAACTCCAGTTATCACTGCTATTTGATTAACCGCATAGCTATTGAGTCAGTCCATAGCCATGCCCTCTGCCTAGCCATGGGCATCATCAGTCATCTTTTCATATTTGATTGTTTATTTATTCAAAAAGTATTTATTGTTGTGCCTGCTAGCCACAGGCAGTAGGGCTCAGTCTCTTATTTCAACGTCTAATAAAGAAGACAAATGTGAACAAAGTACGGCTACAAGAAAGCATATTTGAGTCAGAGGTCAACCCCGGAAAAGTAAGAGTTTAAAGATAATCCATTATCTTCAGGCTAGAGTGCATGACTAAAGTGCTGAACTAATTACATAGGATATGTAAATCTAAATTAGGTTATTTCCTGAGATCATGTATTACTGGACAGCACTAAGTACATTAATTCAACAAACATTTTAGCACATCTCTCTGCTAAGCACTGAGCCTAAAGACCTTATGGAAACCAAGCTGATGCCATCTGTCCTCTGCCTCAGGGAGGTCACAGTCTAGTGAGTGAAAGAGCGAACCAGCATTTTATTCATGTTGGGGAAGTGCTATGAGACAGGAGTAACAGCAGGGCCTGGGTACCCAGACGTGGACACTCAACCCACCTGGGAGGTGGCAAGTTTTGAAAGAAGGTTTTTCTTCTTTAGGTTTGGGCTTTATTCAAGTGGAAAAGGAGAAAGACATGGCAAACAGAGGAAAGAGCGTGTGCAAAGAGTCAAGACCAGAAAAACAGCATGGCTTTCCACATAGAAATAAACCAATGATATTACTCACTGAGCTTTTTGAGAACTCGATTGTGCTTTCAAAGCACCCGTGATGCATGATAAAATTTAACCTGCATTTTTATTGAAAAAAGAAGAGACAGGTATTGTTTCATCAGTTAAGGGGAAGCAAGAGAAATTTACTGTCAGAAAGAGCAGCGTCTGCCCTGGGGCTTGGCTTTCATATTGCCACTGGGATGGCTCTGCTGGGGGTGCTGAGTCTTTTCTCTAAGGTGAGAGCTTCACCCTGGACTTTGTCAGGGCTGGCCTTGAACCTGTGAGGGTAGAGACAGCAACACTCTCTCTTGTGCCTCACAAAGAATCATTTAGATGGTATTTGGAGCTTCGCCACTCAAGCGAATGTTTCTCAAAACAAAGTTAACAAGCTATAGACTCAGTGGAATCCCAGCTAGAGGCTAAAATGCATGCACAGGGCCCTAGGATCCCTACTCAAGAGACTTCCTTGCAATAAGCCTAGGTGAACCCTGGAGATGTAAGTGCCTCTCAAGGGAGACTTAGAACTGAAATTGATTCTATCAAAACCCACTACAATATTGTAAAGTAATTAGCCTCCAATTAGAATAAATAAATTAATTAAAAAAAAAACTGTCTCAGCTACACTGACAAAACTTTCCACATCCAGAAGAGCAGAACTATCTGAAAATAAAGAAAAACATGAAAATCTTCTTGACATCATTGAAGACCTGAGGAGTACAAGCTTAATGTAGGATGTAACCAGCAAGTAATAGCCTTGTCAATCTCAAGGCCCTCTCTTTGCTCGGGTCCATGAATGGTGTTGGTAGGTAAGTGTTTTAAACCCTTGCCACATGATGGAACTAAATTATATCTCACATGTTTATTTTTACAGTGGGGAAACGTGAAGGACAGGTGAGGCAAGGAGAATTGCCCAAGCCCACCCAGTTTTCAAGTTTGGGGACTAGAAATGTATTTCCGAGATCCTCTATTTCTTTCTCCAGCTACTAGGATGTGTTTGCTGCTGTAGTTGGATTAATTGAGCCACTACTGAAAATTCTCTTCAATTTTCCTTTGCTAATTGAAAAAGAGTTCCAATTCCAAAGCTTCCCTGGAGGCTCTGTGCAGACATTACTTTGGAAGTCAGCATGTCAGAGGGAAAGAGTCTGTTTCTTACACTTTCTTCTTGAAAATTGAGAAACATGCGGACCAAAAAAATCATAAGCAGGCTTTTGGGCTTGATGGTCCATGAAGGCAAATGTATATAGTGTATTATTGATTTATACACTATTGTATAATTATTCCAGTGTCTGAAAAAAGAACATGGAAAGGCATGATCTTTCTTCCCTACAGGCAAATTTATTTATGGTGCATTTTGTCATCCTGACCATCAATATTTTATTAAAAGGTAAAGACTGAATTATCTTTACTTATTTATTAAAAAAAAAAAAAAACTGAGTTCATAATGTTTTTTGCTATATCAAGTTTACCTGTATTTTGAAGAATTCGGTCCACTAGAAACTGTTTCCCTTCTTTTTCAAATTCTTCTAAATGTCATAATTATTAATAATGCCCTTTCTTTTAGAGATAATTGTCCATATCTTTTGGTTAGAAAAGTTAAATAACCTGAAGGTTTATCTTTTTAAAAATTATAATAAACATCTTTTAATCCTACATCTTATTCACTGATACTGAAATCTTTTGTTAATAATTTGTATCAGTGCAAGAGTCTCTCTTAATTCATGTCAAAACTCAAAAGCAAATTACTTTTGCATGTATTTTAAAAGCTCCAAATGTTCAGAATTAAGAATATCTAAGGATTTTTAGATGCAATTATTTTATTTCATGCTGATTAGATGCTTGCTTTAATAATTGCTCCAAGGATATCTGGAGCTGAAAACACCAGCTGAATAGTGAGAAGCTGAGAGGTTTACCATGACAAAGGTGTGAAGTTTGTCAAAGGATTCTGGTGTTTCAGAGGCACAAGAAATTTTAAATTAGTCAAATTCCTTTCCCACTCTTATCCTTGGCCTTTGTCTCCTTCGCCTGCCTCTTAAAATCTCATCAGTTTCTCTGAGATGAATGACTGAATTAGATGACTTGCTATGAATCACTTATTTGCAAGGTAACAAACAAACAAAAACAAATTTCTACCTGCAAGCAAGGACTGACACTACAGATGATTTTTTTTTTTCAGGACAGTTACCTCTAAATTTGTGTTCCAGGGAGCTGTGGTACTGATCAGTCCTCTGATTGCTACGGTGATAGGAGAATGAACTAATAGGAGGATTATAAAATATTTTGATGATGGAAGAAATATTCTGTAACATTTATAAGCTTTTGTAAAATCATACACCTCTGACTTAAGGTATATAATTTTTTTATATATAATCTAGTCAAAGCTATGGTTTTTCCAGTGGTCATGTATGGATGTGAGAGTTGTGGACTATCAAGAAAGCTGCTGCTGCTGCTGCTAAGTCACTTCACTCGTGTCCGACTCTGTGCAATCCCATAGACAGCGGCCCACCAGGCTCCCCGATCCCTGGGATTCTCCGGGCAAGAACACTGGAGTGGGTTGCCATTTCCTTCTCCAATGCATGAGAGTGAAAAGTGAAAGTGAAGTCGCTCAGCTGTGTCTGACTCTTAGCAACTCCATGCTGAGTGGGGGAGAATTGATGCTTTTGAACTGTGGTGTTGGAGAAGACTCTTTGAGAGTCCCTTGGCCTGCAGGGAGATCCAACCAGTCCATCCTAAAGGAAATTAGTCCTGAATATTCATTGGAAGGACTGATGTTGAAGCTGAAACTCCAATACTTTGGCCACCTGATGAGAAGAACTGACTCATTTGAAAAGACCCTGATGCTGGGAAAGATTGAAGGTCGGAGGAGAAAGAGATGACAGAGGATGAGATGGTTGGATGGCAACACCAACTCAATGGACATGAGTTTGAGTAAGCTCCGGGAGTTGGTGGTGGACTGGGAGGCCTGGTGTGCTTCAGTTCATGGGGTCACAAAGAGTCAGACATGACTGAATGACTGAACTGAAGTGACTTAAGGTAACAACCACAGAGCAACCATCATGGCATCAACACGTTTCCAAGAGTTTGTAAATGAGGATTCTAAGGGACTATGGATATTAAAAAGGGGAGCTCTGGACTAGTAACAAATCGGGGTTTATTGTTTTCATTGTTATCTGGTTTTCCATTTCTTGGACTGAAGAATCTTTACCACATGGCCAATAGCATGAAGAAGCATAGGGATCTATTTGGCTAAAGGAAAGGTGGTACAGCATGAGGTGCCATGTGCAGGGCAGAAACTGGGGCAGAAGCCAATATCATGGCAGAAAGTCATTGTTAATCATCAGGACAAAGGCATGGAGTACTCTAGAAAGTGATGACTTCAATAGTGTGTTGGGAAAATAAATTCTAGTAGTGATGAGATGATAGAGCTCAGGATATAGGTCAGGAATATGTGTAAGGATCTCTCTGCTTGAGAGTCGGCCACATGCTGTGGTCAGAGTTATTGCTTAAAGAAAGTGCAAGGGACTTCCCTGGTGGTCCAGTGGATAAGACAAAGCACTTCCAATGCAGGGGGACAGGTCCAATCCCTGTTCGGGAACTAGATCCCACATGCCACAACCAAAGATCCTGCATACCACGATGAAGACTGAAGACCGTACGTGCTTCAACTAAGACCTTGTGAAGCCAAATAAATACATTTTATATATATACACACAAAAATACATTTATATATATGTACCCCCAAAATACATTTATATATATGTACCCCCAAAATACATTTATATATATATATACCCTCAAAATACATTTATATATATATATATATACTCCCAAAATACATTTATATATATACACACACACACACACACACACACAAAGGAGAAGGCAATGGCACCCCACTCCAGTACTCTTGCCTGGAAAATCCCATGGACGGAGGAGCCTGGTAGGCTGCAGTCCATGGGGTCGAGAAGATTTGGACACGACTGAACAATTTCACTTTCACTTTTCACTTTCATGCATTGGAGAAGGAAATGGCAACCCACTCCAGTGTTCTTGCCTGGAGAATCCCAGGGACGGGGGAGCCTGGTGGGCTGCCATCTCTGGGGTCACACAGAGTCAGACATGACTGAAGTGACTTAGCAGCAGCATACACAAAAAAACATTAAAAATGAAGAAAATACAAAGTTCTGATCATTAAGCTTCCCTTGGTAGAGGATTTTACTGGGGTTATATAGTTCTCTTAGCATAGCATGATAAACTTTGAATGCACTTAAAGGGTTGGTTGGGCTTCCCTGATAGCTCAGTTGGTAAAGAATCTGCCTGCAATGCGGGAGACCTGGGTTCAATCCCTGGGTTGGGAAGATCACATGGAGAAGGGATAGGCTACCAGCTCCAGTATTTTGGCCTGGAGAATTCCATGGACTGTATAGTCCATGGGGTTGCAAAGAGTCAGACAGGACGGAGCGACTTTCACTTTCACTCCAAAGGCTCAGTTGGGCTTACCCAGGTGGCGCTAATGGCGCAGAACCCCCTGCCTAGGCAGGAGACACAAGAGAGGAGGGTTCGATCCCTGAGTCTGGAAGGTCCCTGGAGGAGGGCACGGCAACCCACTCCAGTATGCTTGCCTGAAGAATCCCATGGACAGAGAAGCCGGGCGTGTGACAGTCCATGGGGTTGCAAAGAGTTGGACACAACTGAAGCAACTGAGCACACAAAGGCTTGATTTATGCTGTGGGTTTGGAAGAGAGCAACTTGTAAGAAAAATGCTATTAAGAGAGGTTAAATTCAAGTACTCACCATTCTTTGAAGGCAGCAGCTTGGTGACACTTCATAAAATATGCACCAATGTCACAGATGTGACTTCTCCTCTGAAGAATCAGGATTGGAAGAGATCACCGATGTCACCAAGTACAAGGTCACTACTAATTTATTTTATTAGGCTGCTGAAATTTTTAGACATGACCACTTCATCACCATGACTGGTCTTTATTTAATTAAAGAGGACTGTTTAATTTATGAAGTACCAACCACGAATGCCCCAATGGCAAGGAGGTGCCAGTTTCTAAGATATAACGTAACTTTAACATGTGATGTTGGATTAAGAGATGTGGGCTTTTCAGAGTACACACAAACTTACAGAATTCACTATTCATTAAGAAATCCACATACTATACCTCACCTGAACCACCTCAACCTTAGGGGCACTAAAAAAAGCTGAATGAACCAATAAATCTGATGCAGTTCATGAAATTTTAACAGGGTTACCCAACTTCAGCCTCTAAGTACTCTGTTGGGGAAGTTGAAACTCTCAGGTTTGACTTATGAAGAGAGAAACTCAAAAAGGAGCTACTCAATCACCCCCCTTGCCTGGTACCTCTAACATAAATAAAAATGAAAAAAGACCCACTCAAACTCTCCTACCCTCTGTGCTTAAGTCCCTATTGACAATAAGCACTCCCTATTATTTAGATAAGTAAAATCCGAAGGGCCCATGAAGAAAACAAGGCAAAGCTGATATACTATTTTATATATTTCTTTTCTTTTCTTGGCTGCACTATGGAGCATATGGGATTCTAGTCCCCTGACCAGGGACTGAACCCTCTCCCTCTCCCTTGGAAGCATGGAGTCTTAACCACTAGACCACCAGGTAAGACCTGATATAATATTTTAAAACTAAGTTAATACTATTTTAAAAATAAGCTATTCTAGCTGAGTAATTATCCTAAGTGTTTTTTGTTTTTTGTTTTTTTCTAATGAAACATTTGCTCCTGCTTGATTAATTAGTATTGAATGAAGGGGACTGTAAAAAACTGTCCTTCAATTTTCTGCTTGGGATCAGATTTTAATGATACTACCAGAGAAGGTTAGAGAATATGGTTTCTTTACACATCTCAAACACAATTATTTTCTAAGTCTTCTAAGAATATTGGGAAATGCATGGAAACCACATGAGAAACTCCTATTGTCATTTTATTTTGAAAACTAGTAAATCCCTCTTTAAATTATTCTAAATTATGAGAACTCTTATTTTTTGTTCTTAAACTATATGATAAAAATTGCTATCATCTCAATTATAAACCTATCCTCTATCATTAAAATAAGAATGATATCTGTTATAGAAGTTAGGCATTAGTTTTTGCAAGGCCAATATAAAAATATATATATATAAAAAAAGATGATGCTGTGAAAGTGCTGCACTCAATATGCCAGCAAATTTGGAAAACTCAGCAGTGGCCACAGGACTGGAAAAGGGCAATTTTCATTCCAATCCCAAAGAAAGGCAATGCCAAAGAATGTTCAAACTACCACACAATTGCACTCATCTCACATGCTAGCAAAGTAATGCTCAAAATTCTCCAAGCCAGGCTTCAGCAATATGTGACCTGTGAACTTCCAGATGTTCAAGCTGGTTTTAGAAAAGTCAGATGAACCAGACATCAAATTTCCAACATCCACTGGATCATGGAAAAAGCAAGAGAGTTCCAGAAAAACATCTATTTCTGCTTTATTGACTATGCCAAAGCCTTTGACTCTGTGGATCACAATAAACTGTGGAAAATTCTGAAAGAGATGGGAATACCAGACCACCTGACCTACCTCTTGAGAAACGTGTATGCCGGTCAGGAAGCAACAGTTAGAACTGGACATGGAACAACAGACTGGTTCCAAATAGGAAAAGGAGTATGTCAAGGCTGAATATTGTCACCCTGCTTATTTAACTTATATGCAGAGTACATCATGAGAAATGCTGGGCTGAAGGAAACACAAGCTGGAATCAAGATTGCTGGGAGAAATATCAATAACCTCAGATATGCAGATGACACCACCCTTAAGGCAGAAAGTAAAGAACTAAAGAGCCTCTTGATAAAAGTGAAAGAGGAGAGTGAAAAAATAGGCTTAAAGCTCAACATTCAGAAAATTAAGATCATGGCACCCGGTCCCATCACTTCATGGGAAATAGATGGGGAAACAGTGGAAACAGTGTCAGACTTTATTTTGGGGGGCTCCAAAATCACTGCAGATTGTGATTGCAGCCATGAAATTAAAAGACGCTTACTCCTTGGAAGGAAAGTTATGACCAACCTAGACAGCATATTAAAAAGTAGAGATATTATTTTGTCAACAAAGGTCTGTCTAGTCAAGGCTATGTTTTGTTTTTTTTTTTCCCCAGTAGTCATCTATGGATGTGAGAGTTGGACTCTAAAGAAAGCTGAGTGTTGAAGAATTGATGCTTGAGAGTCCCTTGGACTGCAAGGAGATCCAAACAGTCCATCAGTCCTGGGTGTTCATTGGCAGGACTGATGTTGAAGCTGAAACTCCAATACTTGGGCCACCTAATGAGAAGAACTGACTCATTTGAAAAGACCCTGATGCTGGGAAAGATTGAAGGCAGGAGGAGAAGGGGATGACAGAAGATGAGATGGCTGGATGGCATCACCGACTAGATGTACATGGGTTTTGGTGGACTCCGGGAGTTGGTGATGGACAGGGAGGCCTGGCATGCTGCAGTTCATGGGTCGCAAAGAGTCAGACATGACTGAGCAACTGAACTGAACTGAACCATAACTAAGCTTCATCAAATTGGTCTAACCTATGTGCCAGATATGTAATTTTACTTCACAGTAGCTATAGGAATTTATTCAATCACTTGACAAATATTTATAGAAAACCTACGGTGTATGTTTGAGACACTGCCACAGATGTGGGATGCCAGAATCACTAGCCGGACATGTTTCCCACTCTATTAGTTTTCAAAGGCTGCTGTAACAAAGGATTACAAACTGGGCAGCTCAGACAACAGAAAAATTAGGTGCCTCATACTTCTGGAGGCTAGAGAAACAAGCTGTCCACAGCATTGATTCTTTCTGAGGGTTGCAAGGGGAAGCTTTGTTCTAGCCTCTCTTCCTGGCTTGCAGATGGCCATCTTCTTCCTGTGCCCTTTTTCATCACCTCTCCTCTACATGGATCTGTGTTTCTTTCCAAATTCTCTTTTATATAAGGACACCAGTCATACTGGATTAAAGCCCTTCTGTCTTCCAGGAATGCCATCTCAGGTGGTGCAGTTGGTAAAGAATCCGCCTGCCAATGCAGAAGGCTCAAGAGACACATGTTTGATCCTGGGTTGGGAAGATCCCTTGGAGGGGGAAAGGGCAACCCACTCCAATATTCTTGCCTGGAAAATTCCATGGACAGAGGAGTCTGGTGGGCTACAGTCCATGGGGTCACAAAGAGTCAGACACGACTGAACTCACACGCTCAACAACAGCTATTCCAGGACAGGCCTTGTTTTTAACTAATTACATCTCCAAGCACCCTATTTCCAAATAAGGCCACATTCTGGGTAAGGTACTTGGAATTAGAACTTCAGTGTGTAAATCTGGAGGGATGTTGTGTGTGTGCTCAGTCGCTCCAGCTGTGTACGACTCTTTGTGACCCTGTGTACTGTAGCGTGCCACGCTTCTCATACCATGGCATTCTCTAGCAAGAATACTGGAGTGGGTTGCCATGCCCTCCTCCCAGGGGTCTTCCTGACCCAGGGATCAAACCCGAGTCTCCTGTGGCCCGGGTTTGATTACCTGCATTACAAGTGAGTTCTTTACTGCTGAGACACCAGGGAAGTCCCTTGGAGGGATACTACTCAACTGATAACATTTGATCTGTGGACCTTTAACAGAGGCAGGTGACATTTTGATAACAAATTACAGCAGAGCATAAGGAACGTTATACTGGAGTAGGGGTCAGGTAGTGGTTGAGCCCACAACCATGGTTAACAAGCCCAGATTTTATCCGAAGGCAATGGAAATCCATTTTGAAGGTATTTAAATAGAGTTTTGATGTAATGAAATTTGCTTCTTAGAAAGATCACTCTGGCTTCCCTGTGAAAAATGTAGGGGAGACTAGACAGAGGATGAAGGTACTCTAGTCTAGCATAGAAGCCGTAGGTTGATAGAAATGGCTGGGTTCAAGAAATATTTAGAACAGACTCAGTAAAATGTAGTATTCAACTGGATGAGGAAAGTGAAGAAAATAAAGGAGTTAAAGGTGATGTTCATGATTCTGGCTTGAAAAACAGTTTTTCAAATAGCAATATCCTTTGCTAAATAGGCAAACAAAGAGAAAGAAGAGGAGGAACTGACATGTTCATTGCTGGCCACGTTAGTATATAAATACCTCTAGAAATTTTAAATGGGCTTCCCTGGTAGCTCAGCTGGTAAAAAATCTGCCTGCAATGCAGGAGACCCTATTTCAATTCCTAGGTTGGGAAGATCCCCTGGAGAAGGGATAGACTACCCACTCCAGTATTCTTGGGCTTCCTTGGTGGCTCAGATGGTAAAGAATCTGCTTACAATGCGACAGGCTTGGTTTTGATCCCTGGGGTGGGAAAATTCCCTGGAGAAGGTCATAGCAACCCACTCCAGTACTCTTGCCTGGAGAATCCCCATGGACAGAGGAGTCTGTGGGCCGCAGTGCTGGGGTCACAAAGAGTCAGATGCAGCTAAACAGAGCATGGCACAGAGATTTTAAATAGACCTTTCAGTAGGCACAGTAGTTCGTTTCATGGATCTTGATCTTAGCCTAGAGAGATTGACCTGAAATGCAGATTGGGGTAATCTCAGCATGTGGGTCAGGGTTCTGGCAGCAAGTAGATGGCATCCTGGAAAGAAGTCACTTGAAAGGACTTTAATGAATGAACTATTTACAAAGTTATTGGCTGGGTTCAGGGAACACAGCAAGAGTTGGGGAAGTACTCTGGAATGAGCACAACTGAAAGCTGCTACTATCCGGAGGCTTGAGGTGTAAAGGGAAAGGAAGAGTTACTGGAAGCTTCCAAGAGCTATCACTATCGGAGCAGGTTGCCTAACAGGAAGGGTCTTTGACCACTCCAATCCAGATCTAGGCATGTAAGAAGCCAGAAACAATAATAGCATCTTACCTCTTTCTCCTCCCAGGATCCAATTTCCTGCTGATATCCTTCTTGACAAAAACACACCATTAACCAAAGGATCAAAGAAGCAGTTTATAGAAAGCAACTTCCCAGGGCCTAGAACAGGATGAAGAAAGGTGGGCAATTTACCTGGAGGGGCAAAGAAGACACCAGCACAAGCCATATGTACATGATGAGGGACTAGATATTTGATAGGGACTCATTATCTGAGCCCTGGCAACGAGCTGACTCGCTGGAAAAGACCCTGGTGCTGGGAAAGATTGGAGGCAGGAAGAGAAGGGGAAGACAGAGGATGAGATGGTTCAATAGCATCACTGACTCACTGGACAGGAGTTTCAGCAAACTCCAGGAGATAGTGAAGGACAGGGAAGCCTGGCATGCTGCAGTCCACGGGGTTGCAAAGAGCAGGAAGCGACTGAGCAATCGAACAATAGATCATCTGGGAAGAAAACACAGATGGAAGGAAGAAGGCAAAGACCTTCTTTGCCAAACATCAAAAGTTCAGAAAACAACTAAACTTGAGGGTCTAGAAAAAGTGAACTAATCATCAAAGCTAACAACAACCAAAAAAGATTTAGAAAAGCAGAGAAGCATAATGTCTCACACAATAACAATGAAAAAGAGAGAGGAGCAAACAGTGTCAAATGCTGTGATGAAGCAAAATAAAGATAGAAAAGGGTACGTGAAGTTTAGCTTGTATGTGGCTATTTGAGGACTCGGGGGTTAGTAGCTGACTCAAAGAATAAGGAGCATGTCAAGAAATGAAAAGAACAGATATAGCTAATTTATTCCTTCAGGGGACTATGAACGCATATATCCCTCTCCTTTGTTAAAGGATTGGACAGCATGTGTTGTTAGTCCCAAAAGTTCAGCCCGTTACAAGACATTGTAATTGGTCTTGATCTTTTTCTCTGGAGACTGGCCAGCCCAGGTTCAGGAAGAGGATGTAGCCTTAGGTGGCTGTGGTGTCTCCAGGGCTGCCTGCCTTGAACACGTCTAAGAGTCAGAACGTTTGAAGAATGGCCACCATTTAAAAGGCTGGCATCTGGTTCTCTTTTCTACTCTGGGAAAGACACTGTGGCTTTTCAGGGAAGGTCCAGCAGACTAAGGGGTCTGTCTGCTTAACTCCATTGAGATTATCACAGTCTTCACTGATGCCAGTGTGAGGACAGGGAAAAGCCTTTCCAGCCTTCCCTGTGTTGCCTCTAAGGGTTTTTATTACTCCACCTATCTTGAGATTTAAACATGAATCTCTGACGTGCAAGGCTTCTTTAGAAGACCAGATGTTGGCCGAGAAAACCACTCGGCTGTTCTACTTTCTCACATTCTTGTGTGACTGTGATATACGGTGTGAAGCAAATATTAGTGCCTGGAAATATAAAACATCAGGATGCATCTGAGTTATTTCTCCCCAGTTACGTTTGATCTGTGAATGGCAGAAACACTCCATTTCAGAGCCGTATTTATCATTCAAAGTAAATCATGCATTTGGGGGGCATAAAATCAGATGCTTTAGAATGCATGCGATTACCAACTATTGCATATTCCTCCAAAGAAAGATTGGAATTATGCAGTCAATGAGAAGGATTGCTGCTTTAGAATGTGGCAAAGAGAAGCTAAGGTGAGAGATACATTATAATAGATTAATACTAAGCAAATGTTATTTTTCCCTTTCTTTTTCAATCCCAGAAACCAATCCCCATAGGGATAACTTTGCAGGGTATTTTTCTTTGTTTAGTTTTTATTTCTTGAAATTTGAAATCTGTAAATCAGATTTTTATAGGCCCAATAATATTTTCTGATTGATTTCCATTATATATTCAGAGATGAGTTTGCATAGAAAAGTAAATGTTAAGACATTAAAAATTACCTTTTATATAATTGCTGGTGTGAGACTATCAATATATACATCAAGAATCGGTATGAGAGAAGCTATATGTAAACGCTAAATTCAGTGTTACAGGTTAAGAAAATGTCCAGAGGAATTTTGCAATTGTAAGTTCAGTTTAGTTTCAGGAGGTTAAATGAACAATGGCAAAGGGACCTGAGTGTCCAGATTCAGAGCAGATCAGATCAGATCAGTCGCTCAGTCATGTCCAACTCTGGGACCCCATGAATTGCAGCACGCCAGGCTCCCTGTCCATCACCAACTCCCGGAGTTCACTCAGACTCATGTCCATTGAGTCAGTGATGCCATCCAGCCATCTCATCCTCTGTTGTCCCCTTCTCCTCCCTGCCCCCAGTCCCTCCCAGCATCAGAGTCTTTTCCAATGAGTCAACTCTTCCCATGAGGTGGCCAAAGTACTGGAGTTTCAGCTTTAGCATCATTCCTTCCAAAGAAATCCCAGGGCTGATCTCCTTCAGAATGGACTGGTTGGATCTCCTTGCAGTCCAAGGGACTCTCAAGAGTCTTCTCCAACACCACAGTTCAAAAGCATCAATTCTTCGGCGCTCAGCCTTCTTCACAGTACAACTCTCACATCCATACATGACCACAGGAAAAACCATAGCCTTGACTAGATGAATCTTTGTTGGCAAAGTAATGTCTCTGCTTTTGAATATGCTATCTAGGTTGGTCATAACTTTCCTTCCAAGGAGTAAGCGTCTTTTAATTTCATGGCTGCAGTCACCATCTGCAGTGATTTTGGAGCCCCCCAAAATAAAGTCTGACACTGTTTCCACTGTTTCCTTATCTACTTCCCATGAAGTGATGGGACTGGATGCCATGATCTTCATTTTCTGAATGTTGAGCTTTAAGCCAACTTTTTCACTCTCCACTTTCACCTTCATCAAGAGCTTTTGAGTTCCTCTTCACTTTCTGCCATAAGGGTGGTGTCATCTGCATATCTGAGGTGATTGATGTTTCCCCCAGCAATCTTGATTCCAGCTTGTGTTTCTTCCAGCCCAGCGTTTCTCATGATGTACTCTGCATATAAGTTAAATAAACAGGTGACAATATACAGCCTTGACGAACTCCTTTTCCTATTTGCAACCAGTCTGTTGTTCCATGTCCAGTTCTAACTGTTGCTTCCTGACCGGCATACACGTTTCTCAAGAGGTAGGTCAGGTGGTCTGGTATTCCCATCTCTTTCAGAATTTTCCACAGTTTATTGTGATCCACAGAGTCAAAGGCTTTGGCATAGTCAATAAAGCAGAAATAGATGTTTTTCTGGAACTCTCTTGCTTTTTCCATGATCCAGTGGATGTTGGCAATTTGCTCTCTGGTTCCTCTGCCTTTTCTAAAACCAGCTTGAACATCAGGAAGTTCACAGTTCATGTATTGCTGAAGCCTGGCTTGGAGAATTTTACGCATTACTTTACTAGTGTGTGAGATGAGTGCAATTGTGCAGTAGTTTGAGCACTCTTTGGCATTGCCTTTCTTTGGGATTGGAATGAAAACCTGACCTTCTCCAGTCCTGTGGCCACTGCTGAGTTTTCCAAATTTGCTGGCATACTGAGTGCAGCACTTTCACAGCATCATCTTTCAGGATTTGAAATAGCTCACCTGGAATTCCATCATCTCCACTAGCTTTGTTCATAGTGATGCTTTCTAAGGCCCACTTGACTTCACATTCCAGGATGTCTGGCTCTAGGTCAGTGATCACACCATCGTGATTATCTGGGTCGTGAAGATCTTTTTTGTACAGTTCTTCTGTGTATTCTTGCCATCTCTTCTTAATATCTTCTGCTTCTGTTAGGTCCATACCATTTCTGCCCTTTATTGAGCCCATCTTTGCATGAAATGTTCCTTTCGTGTCTCTGATTTTCTTGAAGAGATCTCTAGTCTTTCTCATTCTGTTGTTTTCCTCTATTTCTTTGCATTGATCGCTGAAGAAGACTTTCATATCTCTTCTTGCTATTCTTTGGAACTCTGCATTAGATGGTCAGATGTTTAGATTCAGAGTATCCAGATTAGGAATCAGCAAAAGCACTGACTTCACAGCATGAGACATGTCTTATGCAGGAAATCCCAAACTCCCCATCCTTATTTTGCCGTCTTAGTCCTCCTCCCCTTCCCCTCTGACTTCCACTACAAAGCACATACAGTTAGGGTGGCATAAGGATCTCAAAATTTATGCAAAATCGTTGGTCTGAAAATTGTCAGTTGAAAACTATCCTAAAACTTCCGGCCTGTCAATGTAAGGGATAGAATAGGTAGTACTTACAGCTTAATTTTTAGAAACTACTTTTGAAATCATTGCCTTTGGTAGCTATGTTTCCCTGGGAAAGTAAAGTAAAATCCGACTCTTTGCGACCCCATGGACTGTAGCCTACCAGACTTCTCCATCCATGGGATTTTCCAGGCAAGAAGACTGGAAGACCTTTCTAATTTATATATTTTCATATTCTCATTCCTTTTCAGTTGATGGGATTCTCCAGGCAAGAACACTAGAGTGGATTGCCATGCCTCCTCCAGGGGTAATCTTCCCTACCCAGGGATCAAACCCGCAACTAAGTCTCCTGCATAGGCAGGCAGGTTCTTTACCTCGTAAGAGACACAGCTTCAGTCCGTGAGTCAGGAAGATCCCCTGGAGGAGAGCATGACAACCCACTCCAGTATTCTTACCTGGAGAAACCCATGTTCAGAGGAGCCTGGTGGGCTACAGTCCATAGGGTTGCAAAGAGTCAGACACTACTGAAGTGACTCAGCATGCACACATGCATATTCTCTTTCCTGCAAATCCTCTCTTCCTTCCCTCAACAAGTCCATGCCCATGATATGCCATCAAGCCTGCTTTGAAAATCTTGACAAGCCCGTTCTTAAAAAAAAGTCTTCATTGAATGTGTTACAATATTGCTTCTGTTTTACATTTTGGTTTTCTGGCTGCAAGGCATGTGGGATCTTAGTTCCCTGACCAGGGACCGAACCCACACATCCTGCATTTGAAGGTGAAGTCTTAAACACTGGACCACCAAGGAAGTCCCTACATCCTTCCTTTCTAAGGTATCAACTCTTCATTTCATCAAACTAATGCTAATAGCTTTTTTAAATACAGTGTGCTTACTTTTGCAGTGAAGTATTGGGTATGGAGGCCTTCCCTGGTAGCTCAGTGGTAAAGAATCTGCCTGAAAGGCAGGAGACGCAGGTTCATTCCCTGGGTCAGGAAGACTCCCCTGGGGGAGGCATGGCAACCCATTCCAGTATTCTTGCCTGGAAAATCCCACGGACAGAGGGGCCTCGTGGGCTACAGTCCACTGGGTCGCAAAGAGTCGGACACAACTGAGACGGCTTAGCATGCATGCACACATTGGGTAAGAAAAGAGCCTTGGCTTTCTTAGGGGTAACAAAGCCTTTCTTTTTTTGGTAAGATCCAAATCATTCCTGCTCACCTAACAGGGGAGCTTATATGTAGTCATTGTTCCTGCTTTTCCCTCTGCCCTCCCTAACCATTTGTTCTCAAGATAGTCTTCTATACATATTTAAGTCTCAGTTCAAGTTCTGCCTTCTGCAATGAAGCTGCCTCTGTTCCTCCTGGAAGACTTATGCCGTCCTTCCTAGGCATTCCCATGGTATGTTTTTTATTAAAATATTAAAACCTATTTTACATTGCATTGTAATTTTATTTCTCCTCTCCTCAAACCACAATGTCCTTTAAATTAAAGCTTATCTCATTCTCGACCTAATCCCCAGCACTTGACATAGTATATGGTATATACCAATAACAACATGAATGACAAGGAGATACAGAAATAGAAAAAAAAAATAAAGCAATGAGAATAACAAAAAGCAAATGACAAGGCTCTCGAGACTTGTGGGTGCATGTGTGTTTAGGTGCTTCAGTCGTGCCTGACTCTTTGGACCCTATGGACTGTAGCCCACCAGGCTCATGGGGATTCTCCAGCAAGAACACTGGAGTGGGTTGCCATGCCCTTCTTCAAAGGAATCTTCCCAACCCAGGAATGGAACCGACATCTCCTATGTCTCCTGCATTGACAGGCAGGTTCTTTACCAATATTGACACCAGGGAGGCTTACTATGAAGCTTCCTCTGATCCAAAGTTGGTCTTGATCAATTTGCAGGTTAAAATTGTTAGAAGTAGGTATGGTTACAAGGAACAGAAAACCCCAAATTAAAAATGAGTTTAAAATGATAGAAGTTTATTTTTCCTTCACACTCAGCAGACCAGAGGTAGTAGGTCTGGATATGATATGTCAATCTGTGGTAGCAAGAATCCAGGATTTTTGTATCTTGTGATCTTCCTTGGTTTACTTCTATTCTTCAGATCCTTAAGATTATCCCATGCTTCAAGCTGGATACCAGAGCACCTCTGGAGCTCCAGCAGTCATGCCCACATTTAGGCAACAGCGGAAGAGAAGGACGGGAAGCTTCTGTTCTGACCCCACCTGCTTCTTTTCCTAACTCTTCTCAGAAGTTGTGAGTAGTACTTTTTCTTGTGCCTTATTGGCTGGAATTAATCACATGATCATTCTTAATTGAAAGGCATGGTGGGAAATAAGTCTTTACTCTGAGAAGGGATGTGCCCAAATAAAAATTGGAGATTCGATAAAGAAGGAAGGAAGAACTGATATTAGGAGATAATTAGCAGTCTCTGGCATAAGTACATTACCAAATTTAACCCTCTCAACAACTTTATGAATGCTAACCTTAGGGTGCTATTATTATTGCCATTAACTCATTTGCCAAATTTGTGCATTACTATATATTAGATCTAGTTCTAGGACCTTGGTATTTCGAAGGAAATAAGGTGTGTAGGCCCTTGTCCTCTTGGAGGTTTTATTCTGGTTGGGAAGGCAGGGTTAGGGTTAGACACATATGTAATATAATGTTAGACAGCAATAAGTTTCTTGAAAAAAAGTTAATCGGTGTAAGAGAATAGTGTATAATACAGTTAAGTTTAAATAGGATGATCCTGAAAGGACTTAGAAGGAGTAGCTTTTGATGGATGGAATCAGAAGAACATCTGAAGACAAGGTTTCCAGGCAAAAGGAATAAAAACACCTTCAGTTGGACATTAGGTGGTTAGTAAACATACTGGTGAGTGGGGAAATGAAATCAGAGAAAATGAGGCAGAACCAGACAACAAAGGGCTGCAGACAGTGACAGGAAATTTGGGTTTTATCCTGAGTTTGATACGGGCTGCTGGAGCTTTTGAGCCAATGAGTGCGATGATTAGATTTAGGCCTTAAACCACTTGGGTTATTTCATTAATAATGGACTCAAACAGCAAGAGGTCAGTGGAATAGAAGGCAAGGTGAAAGCAAATAAAGCAAAAGGGGGTCATTTAGAGAGTTTAGGTGAGAAATGATGGCAACTTGGACTAGGATGGTGACAATGATGAAGGTGATATGTGATCAGAGGCAGGATATATTAAAATCAGATGTGCGGGAAGAGTAAAATTCATCAAGGATGTCTTGTAGCTTTTTATGATGGTTGATTTTATGTGTGAACTTGGCTAGGCCACGGTACCCAGTTTTTGGAACTGGTTCCTGAATCTGATTAGATTTAAAGGCACTAATGGCTATTTCCATTAACAATAAGAGCACAGATAGTCCCTGGTATGATGTGGCAAGAGCAATTCACAAAATATCACCATTGGATACTCCTAAACAATTAATTACTCAGATAAGTTTCTGAGTTTCCATGCATTTGATACCTCAGAAAACTGTTGTCAAGCAATGGGTACATACTAATTGCTCCTAATTGTATTGAACAAAGTGAGGAAATAAAAGAATGTACTCAGGGGTTCAAATCTCCAGTTTGTGGCTTGCATAAATGATCTAAAAATTTCTACGTCTATCTTGAAAGAAACTTTCATCGCTTGTAGCCGAAGGGCTGAAGTTGCTGAAAACCAAACCCCTAGTTTCATCCTGGAAATAGTTGAATTACAATGCAAATTGAATTTCCAACCTCACAGGGTGTCTGCTGTTAAAGTGAAGGCATCAACTGGGAAGGAATGGTATCCTGAAAATTGGAATGGGGACATATGGGAAGACCCTGATGAAGCTGAGAACACTGAAATTTCAATGAGTCCTCTTTGCTAGTAGAAGCAACTGTTCCATTCCCGTCAGAGGAGATGAACTCTGCTTTACCTGAGAAAATTATAATGCCTCCCCTGAAGTAGTTGCCTTGCAAGACTTCATTGATTCTTCACTATTCTTTGTTTCTAGACCTATTTTAAGACTCAAGTTCCTGTAGGTTCCTGAGGTAGAAAGTGTGGCTTTCTACCTACCATTTTCTTTCCTACCACTTTCCTGAGGTAGAAAATGTAGCCCATGAAGAGATTTAGTACACTCTGCAAGAATGATATAATTTTTCCAATGTGTATAAACAAAAATCCATGGACCACGTGGGGGAATAATTATTAAAAGTGTGGCAAAGCAGTGGAGTTGGTGATGGACAGGGAAACCTGGTGTGCTGCAGTCCACGGGGTCACCAAGAGTTGGGCACGACTGAGCAACTGAGCTGAACTGAAAGCAGTGGAAAGATCATAAAATTAGATAAGGCAGAATTAGGGAGTTAGAACTTTAACAGTTGGTTGTCTGGATGCCACATGAACCAAATGGGGGCTTACCTTAAATGAACTGAAGTGCAGAATAGCCTTGACATACTGCAGAGGAAGATATTCAAAGGCTTAGTTAGAAAGAATTTATCATTTAAGACCTGGTCACCCAGCCTAGGAGAGTACAAAGGACGTATCTTTCTCCAGAACTTTCTCATATCTTCTCACAAATGTGAGAAATAAATTTGTGACAAGACCCACAACATTCTTGAAAATCTCTGGGATTACTCTTCTCTGTAGGGCATACATTATACAGGGAACTGCTATCACTGAATTGGAAAACTTAAGTGCATTGAATGTAATTGGATCCCAGGATATCAAGGGCCAGGCTCCGGGCCCCTTGAATGAATGAAGGAGGGGCCAGCTACCCTCCAGGAAGGACTCTACTACCCTGCCAAAAATGTATTCAGTTACTCTTTCTCTTACTCTCCTCCAAAGGATCAACAGCTTTCTACCAGAGTACCTGTGCATTGAGGAAAAAGAAATGAGCTGACTTCTTGAGGATTATTGGACGCTAGCCCTGAATTGGCACTAATTCCAGGAGACCAAAAATGTCACTGCGTTTCACTAGGAGATAAAACAATTATTCTATTGAACTAGAAGTTTAGACTGCCACCTGCTACCATGAACTTCTCCTGCCTCTGAATCAACAGGCAAAGAGGAAGTTACTGGGGACAGGCAGCCAAATTTCTGATTATTACTAAGAAGAAACTGCACTGCTGCTCCACAATGGAGGTAAGAAAGAGTACGTGTGGAATACAGGAAATCCTTTAGGGTGTCTCCAGACCTCCCATGTCCTGGGTTTAAAGTCAGTGGAAAGCTACAACAACCCTATTCAGGTAAGAAAACTAATGGTCCAGATCCTTCAAGAATGAAAGTTTGGGTCACCCTACCAGGTACAAAATCATTACTAGATGCAGTGTTTGCTAAAGGCAAAGGACATACAGAATGAGGAATACAAGAAGGTATTCGAAAATACGACATGGCCAGTTACAGAAACAAGGGCTGTAATTATCATAAGCATTTTTTCTTATTTTGCTATGAACATATTTATAAATTTTACCTTATATATTATATATTTTCTATATGTATTATAATATAATATCTTTGGGGTTTTTATCCTTTTATCATACAACATAAGATATATTGGCTTTACATCATAGTATTTAACCAAAGGATGTCAAAGCGAAAAGTAAACATCAGCTGAGGACTTTGCATCCTATTCTAGGGACAATAATACTGCTTTTATGGTTATACATGGGATTTTTGTATCCTGTTAGACAGAAGTATGACCTTGATATGCCCTTTATTGGAGATTAAATATGGTGTATGTACATGTATATGAGTTCCAACTTGACAAGGGGTGAACTGTGAAAGTTAATTATCCTGTTCACTTCATTAGATACTTCTGTGAAGATATTTTAAAAATGTGATTAACATTTAAGTCAGTAGACTTCAAATAAGGGAGATTACTCTGCATAGTGTGGGTGGGCCTCATCCAATCCATTGAAAGCCCAAGATAAAAGACTAAGATTCCCCAACAGAAGAAGGAACTTTGCCTGCAGACTGTGTGGGTATTCAAGTAACTGCTGCTGCTAGGTCACTTCAGTCGTGTCCGACTCTGTGCGACCCCATAGACGGCAGCCCACCAGGCTCCCCCGTCCCTGGGATTCTCCAGGCAAGAACACTGGAGTGGGTTGTCATTTCCTTTTCCAATGCATGAAAGTGAAAAGTGAAAGTGAAGTCGCTCAATCATGTCCAACTCTTCACGACCCCATGGACTGCAGCCTACCAGGCTCCTCCGTCCATGGGAATTTCCAGGCAAGAGTACTGGAGTGGGGTGCCATTGCCTTCTCCGACTCAAGTAACAACCTCAGAGAAAAGGAAAGATATAAGCATCTGAATGCAAAGTTCCAAAGAATAGCAAGAAGAGATAAGAAAGCCTTCCTCAGTGATCAATGCAAAGAAATGGAGGAAAACAACAGAATGGGAAAGACTAGAGATCTCTTCAAGAAAATTAGAGATACCAAGGGAACATTTCATGCAAATATGGGCTCGATAAAGGACAGAAATGGTATGGACCTAACAGAAGCAGAAGATAATAAGAAGAGGTGGCAAGAATACACAGAAGAACTGTACAAAAAAGATCTTCACGACCCAGATAATCACGATGGTGTGATCACTGACCTAGAGCCAGACATCCTGGAATGTGAAGCCAAGTGGGCCTTAGAAAGCATCAGTTCGAACAAAGCTAATGGAGGTGATGGAATTCCAGTTGAGCTCTTTCAAATCCTGAAAGATGATGCTGTGAAAGTGCTGCACTCAATATGCCAGCACATTTGGAAAACTCAGCAGTGGCCACAGGACTGGAAAAAGTTAGTTTTCATTCCAGTCCCAAAGAAAGGCAATGCCAAAGAATGCTCAAACTACCGCACAATTGCACTCATCTCACAAGCTAGTAAAATAGTGCTCAAAATTCTCCAAGCCAGGCTTCAGCAATACATGAACTGTGAACTTCCTGATGTTCAAGCTGGTTTTAGAAAAGGCAGAGGAACCAGAGAGCAAATTGCCAACATCCACTGGATCATGGAAAAAGCAAGAGAGTTCCATAAAAACATCTATTTCTGCTTTATTGACTATGCTAAAGCCTTTGACTGTGTGGATCACAACACACTGTGGAAAATTCTGAAAGAGATGGGAAAACCAGACCACTTGACCTGCCTCTTGAGAAATTTGTATGCAGGTCAGGAAGCAACAGTTAGAACTGGACATGGAACAACAGACTGGTTCCAAATAGGAAAAGGAGTATGTCAAGGCTGTATATTGTCACCCTGCTTATTTAACTTATATGCAGAGTACATCATGAGAAACACTGGGCTGGAAGAAGCACAAGCTGGAATCAAGATTGCCAGGAGAAATATCAATCACCTCAGATATGCAGATGACACCACCCTTATGGCAGAAAGTGAAGAGGAACTCAAAAGCCTCTTGATAAAAGTGAAAGAGGAGAGTGAAAAAGTTGGCTTAAAGCTCAATATTCAGAAAACGAAGATCATGGCATCTGGTCCCATCACTTCATGGGAAATAGATGGGAAAACAGTGGAAACAGTGTCAGACTTTATTTTGGGGGCTCCAAAATCACTGCAGATGGTGACTGCAGCCATGAAATTAAAAGACACTTACTCCTTGGAAGGAAAGTTATGACCAACCTAGATAGCATATTGAAAAGCAGAGACATTACTTTGCTAACAAAGGTCCGTTTAGTCAAGGCTATGTTTTTCCTGTGGTCTGTATGGATGTAAGAGTTGGACTGTGATGAAAGCTGAGTGCTGAAGAATTGATACTTTTGAACTGTGGTGTTGGAGAAGACTTTTGAGAGTCCCTTTGACTGCAAGGAGATCCAACCAGTCCATTCTGAAGGAGATCAGCCCTGGAATTTCTTTGGAAGGAATGATGCTAAAGCTAAAACTCCAGTACTTTGTCCACCTCATGTGAAGAGTTGACTCATTGGAAAAGACTCTGATACTGGGAGGGATTGGGGGCAGGAGGAGAAGGGGATGACAGAAGATGAGATGGCTTGATGGCATCACTGACTTGATGGACGTGAGTCTGAGTGAACTCCGGATATTGATGATGGACAGGGAGGCCTGGCATGCTGCAATTCATGGGGTCGCAAAGAGTCGGACATGACTGAGCAACTGGACTGAACTGAACTGAACAACATCTGCTTATCTCTGCATCTCCAGCCTGTTGGTCTTCCTTGTAGATTCCAGTCTTACCAGCCCTTACAATTGCATGAACGGAATTAAAAAATACATCTCCCTTTCTATAAGTACATACATCCTATTGGGTCTCCTTTCTGGAGGAGTGGGGTTGATTGAGTTTTGATGTGAGCAACTAGGTGAATGGTTGTAACATTGGCCACAATGGGACAGGCAGTGAATTGAATGGCAGTGAAGAAAAGAGAGAGGAAATGGAGAGAAGTCGGAGTTTTATTTTAGATGTGCTAACTTTGAGAACCTTATCACACAGCCAAGTGGAGGTGTAGAGTAAGGCATCTATAAAGCAGTGTAATGCTGGAGGGGGCAGGGGATAGGTCAGAACTAGAAATCCAAAACTGGGAGTCATCTGTATATAGAAGATGTTTAGAACATTGGGATTAATTAGCTCAACTATGGAGAGAATGTTGATAGAGAGCAGATGACTGAGGACCGAGTCCCTAGGAAGTCCACTCTTTAGAGGTCAGGAAAAAGGGAAATCAAGCAAAAGAAACTAAACGAGGACAGACCCAGATACAAGAAAACCCAGGAGGGTAGAGTGATCCAGAAGATAGATAAAGAAGCTGTCTTAGAAACAGAGCATTCATCAACTGTGTCAGATGCTGCTGAGAATTGGGAATTGTTCATTGTATTTGGTGTATAAGAGATTCACCTTGAGAAATGGAATATCAGTAAACGGCGGGGACAAACCATGACTGGGGCGGGTTAAAGAGAAAACAGCTATTACGGAAGGAAAGCTAGCAAGTATAGACAACTTTCTAGGAAGTTTCAACTATGAAGATGAGCAGAGAAATGGGGAGTTGATGCAGGATTTCATGGGATTTAAGAACAGAGGCAGATTGGTGAGATTGCAGAGGGAGGACAAAGGAGGCCACTAAAATTTTTTTAAATTTCAGCCTTTCATCATTAATGTTTTCAAATTATTGAACATTGAATGCAGGGATAATTCCTTAGGTTTTTATGCATTACCAGGCAAGTTCTGCTTTTGAACTGTGGTGTTGGAGAAGACTCTTGAGAGTCCCTTGGACTGCAAGGAGATCCAACCAATCCATTCTAAAGGAGATCAGCCCTGGGATTTCTTTGGAAGGAATGATGCTAAAGCTGAAACTCCAATACTTTGGCCACCACCTCATGTGAAGAGTTGACTCATTGGAAAAGACTCTGATGCTGGGAGGGATTGGAGGCAGGAGGAGAAGGGGATGACAGAGGATGAGATGCCTGGATGGCATCATTGACTCGATGGACGTGAGTCTGAGTGAACTCCGGGAGTTGGTGATGGACAGGGAGGCCTGGCATGCTGTGATTCATGGGGTCGCAAAGAGTCGGACATGACTAAGTGACTGAAATGAATTGAACTGAACGGAACTGAGGCAAGTTCTAGCATTGTTTAAGGAAAGATGGCTCTAACAATTATATGGCACCTGGAGTCATATATCCTTACCACAATGAAGTCCCAGGAAAATTTTTTACTTTTTAGTATGGAAGATATGTCTGAAATTTTTTATGGTGATGTTAGCAATTCAATACAGAGAGAAAGGGATGCAGGAGAGAAAAAAAAAAAAAAACTGCAACAGGAAAGTTATAAATAGGCAAAAGAGGATGGGATTGAATGTATTCATGGAAGGTAGATATTAATTCGGAGAAGGCAATGGCACCCCACTCCAGTACTCTTGCCTGGAAAATCCCATGGATGGAGGAACCTGGTAGGCTGCAGTCCATGGGGTCTCGAAGAGTGGGACACGACTGAGCGGCCTCACTTTCACTTTTCACTTTCATGCATTGGAGAAGAAATGGCAACCCACTCCAGTATTCTTGCCTGGAGAATCCCAGGGACAGCAGAGCCTGGTGGGCTGCCGTCTATGGGATCGCACAGAGTTGGACACGACTGAAGTGACTTAGCAGCAGAAATTAAGTTAGACCAGGGAGAATTAAATTAAAGCAGGGAGGCTGAGTATATGCATAAAAATACAGACAGATGAGTGATGGGGAAAAAGTGTAGTTTTCTTCTGATTGCTTTGAATCTTATCTCCCCCCTCACACACCCCCTCGCCCCAGTGAAATAAGAGTTGAAGTCATCATTTAGACGTAGAATATTAGGAAGGGGTTAGAGTTTTGAGGAATTAGAAAAGCGTGTGATAAGCCATTTGAGAGTGTGGAAGCAGAACTTGTCCAGGAAAATGCAGGAAGACTGTTGGGTTCTGGTGAGTCCTTCTTCACATCTGCCATCACAAATTCAGAATAATGTTGTTGTTTAGTCACTAAGTTGTGTCTTACTCTTTTATGAGCCCAAGGACTATAGTCCACCAGGCTCCTCTGTCCATGGGATTTTCCAGTCAAGAAAACCAACATCTGGTGGATCATAGAAAAAGCAAGAGAATTCCAGAAAAACATCTACTTCTGCTTCATTGACTATGCCAAAGTCTTTGACTGTGTGGATCACAACAAACAGTGGAAAATTCTTAAAGTGATGGGGATACAAGACCACCTGATCTGCCTCCTGAGAAATCTGTATGCAGGTCAGGAAGCAACAGTTAGAACCGGACATGGAACAACAGACTGGTTCCAAATTGGGAAAGGAGTATGTCAAGGCTATATATTGTCACCCTACTTATTCAACTTATATGCAGAGTACATCATGGGGAATGTTAGGCTGGATAAAACACAAGCTGGAATCAAGTTTGCCAGGAGAAATATCAATAGCCTCAGATATGCAGATGACACCACCCTTACAGCAGAAAGTGAAGAGGAACTAAAGAGCCTCTTGATGAAAGTAAAAGAGGAGAGTGAAAAAGCTGGCTTAAAACTCAACATTCAGAAAAAAAAGATCATGGTATCCAGTTCCATCAATTCACAGCAAATAGATGGAGAAACAGTAGAAACAGTGGCAGACTTTATTTTCTTGGGCTCCAAAATCACTGCAGATGGTGACTGGAACCATGAAATTAAAAGACGCTTGCTCTTTGGAAGAAAAGCTATGATCAACCTGCTGCTGCTACTGCTGCTGCTAAGTCACTTCAGTCGTGTCCAACTCTGTGCAACCCCACAGATGGAAGCCCACCAGGCTCCACCAATCCCTGGGATTCTCCAGGAAAGAACACTGGAGTGGGTTGCCATTTCCTTCTCCAATGCATGAAAGTGAAAAGTGAAAGGGAAGTCACTCAGTTGTGTCCGACTCTTTGCAACCCCATGGACTGCAGCCCACCAGGCTTCTCCGTCCATGGGATTTTCTAGGCAAGAGTACTGGAGTGGGTTGCCATTGCCTTCTCCAATGATCAACCTAGACAACATATTAAAAAGTAGAGACATTACTTTACCAACAAAGGTCCATATATTCAAAGCTATAGTTTTTCCAGTAGCCATGTATTGATATGAGAGTTGGGCCATAAAGACAGTTGAGTGCCAAAGAATTGATTCTTTTGAACTGTAGTGTTGGAGGAGACGCTTGAGAGTCCCCTGGACAGCAAGGAGATATAACCAGTCCATCTGAAAGGAAATCAGTCCTGATAATTTATTGGAAAGACTGATGCTAAAGCTGAAACTCCAATACTTTGGCCATCAAATGTGAAGAACTGACCCAGTGGAAAAGATCCTGATTCTGGGGAAGATTGAAGGCAGGAGGAGAAGGGGACAATAGAGGACAACAGAGATGCTGGATGGCATCACCGACTTGGACATGAGTTTGAGCAAGCTCCGGGAGTTGGTGATGGACAGGGAGGCCTGGTGTGCTGCAGTCCATGGGGTCACAAAGAGTAGGACAGGACCGAGTGACTAAACTGAACTGATGGTAAAGAAACACTGCAGATGTAATTAAGGTTAAGTAGAGTTTAATATGGGCTTCCCTCGTAGAGAAGGAAATGGGAACCCACTCCAGTACTCTTGCCTGGAAAATCCCAGGGACAGAGGAGCCCAGTGGGCTATAGTCCATGGGGTCACAAAGAGTCGGACACGATTGAGCAACTTCACTTTACTTCACTTCCCTCGTAGCTCAGTTGGTAAAGAATCTGCCTGTGATGCAAGAGACCTGGGTTTGATTCCTGGGTCAGGAAGATCCCCTGCCGAAGGAAATGGCAATCCACTCCAGTATCATTGCCTGGAAAATCCCATGGACAGAGGAGGCTGGCGGGCTACAGTCCACAGGGTTGCAATAGTCGGACACGGCTTAGCAACTAAACCACCACCACCACCAGAGTTTAAGATAAAAGTGATTATCTAGGTGGCCCATGGTAATCACAGGAGATATTTAAAAGTAGAAATATAGAAAAGGAGGTCAGAGAAATTCAAGGAATTTCAATAAATTTATTAGATAGTAAATGATTGTTGCTTCTTCAAACCACTGTTTGTTGTAATTTGTCATGGCATCAATAGGGAACTAATATGTATGTTGCAAAGGTCAAGTTGTTGATAGACTATGCAAAGGAATGATCACTAGTAATGGACTAAACAATCCTACCAAGCAGGGTAAGGAAGAAGTAAAATGAGAAGGATGATGAGACAAAGTGAATTAAAATTTTTGGAAATTCCTTGGCAGTCCAGTGGTTAGGACTTTGCCTTATAAAGCAGGGGATGAGGGTTCAATCCCTGGTCAAGAGATAAGATCCTCTATGCCTTGTGGGCAAAAACAAAACAAAACAAAACAAAAAACGGAAGCAATATTATAACAGATTCAATAAAGACTTAAAACATGGTCCACATCAAAAAAAAAAATCTTAAAAAATAATAAAATGAAAAAAATACACTTGATGGATTGAATAAGTATTAGAATCACATGCTGAAGGAGGTAAGTTGAACCCAGAATATGGCCATCAGAGTGTATGGTTGAAATGGGATAAAAGCAAGAAATTTGGAATCGCAAAGGACAAATTATTGTTAAAAGCCAGGAGAGTGGATGGATTATCTGTATATGTGCTGAAGCTACATAACATGGTGACAGGAATGCTCATTGAGAAAGACCTGGAGAATGAGCCAGGCACTAAAGTCTCAGATGAAAGGTAAGGAAAGATAAGGGGTACTGACGGACGATGGTGTCATGAATGGATGATAGATAGTAGTTTGATGTCATGCATATGTGCTAAGTCACTCAGTCACATCTGATGCTTTTTGACCCTATGGACTAGAGTCTGTGAGGCTTCTCTGTCCATGGAATTCTCCAGGTAAGAATGCTGGAGTGGGTTGCCATGCCCTCCTCCAGGGGACCCTCCCGACCCAGGGATCGAACCCATACCTCCTGCATTGGCAGGTGGGTCCTTTACCACTAGCGCCACTGGGGAAGTCCCCATAGTTTGATGGCACTTGCTTCAAAAGTCATTGGGTTTGTGGGTGGTCAGAGGAGAGATGATTTAGAAACTGTAACAAAGAACAAGGAGGACAATTATTTTACAAAAAAATGTCATAGAGAAATAGCTATCATAGGAGAGAACTTTAGGAAAACATTCATTTTCCCTTAAAGAAAGATGATGAGAAAATCCTTTATAAAATAGTTTTTTTTTTTTTCGCTCCCTGATGATCAACTATGATTCCAAAGAGAAATGTGGAACAGTTTGGTGCTTTGGAGAAAAATGATAGCTTGAGTTAGATTTTGTTTTTGCTCTTCAGTTGCTAAGTTGTATCTGACTCTTTGTGATCCTGTGGACTATAGCACACCAAGCTCCCCTGTCCCCGCTCTCTCCCAGAGTTTGTTCAGTTTCATGTCCATTGAGTTGGTGATGATATCTAACCATCAATCCTCTGCTGCCCCCTTAGATTTAGGGTTGTATAGAGCTATAGTAGCATAGGAGTCCTTGTAAAGAATATCATGTGAGCTTGGACCTCTTGTGGACATAGAAGTCATGAAAGCCTTTTTTGGAGAAGGTGGGCCTTTGATTCTAATTTTACCTTCTTTCTTGGAGTTGATTATTTAAGCAATGGGGCTGAAGTGGTAGTATCATAGAGGTAGGGATTAATGGTATTATTAGGTTCATGAGACAATCTCTGGACATTCCTTAAATCCTGATGTTTTACATTTAAGAACACTGAGGCACAGGGAGATTGAATAAATCTTATGAATTTTGTCAGCATGCAAGTTGGAAGGCTAGGATCCAAGTTCAAGCAATTGAAGTCTAGAGAAGGGAGTTTTAACTATGATGTGAGAGGCACTCTGGATTGCTTGCTGACTAATGGATGGATTCAGAGGGATCTGGTATTTGGGAAAACATCCTTGCTGGGGGTTAGGGTTATGTCAGTTTGCTGAAGATCTAACACTAATGAAACACTGGCTTGAGTCTATGAGACTTTGAAGACTTATGGCCATAATGCTGTGTTCTTTAGTCTCTTACTCTTAGAACACTAACTACTCCTAGAAACCCAGTCACCATGCTGTAAGGAAGCCCAGAAGAGAAATGGAGGCCACAGGCCCTGAGACTCAGCTGACCTATCACTGGATCAATGGAACCAGCTTGCCAGGCATGGGGGTAAGATATCTTGAGTATAAATCCCCCAGCCCTAAACTGTGCTCCCCAATTGATGCCACATGGAGCAGACACAGACCTCCCCTTTTGAGTCTTGCTCAAATCTCATATTTATGAGAAAAATAAATAATTGTTATTGTAAGCCACAAAATTTAGAAGTTTGTGATACCACAATAAATAACTGGAAAATTGAACCACCAAGTTACCAGATATCCAAGAGCTTTTGTTTCCCCAGCTGTAAAGTGAAGATCAGAGCATCAGACCAGAGGTTTATCATACAAATTCATGGGATGTGGAAACACACATATTCTGGTCAAAGTTGCCTTCCCCAATATCGTGCCCCCTACACATCCCAGATTAGAGAAAAGAGCCAGAAGTGTTTATTTTAAGAAAATTGTTTCCTTCTGCTGTGTATCTGTGGTTGTTGTTCAGCCACTAAGTCGAGTATGTGTGCATGCTAAACTGCTTCAGTTGTGTTCAACTCTTTGCAACCCTATGGACTGTAGCCCACCAGGCTCCTTTGTCCATAGGATTCTCCAGGCAAGAATACTTGAGAGGGTTGCCAATTTCCTCCTCTAGGGGATCTTCCCGACCCAAAGATTGAACCCACATTTCTTCTATCTCCTGCATTGGCAGGCAGATTCTTTACCATTAGTGCCATCTGGGAAGCCCTGCAAGGCAGAAAGAAGATTATTCTATCTATTGATTCTGATTCTCCAAATAGTTCACATTCTCACTAGATTCAGGTCTCTGATCAAATTCCGTCTTCCTAGAGAGGCTTTTCTTGGCTCCCCTGTAAAAAATATAAAATACTCTTTAACTTAATATTAATTAATATTAATACTGTTAATATTCATGACTTTTCTTCATAGCTTTGATCATCATCTGAATAGCAGTATATATTTGTATGTTTATTATATTGTTTCACTCAATGAACACAAAATCTCACAAGAGCTGGGATTTTTCACTATTTTGTGCTCTACTATCTTTGCAGCACCCAGGACAGTGCCTGACATAGAGCAGGAATTCGATAAATATTGGCTGAATGGTTAATGAATGAACTTTCTCTGGTATGGTCCTTGCTTTTGTTTTAATTTACTTCTTTCAGATGGTATGTTGAAGACATGTTGAACAGAGTACTGACTTCAAGATTAGAAAGTGAGACAGACTGTAAGAAAGGAAAAGGCAGTCAAATATGCCAATTACTTCCAAAGGGTAATGGCATATTTTGAAATTTGGAGGCTGCTTTATTAAAATTCATTTTGTGCTACATAAAATAAGGAATTGGGAGCCTGACAGAAACGAAGCTCAAATAGGCATTCATTTCCTTTATCTTTTTACAAGACAGATCAATTAGTAATTTTATGCTTGAAAAAACTCATTTTTAAATGTTATGTGGGACTCAGTGTAATATCAAATCTGGCCTAGTGTCACCTTTATTAGGGAATTGAAAGCACTTCTACATCTGTGCATTCCACCAAAAAAAAAATACTCAGCAACTCAGTTTTTGCCATCTAAAGTTTATAACAGGAGGAGAAAAACGGGCACAGAAATGATCTTGTTTCATAATTAACTCCCACAAAAAGTTAAGGCAAATGATCAGCTCTGGAATGGAATGTTTTGGGCTACACTTCCATTCGTAAACCAAGCCATGGAAACCCTCCCAGACAGGTGTGTTAGAGTCCAGATGGCCTCAGTGAGGGTCCAGGAAGCCAATGCCTTCTGCTGTGTTCCTGGCCACTCGCACAGGCTCTCTGGATTTGGCGGCAGCAGCGCCCAGCTGGGGGGCGGCCACAGGGGTGTGCAGGTGGTGCTAGATGAGAAGCAGAGTTTCCAAGCAAGAGACTGCCTTGCTCCAGGAGAACTGCCTCCCTTTTCACTACCGGGTTATAAAACTAAGATCCAAGTCCGTTTGCAGCTGATAAAGATCCCAGATACCTTTTTGATAAGAGAGCTTAGGTGTTACTTAACCTCAGTATCCTAACTGGGGTAATTGCACCCTGCCACTTGAAATTTCCCCTGAGAATTCAATCAGAACCAGCCTTGGCCTTTGCTTTTCTGTCCCCTTTTGGGTTGCTGTGTGGCTATTAAACAGCTGCTGAGCTCCACTCTACCCAACACAAAAGAGTGTGTATTCTTTATGAATTGGATATTGGGGTAAGGATGGGGAATGTTGGCAAGCCTCCATGTGGATCTAGTTCTAGCAGGATGTTTTGCTGGTATAACTATAAACAAGGAAACCTTGGCCCTTTTGAATGCAAACAGTGTCTTAGGGAAGTGATGCTGACTGATGCATTTGGTCCCTTCCAGTGAGAATAAGGCAGTGAGGGAACTCTGCAAGTCACCAATCTGATGATGGACTCTCTACCTGGTGGAAGGAGCCCTATGGGATGACTACTGTGCAAACAGCCCTACCAAGAAAGACTCAAAGAACCATATTCAAAGTACTGGAAGGAAGCCTTGTCTTTCTTCTCTCCTCTCAGCACTTCCAGGCCCACTGTGGCTCAAAGGGTAAAGCATCTGCCGGCAATGTGGGAGACCTGGGTTCGAACCTTGGGTCGGGAAGATCCCCTGGAGAAGGAAATGGCAACCCAGTCCAGTATTCTTGCCTGAAGAATCCCATGGACAGAGGAGTCTGGTGGGCCACAGTCCACGGGGTCGCAAAGAGTCAGACACGACTGAGCGACTTCACTTTCACTTTCTTTAAGCACTTCCATCAACTTACCCTCCATCCAGCATTCATGTTCTAGAAGAGGCTTATCCATGGAGGTAGAACCCCTTTGGAAGAAGGCTGAAAGCTCCCAGTTCCCCAAATATCTACCTCCTCATTCTCTTAGCACTTTGTTGGGTTAAGACTGCATTTTCAGAAGGAATTGTTAAAATAAGAGTGTGTTAATTCAGAAATCTATTCACAGCTACATTTACTATGCCAGCAGGTTTTAAATAGTCCCCTGTACCAAACTCAACCAAAGGAAATCCTCAAAGAGGACAGACTTCCAGGTTACATCCATGCCTGCGCCTGATTCCAGGAGTGCTACTTAGGGCTCCATCCTTCTCTCACAACCAGATGGCTTCCGTGGACAAGCAAAGGGAAGGCGGGCTACTGTAGGAATATTACTCAGAGCACTTTAATTTATAGAAAGAGAAATAATTCACTAATACTAGTTCCTTGACAGTGGGAAAAAAATGTGACTAGCTAAAGTGTCTGTAAGTCCTTTTCTGTATTCTTCTCTTTGTATAAATCCATATTTACAGGGAAAAAAATGCTCATCTTGTACTTTTCTGCACAGATGTGTGAGCTAGTCCTTCAAAGTCTTCAAATAAGACATGTCAAGTTTTTCTCCCCAAAATAAGCTGCTTTCATCAATATTAAATTCTGCTGAAGCAGTTTGTGTCACTTAGAATTGTGATGGTTTCAAGCAACAGAAAGCTTAGCTGTAGTTCAAACAAACAGACTTTTCTCACATAACCAGAACTCCAGAGGTGGGTGGTTCAGAATCAGCACAGTCGCTCTAGGAAGTTTACATTAAAGAGCTAGGCTCCTTCTGCCTCCTGCTTCATCATTCTTAGCTTGTGTCTATTAATCAGTACTTTGTGATTGTAAGGTGGCTGCGTTCCTACCATTGACCTTGATAGTGTAGAGATACAAATTGCCTTTGGTATGAATCAACATACATGGTCCCCAGAAAAAATTTCCATCAGCAGTAAATTTACTACTTGTAGGATTTACAGTGTCAAACCTACTCTTGTCCTCCTCCTCTATCAACCTCAGGCATACAGTCTTGAAACCCAACTTCAGGATACTAGTTGGGAGAAAAAACTTTCCCTCCACCCTCTTATGTTCAGTCTTGGAGGTCTGTGGATTAAACTAACAAAAGCCATGTTAAGAGGAGAAAGGCACAGAATTTTTCTGAATAGTCATATGCACAGTAGTTCATAGGAATGACACTTAAGTCTGATCAGACTCAGGGGTTTTTATATCATTTTACCATAGGAAAGGGGGTTAGGCTTCAACGATTACAAATTGTGATTAGGAAACATTTAGGGGAACTAAGGGGACAAAAAGGGCTATTTTAGTAAGATTTGTTTATATGAACTCATCTTGGTGTTGATGCCTCATCTCAGGTGATAAAGAGTCACTCTTTTCTTCTTGTGACAAGGGGGTCACCTTCTCAAAAGGGAAATTTATGCTTTGTTTTTAGGCAGAGAAAGGAAGAGCAGAGAACTCTTCCTGTATCTGTTGATTCTCAATTGCCTTCAGCTTAAAGCAATCTTTGGGTCAAAATGGCATAATTTGGGGGGTTACATCCTGATCCCCATCAACATCTATCTGCAAGATCCCCTACATATTGCCAGTTATTGAGGAGAGGAAAGTTGATTGTTTCATGTTGGAATTTTATTTGAGTCTATAAAAGATCTGAAGATGAAAGTCTTTAATAAGGGGAGTCTCTGTATAAGTGTTAAATTAATGACGATGAGCCTCACAGTTGATTATGGCCCAGAAATATATCACAACACTGCAGCTGAGCACGCAGCACTAAACAGTGGGATAAGTCAACTGTTCTTTCCTTGGACAGTAAAGAATCTGCCTGCAATACAGGAGACCCAGGTTCAATCCCTGAGTCAGGAAGATCTCCTGGAGAAGGAAATTCTTCTTGCCTGAAGAATTCCACGGACAGAGGAGTGTGACACGATCGAGCAACTAACACTTCATTATCGTTCAACCTGGTGGACAGAATGAGACCTGGGATATGTAAATGTTGATGGCTGGGTGAGAGAGACAGAGAGAAGACAAAACAAAATGGTAGCACTGCAGATGCTGCTGTGCTAAGTGGTCACCCTAGGGGAGGGCTTAGCAGCTGGAAAGTAGAAGGTAACTTTGAAATCCAGCTTAATCTTCTCCCTGAACCAGGGGGCCAAATCTGCTTTCATGGCTAGAGTCAAATGCCCTAATTATTACCCAATTTGCTTTAAACTGATTCCTTTTAGTTTATTAACAAGTTTATGAGTTAGGTTTCAGTGAACTCTTCACCTATACAAGTCTTTTTGTTTTTCCGTCTTGATTTCAAGAGTGAGTTAGTGAAATTATTGACCAAGATTGGGTCACGGCAATGAAATGCAAACTACGGTTGTTGAATTGAGGTGAAGAATCAGATTCACTTGGGAAAATTCAATCTCATTTTCACTCTCTTCTTGTCACTAATGGCCTTGAGGAAGAACCTTCTGTAAACACTATAATTAGTATTATATAAACAGAGGCTTTATCTAGGTTTTCAATGGCCTCTGGGAGGTGGTCTCAGGTCCAACCCATGCACAGATCTAGGTGGGAAAAAATTTATTCTGTAATAGGTGTGGGTTTAAAACCCAGTTCTTCCTCCACTGCTGCTTTGGAATAGAAAGTTCCTGAACAGTCTGTTAAAAGGCAATTTAACTTCCTTAAGACAAAACCTAAGATAACTGTTTCCAGTATATTGCAGGAAGAATTTGAGAAAGCAGGATGAATTTTCTAATATGGAATCGGGCCAAAGCAAAGGCTAACTCACTGCCACCAGGCCCTTAATGGGCACAATCTTAGGGCCATTGCCTCTTCCATTAAAATACCTCTAGGTTTTGAACTGATCTTCAGTGTTGCTGAATCCTGTTATTAAATTGGCCGTTTTGCTTTTCATGTTTTATTTGCCTATTTTTTTTTTTCTTTTGACCTCAAAGCCTTTTAGGTCTTCATCATTGCAGCTGGCAAAAGACCTCCTATCTTCATTTAATTGTTTCTGTTTGCCATAATGTCTCTCCTTAGCCTGAAGCATGTTTTAATTGGACAAAACCATCATTTTATGTTCAAGTTGGTTAAGGAGCTCAAAGCCTTACTTTAGGGTGCATGCTAAGTTGCTTCAGTCCTATCTGACTCTTCATGATTCTATGGACTGTAGCCCACCAGGCTCTTCTGTTCACGGGATTCTTTAGGCAAGAATACTGGAATGGGTTGCCATTTCCTCTCTCAAGGAATCTTCCTGGTCCAGGGATCGAACCCATGACTCTTATGTTTCCGGCTTTGGCAGGTGGATTCTTTACCCCTAACACTATCTGGGAAGCTCAACCTTAGGATGATTCGCCTTATTAAATGGCCTGTACAAGACATGTTGACCTGGAGACTGAAACTCTTCCAAGACTTACAGATCTCCTGGGATCCAGAGAATAAGATCACAGGGCAGAGGGTGTCAAGAGCTTTCTGATTTTAATGATACTAATAAATAGATTTTGCCTCAATTGGGCCACATTTAACCTGCTAATGGAACGGAATGGGAAGCCAGATTGCTTTATAATTGACAGCTTTGTCTCCCAGCAGATGGCTGTAATCTCCTGCGTGTGCCAAACACCGACTCTAGGATTTTTGAGTTTGTAGTGAAAACAGAAAGGACAAATATTTATCGTAATTACAACATTTGCACATTGGATATAGTTTCACAGCCTTTTAATCCTCCTTGACTAGAAAATACAGAGTGCCTTTTTCTTTTCCATGCCAGTGAAAGTTTATTTACCAATGCTTTGAGAAACATTTCAATTTTTAAAAAATATAAAGCCAGGACATACAGAAACAGCTCTCTTTTTAGCTTACTTACTAGTGAATCTGTACGGTCAATTCTGGATTGGTCTGGGGAAATGATCCAGTTTTCAGATTTCTTTTTTTCCATTCACGACTGCTGGTTAGTTCTTGTCAAGAAGGTCAGTTGGAGATCTCTCCAGTTATTTTCATGACTATATTCTATTCAATCTATGGAAACTGCTTATGGGACAACATGGCCTGCACCCAATTAATCCTATTGGATTATGTCCACCTCCGTTGTTAGCCAATCGTGAGTCAGCAACTACATTATGGTCTTTCCCCAAAGTACTGAACTGTTTGCAGAGAACTGCAAGTTGTAATTCAAATGTAAATTGCTGGGACCAAAATCAACGGAAATCATACAGCCCCAGCAAGTATGAGTTTAAGACACACCTCTTCCACTTCAGGTTTTGCTGCCTTGAGGAAGTGAAGTGAAAGTCACTCAGTCTTGTCTGACTCTTTGCGACCCCATAGACTGACTAGACAGTCCATGGAATTCTCCAGGCCAGAATACTGGAGTGGATAGCCTTTCCCTTCTCCGGGGAATCTTTCCCACCCAGGAATCGAACTAGGGTCTCCTGCATTGTGGGTGGATTCTTTATCAACTGAGCTATCAGAGAAGCTCACTTGCTGAAGCAGGGAAGCAAGAAACACTTGCTGCCTTTGGCAAGTCCATTAATGTTTAGACCATCTCCTGACTTGTCTAATACTACACTTTGAATATGGTGAGTTTGACAAAATGTTCAACAGTATCATATATGTGGTCACTCAGATTCTTGCTTCTTGTAGTATTTGATTAAAAGTATCTGATGGTGTTAGATTGCATACATAGCCACGTCATGCCACGGACTATCCGTGTTCTCCTTACTACTTAAAAAAGGTGCACGGCATCCCATTCAGTCAACCTGAATTGTGGTCTGTGGAGCTGTGCAGTGCGTGAAACGTGCATGGGTATACACAGCAGCCTTGGGAAGGATTCATTCAGGGGAAAAAAAAATCTTTTACTGTTCACTGATTCCCAAGTGACATTCTGAGTTGTGGAACGACAAAGACAAAGCAGAGTTGCTCACTGTCTGTGATGTGGTGTGAGGCCAGGACAATGAGACAGATACTCTAACAGAGTTGCTGTGCTCAGACCATGGAGGAGGTAACCAGCTCTGTTCCTTGTAGCTGACTTGGAGTTTGAAGACTAATTTGTCATTATTCATGCCAAAAGGGGAAGTGAGTCATTCTGAGCAGAAGAAACAGATAGATGAAGCTCATGACACACTGGAAAACCTGTCCTACGTACATGTGACTATGACTTAGGGAAAAATTTTGCAGGTTAGTGGAATTGAGCAAAGAAAAATTTAGAATGTTAATTTGGGGCAATTCAGAAAGAGTTCATATTCTCCAAGTGGTGTAAGTTTTATTGCTGAAACAAAGATCCTAGAAACTTCTCAAGCAGCTGAGTGTTTTATTTAAGTGTTATGTTTTAAAAACTCAGTAATAGGAGATTTCTATGGTATTGTAGATAGAAATAAAGATATTAAATCTAAAAGGGAAAGTTGATAAATTCAGCTTTTCTTTTGATTCATCTTTTATTTTTTTTAATCACTTTATTGAACTATGATTGACATGCAAAAATCTGTACTTATTTAATGTATACAATTTGATGAGGGTGGAGATAAATATAAATCTGTGAGACTCACCACAATCAATGCTATAACCCATCACCTCTAAAAGTTTCTTCCCACCCTCTTTATTTTTTTTTTCTGTGCTATTTTTTTAAATTTTATTTTATTTTTAAACTTTACATAATTGTATTAGTTTTGCCAAATATCAAAATGAATCCGCCACAGGTATACATGTGTTTTCCATCCTGAACCCTCCACCCTCCTCCCTCCCCATACCATCCCTCTGGGTCGTCCCAGTGCACTAGCCCCAAGCATCTTTTATTTTTAAAATTATTCCTATTTGCAAAAAATAACTCGAGAGTTAAATTCTGTTAGTACTGACTACAAGGGTGGATCCAGTTTCATCACTGGTACTCCTTTACAATTTCATCAGTTTGAATGTTAGCTAGAAATACATCACCATCACTTAGAACCTGGAAATTTTTGTCATGCAAAGACTGCCTCTGTTGTAAGGGGATCTGATACATAATTGTGCAGAGCTATAAACAATACCACTCAGACCTACAGAACTTTCTGAGAACTTGTAAAGAGCAGAGGTCACTCAATTAGATCTGACTTTGTAATTCCTCTTGAGAGGAAAGTCCAGTTGGATAAGCTTTATATCCAATCTTTTTGGTTTTGTGGCTTTCCAGGTCTTCTCTGTGGTGACATTTACCATGATAGATTGCCACCTGTATTGTGGGCACTGATTTCTGGTTAAGGTGTGGCAGTTCAGGCATTCCTCTAAAACACTGGCATCCAGATCTGCTGTATCATCAGAATTATAAGTAGGACCTTTAGGCATACTCTCCGGGATGAAATTACTGCTATCAGCCCCTTAGTGAAGTGAAGTCACTCAGTCATGTCCAACTCTTTGCGACCCCATGGACTGTAGCCCACCAGGCTTCTCTGTCCATGGGATTTTCCAGGCAATAGTCCTGGAGTGGATTGCCATTTCCTTCTCCAGGGGACCTTCCCAACCAAGGGATTGAACTCGGGTGTCCCGCATTATAGGCAGACGCTTTACCGTCTGAGCCACCAGGGAAGTCCATCAGCCCCTTAGGCACCCTATTTATAAGTTTTTCAGATCTAGAATTCATTGTTAATAGTTTTGACTGTCCTAATAGCCCCTCTGCTTTTTTATCACACAAATTAAGAATGGACAATAATGCTCTGTGACTTGTGGACACAGCAGAGGAAGGAGAAGGTGGGACGGATTGAGAGAGTAGCATTGAAACACTTCCAGTACCGTGTGTAAAGCAGACAGCGAGTGGGAAGCCGCTGCGTAACTCAGAGCTCAGCCTGCTGCTCTGCTGACCTAGGCGGGTGGCAAGGAGGTTCAGGACAGAGGGGATTCATGTGTACATACTGCTGATTCATGTTGTGGGATGGCAGAAACCAACACAACATGGCAAAGCAATTATCCTCCAATTAAAAATAAGTTAAAGAAAAGAATGCTCTGTGATGACCCAGATGGGTGGGATAGGGACTGGGAGGGAGGCCCAGAGGGAGGGGATATGTGTGTACAAAAAGCTGATTCACTTCCTTGTACAGCAGAAACTAATACACCATTGTAATGCAATTATACTCCAATAAGAAAAAAAAAAAAAGAATGTCCTAGTTATGGTGCAAGTGACCCTCAAGATAGCACCACTGGTACCTGGAAATCTTCATCTAACAATGATAATCCACTGAGTTTAAAGTCTTTATACATTGGTGAGCAATCTTTGAAAAAGCCGCCTTCAGAGCAAAGAAAAAAAATCATGGAGTTATAAATGACCTGGTGAGACATGGATGTCCAAGCAGCTGCCAGAAGTTGACCAATCCAAAGTCAAAGGAAAACTCAATTTGAGTGTTGGCTCATTTAAGGAGAAAGCATGATCATTATTGCCTACCTAAAGATTATTGTCACACTGACACAACAGACTAGTCCTCTAAATTGAGGAATATTTGTGCTAGGAAATCAAGTGCCTGGCACAGAGTAATCACTCTGTTAACATCGGCAATTAATTCATATTATGTTATATTATAATTTATATTATACAATTAATAATTATAAAATAATACTTTTATAATCATAAAATAATAAAAATAATATTACAAATAGTAGTATTATAAACATATTACTATTCCATAGAACTGAGAAATAAACTGAAATTTCAAGTTGAACATAAAAGCAAGTACTACTCTTTTACATGAATTAACACAAAGCCTATAATTCAAGCTATATATTGAAAAAACCTTTCTGCCAAATTCATAATGTGAGGAGATAGCCCCCCTGCGCTTTGATCCTGCTATACAGGTGGAAGTACAAAACAGCTCATGTCTGATAATATGTACTCCTCTACAGTGTTTGACAGAGATAGTTTGGAAGATGTGATTTAACTAAAAGAATGTCTGGAACGGAAATGACAAGCCTTCTTACAATGAGATTAAGCATTCTGCAGCTTCTAAGAACAACTCTAGATACAGTCTTGGGAAAAATGCAACATATTCCAGACACCTTGCTAGATTTCATATTTTACAACCATCATCCCATTGGATTTTCTCAGAAGTCCTATGAGGTAGTATTCTTCCTTCTTTTCACATATGAGGAAACTGGGATTCAAGAACTGGTTCCTATCACACAGCCAGTAATTGGTGGGCTGTGGTTTGAACCCAGACTGACTGAATCCAAAGTCTGTATTTTTAATCACTACAATTCATGGCTTTCCCACTAATGCAACTTCAGTGTGAGCTCTGTTCTTCTCTTTGCATTATTTTATGCATCAAGAGGCTTCACAGATGTGATTCCTTTAGACTGTCTGAATGATTGAGTGAACCTCAATGCAAAGATTGTTAGGTTTCTCTGAAACACCCTGTCTGTGATAAATCTCTCAAAGGAAATAGTCCAGGGATAATAAATTGAGGCATCTTGGGGACTCATGGGAATTTACCTCTGTGATTGATGGAATGAGCCGACTGTCACCTGCACATATAGTAAATAAAACCATGGAAATGCATGAGGTTGCCACCTGAAAATTGACATTGGTTTGTTCATTTTCTTACAGGAAGAATATAATTGAAATGAAGGAAGCTAAAGGGAACTGTAAGAGTGACTGATAGAAAGATAGAGCTTAGATTAGGAAACTAGAAGAGAGAATGAGAAGTTTTATTATTATGATATTACTATGTCTTCAAAGTATGCCAGCGCCCTTTTCTCAGTGAAATCACAAAGTATATAGCACTGCACTAGGCGCCGTGGAAGAGAGAGAAAGAGAGAGATCTGGGGGAGAGAAGAGGTGTGCGGTCTGCTCTAGACAGCTAATGATTTAATTAATGGTTTAAAATTAATTTATTGGATTGACTGGCATTCGCATGAACACCACAGGCATGCGTTCATCACCCAAGCCCACTTTGCTGATAATTTTGTGTAGTTTGTCTATAACGAAATGGGCCTTCTGAGGAAGAAAACCCAAGCTCTCTTGAGCAGGAAAGGCTGAACAGAATGGAAAATGCACTGTGTCAACGTCATGGAGGCAAAGCGTTCCTTAAATAGGCAAATGAAAGAACACCAAGGCAAGACCCTGCCTTTTATTATATGGCAAAGGAAAGCAGATAATTAACGATGCGAATGGCAGAAGACCTTGGTGCTTCCAGTATCCCAAATTTTAATCGGGGAATAGAGAATTGACTTCAAAAGAAAGAGGGTCAGGAAGAGTTCTTTAAATATGGCTTTATCAGCCTTATATTTTTACCTCAAAAATTTGTACTTAATTTGTACATGATATAAATGGCTGACATTCCAGAGGATCTGAGATAATCATCAGGACCTCTTACAAGAAAGGGGAGGTACTGGGCTAACTCCTTAGAAATTATTTAGATATCTACTTCCAAGCCGCAGCTACATGGAAATGATAATGGAAGAGCATAAGCATTAAATTAGGAGGAAGTAACAGGAGGAGAAAAGTTCAAAAAGGGAAGGAAAAATATTTTGCTTAAATTTCAAGGAAATAGGAGGATAGAAACTTCCAACTGACGGTGTGTTTGGGCCTCCATGAGGAATTGTAAACATTTCCCTTTGAGACACTTCACACTAGGGTGAATCATGCTTCTAGCAAAGTCTTTTCTAATTAAGTCTTCTGTATCTGTCTGTAGGATGTGGAATTAGCTATGTCCTTGACTCCCAAACCTTTCCAGAATTTAACTCCAATTGGAAAACTTTAGTGTGAAACCGCACATCTCTCCTTTAAAGTCATAGCTGTTAAAAATGTGCTCCTGACTGTGGGCTATTGTGTCCCTGGAAGGAAAATTCCCAGAGAATGACAGGATCAGGGCCATGGCGCCTGCTGAAAGTTCTTGAATGAACAGACCCTGACCACACAGTTAGAGAACACCTCTCTCCTACTGAATCTTTCTAGTACAAAATCTCGCCCCGTGTCATTGTCCTCATGACAAGGGGTATGTTCGGAAGCCAGGTTCAGCATTCTGTCAGTGGTCAAGCCCTTTGCCATTTAGACAGCCACTACGCCTCTGCTCACTCGGGTTGTGGAGGCAAACAATGATTGTCACTCGGGTTTAATGATAGTTTCACTTTGAAGAGTTCAGAATAAAAGACACCCTGAACACAAAATAATGGTCTCCGCGGATGACTATGATCGTCCAAGAACAGAAGATGAAAAGGGAAAAGTCCTTGGTAGCGCAAGCTTTTTATGACATATGAACGGACAGCCCATGCTTTCTGGACCCAGGATGTCACAGAGACCTGCCAGATTTGAAGGTTAGAAAGTTCTTGTGGGCAAACAGAAGTGACATGCATTGCATAAGCTTCTGCCTGGAGGAAGTTTCAAAGATTCCTCATATCCTGGGCTACATGAGAGTTATAAAATCTAACCAATAAACATTACAGATCTTGACTGCTATCTTCCAATGCAGGCATTTATTTTGGAAGACTAGATACACATATTGTCTTTTCATTGGGGAGATTGAAAGTTCCAAGTGCATAACCCTGCCTCTCTCTCTCTTGGATTAATGTCAGTTAAATGTCTTGGTTTCAAAGTGTCAGTGAAAAAGCTAACAGCACTTCCTTTGAAAAGGAAAGATGCCAAGAGACACAGTGACTTAATGTCAACCTCCATCCAGCTAATGCTTAGGTCTTCTTCAATCAGAGAGTGATTTCAAGTGAAAAAAGCAAAATTCTCCATTAACTACAGATTTAGTCATAATTTCTAGAGAGCTTAAAGTAAGGATGAAAAATCACATTTTTAGACAGTTTAGAATGTAAATCAAATATAAAAACACACACAAAATTCATTTCTTGGTTAATCACAAGACACAGCATATCAGTGCAAATGATCCTTCTATTAAAATTCAATGGAAAAAAAATTAGAAGTTAAAGTTCGCCCGGTTGACTTAATCGCTGATCTTTCTTTTTCGCCTTTTCATACTGTTCATGGGGTTCTAAAGGCAATAATACTGAAGTGGTTTGCCCCAGCCCCTTCTCCAGTGGACCACGTTTTGTCAGAACTCTCCATCATGACCCCGTCAGTCTTAGGTGACCCTGCGTGGCATGGCTCATAGTTTCATTGAGTCAGACAAGGTTGTGATCCACATGATTAGTATGGTTAGTTTTCTGTGACTGTGGCTTTCATTAGTTTTCTGTGACTGTGATTTTCATTCTGTCTGCCATCTGATGGACGAGGATAAAGTGCAAGCTTCCTGATGGGAGGGACTGGCTGTAGGGGAAACTGGTCTTGCTCTGGTGGGCATGGTCATACTCAGTTCAGTTCAGTTCAGTCACTCAGTTGTGTCTGACTCTTTGTGACCCCATGAATCACAGCACGCCAGGCCTCCCTGTCCATTACCAACTCATGGACTTCACTCAAACTCATGTCCATTGAGTCGGTGATGCCATCCAGCCATCTCATCCTCTGTCGTCCCTTTCTCCTCCTGCCCCTAATCCCTCCCAGCATCAGGGTCTTTTCCAATGAGTCAACTCTTCACATGAGGTGGCCAAAGTACTGGAGTTTCAGCTTCATCAGTCCTTCCAATTAACATCCAGGACTGATCTCCTTTAGGATGGACTGGTTGGATCTCCTTGCAGTCCAAGGGACTCTCAAGAGTCTTCTCCAACACCACAGTTCAAAAGCATCAATTCTTCAGTGCTCAGTTTTCTTCAAAGTCCAACTCTCACATCCATACATGACCACTGGAAAAACCATAGCCTTGACTAGACAGACCTTTGTTGGCAAAGTAATATCTCTGCTTTTGAATATGCTATCTAGGTTAGTCATAACTTTCCTTCCAAGGAGTAAGCGTCTTTTAATTTCATGGCTGCAATCACCATCTGCAGTGATTTGGGAGCCCCAAAAAATAAAGTCTGACACTGTTTCCACTGTTTCCCCATCTATCTGCCATGAAGTGATGGGACTTGATGCCATGATCTTCGTTTTCCTAATGTTGAGCTTTCAGCCAACTTTTTCACTCTCCTCTTTTACTTTCATCAGGAGGCTTTTTAGTTCCTCTTCACTTTCTACCATAAGGGTGGTGTCATCTGCATATCTGAGGTTATAGATATTTCTCCCGGCAATCTTGATTCCAGCTTGTGCTTCTTCCAGCCCAGCGTTTCTCATGATGTACTCTGCATAGAAGTTAAATAAGCAGGGTGACAGTATACAGCCTTGATGTACTCCTTTTCCTATTTGGAACCAGTCCATTGGTTCCATGTCCTATTTGGAACATCAACCCCATGGACTGCAGCACATCAGGCCTCCCTGTCCATCACCAACTCCCAGAGTTTACTCAAACTCATGTCCATTGAGTCAGTGATGCCATCCAACCACCTCATCCTCTGTCATCCCCTTCTCCTCCTGCCTTCAATCTTTCCCACCATCAGGGTCTTTTCAAATGAGTCAGCTCTTCTCATCAGGTAGCCAAAGGATTGGAGTTTCAGCTTCAGCATCAGTTCTTCCAATGTACGTTCAGGACTGATTTCGTTTAGGATGGACTGGTTGGATTTCCTTGCAGTCCAAGGGTCTCTCAAGAGTCTTCTCCAACACCACAGTTCAAAAGCATCAATTCTTTGGCGCTCAGCTTTCTTTATAATCCAACTCTCACATCCATACATGACTTCTGGAAAAATCATAACCTTAACCAGATGGACCTTTGTAATGTACACAATCATAATATAGCTCTGAAGTGGCAGAGAATGAGTTCAAATCTGACACCCATAATTTTGCTGTTTCCACTGTGCATGTGACTCTGATTTTTGCAAGTTTAAAAGTGATCTAATCTCTGCTTCACAGAGATTAAAATGATACCGTATGTTCACCGTCTAGAGTAGTGTCTGACAACCAATAGGTATCCACAAAAATGTGATGATAGCAATCATGGTTATTGCTATTAAAGGAAAAATTCACAGAAAGACTTGCCCCCGTGAATGGTCTAATAATAATACCCTGAGTTCTTTAAAAGAAAAAGATCTGTTACTTTGGAAATATAAACTATCTCCAAAATCTGCATGCATGTATTTCTTGCAAGACTAGATAATTTTATCCTGAGATTCGGTCACACATCATAGATCACAGTTAAGCATCAACTGGATGGAGGATATTTTGTAGTGGTGCATAAAGAGAAAGAAAAAAAAATTACAGCCACTTCAAAAATTCTAAACAATGACTAGAAAGCAAAAGATTAACTGCCTAATAAATATACCTGGAAAATTCCTTCCATGGCTAGAATATGAAACTCAACCCAGTATCAGAGAAACCTATTTAAAACCAAAAATGCATTTCAGATGAGCACTTGTATACGCTTCAGCTGCTTGTATTTTAGCTCATAGTAAATGAAGATGTTCTAGCAATGTTCAGAGATTCTCTCATGTACATGATTGTGTCCTGGCTGCAGGAGAAACATTAAAAACTGCCAAAAAGGAGGACTGGTAAAGACGAGAAGGGTAAAATGGTCTGCTTCTACAGGGGTAGGAGAAGCAGTGTGACAACTTGCTGTGGGTGGGCTCTGTCCCCCGTATTCAGCTCTACAATTGTCTAAAGGAAACATCCTGAAGTGGACAGGAAAGGTTATCAATAACCCCAGGTGAAGCGATTTTCCTATTTTTATGCAATTTCTTTCAGAGGACCTACTTCTCTGGCCCTTGTTTCACTTTATCAACTGCATATGTATAAACACATATACCACCAGACCGTAAATAAAGTAGCTGGGAGTAGTAAACACGTCTGGTTTTTAAGACAGGATGAGTAGAACACCAATGGTCCGTATTTCTCATTTGGGCCGTTTTTGTCTATCGCGTAGTGACTTAAATGTAACACTAGGCTATTTAATCCACCTAAATTTAAATTATTATTTGATCCTAATAGCACCTGCCTAACATATTCACCGTCAAAATCAGCAACAGCATCCCATTAACTAGGCCTCACCTGTGGAAATAAAGGACCAGCATCAGGAGAGGTTTCCATCAGAGAAACCTGGAAAAGGAGCGTCTCTTAACTGCTTTAGATCTAATCTCGGTAATGGACAGACTCTAGTTTCCCTGTGTCTTTTCCCCTCCTCCTTCACATACTCACTTTGGGTAATTAAAGAAAAAAAAACAGATGTAGAAAATTCCTGAGGACATTAAATTAATCCTCTGTGAAATTTCATTATTTTATTCATAAATGGTATGGCAGGGTTATAAACATAGTCCGACAGTAATTGTGTTAGGACTAGCTGCAGTGTAAAATTTTTAAGTACTAAATTTCATTACCAAAACACACTTGGAGACACCATAAATGAATGCGGGCTTTAATCTTTGAGTGAATATAAACCGCATCCTCAACTGTGTAACTATTTTGCACATCAAAAAGAGGGAATTTCTCATTAGCTGCTATATCAAGCTTTTAGTTTAAGGAAAGAGCCTTGCCCAGTAAAACTGAAAACAAAGCCAGATCTTAGCCAAATTGATTTCTCTTTGCAGGCCTGACCTCCAATAAGTGACTTGGGTAGAGCCCTTACCACTTTTTTCATAAGCTAAAGGAGAAAGAATCATTAAGAGATGAGCCTAAGGCATTCTGAAATATACTTGCCAAATAATAAACGTATCAATTTCTTCTAAGTGAATAAATTTTTAATTCTCATCCAACTCTACCAAGCCTAACAGTGAGGAAATGTAGGTGCCAAGAAGAGAAATGAATCTCAACAAAGAGTGTATCTCCTATAATGGGAGAGTCAAGACAGACAAGTTATTAAGTTATTAGATAGGAACCTTAGAGATAATGTCTTAAAACATAGGAAGGGCAATGTTCAACTAAACATTAGGAAAATGTATTGCAATTTTAAGCGTTTCCAACTACAGACCAGAGAAAATATTCAAGGACAGAAAAAGACGCCTACCTTAACTTTTTAAGATTCATCAATACTGATCCTTACATCTAGTAAGAAACTGGATTGTACACTAGAACTAGCATTGGTGATGCAAAAGTGTGTGTCCAGCCCTTTTCACATCTAACATTTTATACATACATTCTCTAGTAGTTATTTATTTCATTAGCACAAGGCAAGTTTCCCATTTTTCTAAAGGTGAGGGTGGTTTTCTTATTATTACTGCATAGAAGAGTGCAACCAAATTTCGTGACAGTTCAGTTCAGTTGCTCAGTCGTGTCTGACTCTTTGCGACCCCACAGACTGCAGCACGCCAGGCTTCCCTGTCCATCACTAAGTCCTGGAGCTTAATCAGACTCATGTCCATCGAGTCAATGATGCCATCCAACCATCTCATCCTTTGTCATCTCCTTCTCCTCCCACCTTCAATCTTTCCCAGCATAAGGGCCTTTTTCAATGAGTCAGCTCTTCCCATCAGGTGGCAAAAGTATTGGAGTTTCAGCTTCAGCATCAGTCCTTCCAGTGAATATTCAGATATGATTTCCTTTAGGATGGACTGGTTGGATCTCCTTGCTGTCCAAGGGACTCTCAAGAGTCCTCTCCAACACCACAGTTCAATTCTTCTTGCACTCAGCCTTCTTTATATGACAACTCTCACATCCATACATGACTACTGGAAAAACCATAGCTTTGACTAAACAGACCTTTGTTGGCAAAGTAATCTCTCTGCTTTTTAAAATGCTCTCTAGGTTGGTCATAGCTTTTCTTCCAAGGAGTAACCGTCTTTTAATTTCATGGCTGCAATTACCATCTGCAGTGATTTTGGAGCCCAAGAAAATAAAGTCTCTCATGGTTTCCATTCTTTCCCCATCTATTCACCACGAAGTGATGGGACCCGATGCCATAATCTTAGTTTTCTGAATGTTGAGTTTTAAGTCAACTTTTGCACTCTCCTCTTTCACTTTCATCAAGAGGCTCTTTAGTTCTTCTTTGCTTCCTGCCATAAGGGTGGTGTCATCTGCATATCTGAGGTTATTGATATTTCTCCTGGCAATCTTGATTCCAGCTTGTGCTTCATCCAGCCTGGCATTTCGCATGATGTACTCTGCATATAAGTTAAATAAGGAGGGTGACAATATACAGCCTTGACAGACTTCTTTCCTCATTTGGAACCAGTCTGTTGTTCCATGTCCACTTCTAACTGTTGCTTTTTGACCTGCATGCAGATTTCTCAGGAGGCAGGGCAGGTGGTCTGGTATTCCCATCTCTTTAAGAATTTTCCACAGTTTATTGTGATCCACACAGTCAAAAGCTTTGGTGTAGTCAATAAAGCAGATGTTTTTCTGGAACTCTCTTGCTTTTTCGATGATCCAATGGATGTTGACAGTTTGATCTCTGATTCCTCTCCCTTTTCTAAAACCAGCTTGAACATCTGGAATTTCATGGTTCACGTATTGCTGAAGCCTGGCTTGGAGGATTTTAAGCATTACATTACTAGATGTGAGATGAGTGCAGTTGTGCAGTTGTTTGAACATTCTTTGGCACTGGAATGAAAACTGACCTTTTCCAGTCCTGTGGCCACTGGTGAGTTGTCAACATTTGCTGGCATATTGAGTGCAGAACTTTCACAGCATCATCTTTTAGGATTTGAAAGAGCTCAACTGGAATTCCATCACCGCCACTAGCTTTGTTCATGATGCTTCCTAAATGATGCTTCCTACGGCCCATTTGACTTCACATTCCAGGATGTCTGGCTCTAGGTGAGTGATCACACCATCGTGATTATCTTGGTCGTGAAGATCTTTTTTGTACAGTTCTTCTGTGTATTCTTGCCACCTTTTCTTAATATCTTCTGCTTCTGTTAGGTCCATACCATTTCTGTCCTTTATTGTGTCCATCGTTGCATGAAATATTCCCTTGGTATCTCTAATTTTCTTAAAGAGATCTCTGCTGCTGCTAAGTCACTTCAGTAGTGTCCAACTCTGTGCAACCCCATGGACTGCAGCCTACCAGGCTTCTCTGTCCATGGGATTCTCCAGGCAAGGACACTGGAGTGGGTTGCCATTTCCTTCTCCAATGCATGAAAGTGGAAAGTGAAAGTGAAGTCACTCAGTCATGTCTGACTCTTAGCAACCCCATGGACTGCAGCCTACCAGGCTCCTCCATCCATGGGATTTTCCGGGCAACAGTACTGGAGTGGGGTGCCATTGTCTTCTCCCAAAGAGATCTCTAGTCTTTCCCATTCTACTGTTTTCCTCCATTTCTTTGCACTGATCACTGAGGAAAGCTTTTTTTTTTTTATCTCTCCTTGGTATTCTTTGGAAGTCTGCATTCAAATGGGTATATATTTCCTCTTCTCCTTTGCCTTTAGCTTCTCTTTTTTTCAGCTGTTTGTAAGGCCTCCTCAGACAACCATTTTGCTTTTTTGCATTTCTTTTTTTGGGGATGGTCTTGATCACTGCCTGCTGTACAATGTCATGAACCTCCACCAATAGTTCTTCAGGCACTCTCTCTATCAGATCTAATCCCTTAAATCTATCTGTCACTTCCCTTATAATCATAAGGGATTTGATTTAGGTCATACCTGAATAGTCTAGTAGTTTTCCCTACTTTCTTCAATTTAAGTCTGAATTTGGCAATAAGGAGTTCATGATCTGAGCCTCCCGGTCTTGTTTTTGCTGACTGTATAGAGTTTCTCCATCTGTGGCTCAAAGAATATAATCAATCTGATTTTGGTGTTGACCATCTGGTGATGTCCATGTGTAGAGTCTTCTCTTGTGTTGCTGGAAGAGAGTGTTTGCTATGCCCAGTGCATTCTTTTGGCAAAACCCTTAGCCTTTGCCCTGCTTTATTTTGAACTCCAAGGCCAAATTTGCCTATTACTCCATGTGTTTCTTGACTTCCTACTTTTGCATTCCAGTCCCCTATAATGAAAAGGACATCTTTTGGGGTGTTAGTTCTAGAAGGTCTGGTAGGCCTTCATAGAACTGTTCAACGTCAGCTTCTTCAGCATTACTGGTTGGGGCATAGACTTGGATTACTGTGATATTGAATGGCTTGCCTTGGAAATGAACAGAGATCATCCTGTCATTTTTGAGATTGCATCCAAGTACTGCATTTCAGATTCTTGTTGACTATGAGGGCTACTCCATCTCTTCTAAGGGATTCCTGCCCACAGTAGTAGATATAATGGTCATCTGAGTTAAATTCGCCCATTCCAGTCAATTTTAGTTCACTGATTCCTAAAATGTCGATGTTCACTCTTGCCATCTCCTGTTTGACCACTTCCAATTTGCCTTGATTCATGGACCTAACCTTCCAGGTTCCCATGAAATATTCTTTCCAGCATCGGACTTTACTTCTATCACCAGTCACATCCACAACTGGGTGTTGTTTTTGCTTTGGCTACATCCCTTCATTCTTTGTGGAGTTATTTCTCCACTTTTCTCAGTAGCATATCGGGCACCTACCGACCTGGGGCATTCATCTTTCAGTGTCATATCTTTTTGTCTTTTCATACTGTTTATGGAGTTCTCAAGGCAAGAATACTGGAGTGGTTTGCCATATACTTTTCCAGTGGGCCACATTTTTTTTTAGAACTTCATTAAGACCTGTCCATCTTGGGTGGCCCTACATGTCATGGCCCACAGTTTCATTGAGTTAGACAAGGCTGTGGTCCATGTGATCAGTTTGATTAGTTTTCTGTGATTGTGGTTTTCACTCTCTCTGCCCTCTGATGGATAAAAATAATTTAGTGACAAGCAACCATTTATTAAAGATTCCTTATTGTAGCCAGTTGCTTTGGGTCTCTGCTCAAAAACCATCAACCCCCACTTCTGTTTGTTTTTAATTTATTTATTTTTAATTGGAGGATAATTGGTTTACAATATTGCATTTGTTTATGCTATACATCAACATGAATCAGCTATAGGTATACTTATGTCTCCTCCCTCCCGAACCTCCCTCCCATCTCCCACCCCATTTACCCCTCTAACTCGTCACACAGCCCTGAGCTAAGCTCCCTGCACCATACAGCATATTCCCACTGGCTGTCTACTTTACATATAACCTCCACCTTGAGCAGGAGTGAAAAGTTAGAAAGTTAAGTCGCTCAGTCGTGTCCGACTCTTTGCGACCCCATGGACTGTAGCCTACCAGGCTCCTCCCTCCATGGGATTCTATCCTTGCTCAAAACTAGCCAACTTCCTACCTTCAGCAGGAATTAACATAAATCTTTAAGTTAAAGCTTCCAGAGCTAAAAAAGGAAGCTACAAACAAAACACAGATGGAAACAGCTAGGAATTATAAGGCATGACTCTGACCTCCAACAGACCCTAAGTCTTAATATATATTGATTTGACTATATTAACATATTAAATGAAACACCCAGACAGAAGGACCAAAAATAGGATAAAAGGGGGTGTCCTCCTACTCTGTCAGAAAAAGCTCTGCCCTTTCCCCATAGACTAACACATAGCCTCCGCGTCATTAGCCTCACTCCTCCTCCCTTTGTCTTTACTCTCAAAAATTAAATCTCTCTCACCAGGTGTGTTTCCCTGGTGGCTCAGTCAGTAAGAATCCTCCTGCAATGCAGGAGAGCCAGGTTCCATCCCCGGGTTGGAAAAATCCCCTGGAGGAGGAAATGGCAACCCATTCCAGTATTCTTGCCTGGGAAATCCCATGGACAGAGGAGCCTGGTGGGCTACAGTGCATGGGGTCGCAAAGAGTCAGACACCACTGAACAACTAAATCACCACCACCAGGTGGGCAAGAAGCTGATCTGTGAACTCAGTTTCCACTTCTCTATTCTTTGGCCACTGAATAAAGCTTGTACTGCATCAATCTCAGCTTTGGTTTCAATATTTGCCTACTAGAATCCGAATGAAAACAGACACCCCCTCCCCCCACCGACACACCAAGGCATCAAGGCAGAGAGCCTCAGCTGGGCTAGGGACACAGCAGGGTTCATAAGACTTAATTCAGTAACTCTACGTGTCAGGAATTTGAACAGCACACAGGAAGAATGGATTGTTTCTGACCCATGTTGTCAGAAGCATCATCTGAAGATACTAGGAAGGCTGAGACTAACATCATCTGAAGGCTGTTCACTTGCAGGCCTGATACTAATGGCTATCAACTGGTACTTGAGCTAGGCTGGTCAGCCAGATGACTAAATGTGGCCTCCCCATGTGGGCTGATATTCCTCAAAATATGGTGGCTGGGATCCAAACACGAGGGTCTCTAGAAAGGAAGTGCCAGGTGATAGTTGTATCTCCTTTTGTGTCCTGGCCTCACATGTCAGACAGCATCTCTTCTTTTGCACTCTGTGTGCCGGGTGGTCACAGAGGCTGACCTACATCAGGAGGTGAAAATTAGACTCTCTGTTTTGAAGGAAGAGAAATGTCAAGGTTCTGAAATTCTGGGACTAGAAACCTGGCTGTGGACATTTTTGGAAAATAAAGTTGGCCACGGCGACTTTTTTTTTCCTTCTCTTTTCATTTCTTTATGTTTCATCTTTGCTTTCTTATAGTGTCTAAGGAAAATAGCAAATCTCACAGAGAAACCACACTTCTGGTAAATTCTAGTGATATTTTGGTCATTTGCTGTGAATCAGCTTATTGTATATTAATGACGTTTTTACCTAGGATTATTCTGGTAGGCCTACCAGCTGTTTGTTCTGACATAGGCATTTTGGAGTTTAAACTTGAGGATAAAAGAAAGTAAAGGAACTTGGAAGTGCTAATTGTTGGAAAGAAGTCCAGAAAGCAAAAGATGTTTAAAAGTGGAATGAAGACAGATGTTGAGATTTGCCTCTATTGAGAAGAGAGATTTAGGATGTGAAGGAAAGAACTCTTTGTTGAAAAGGATTAAATGTTTCTTGGAGCATGTAAAGTTTTCTGAGGATTTTTAGAAATCACTTATTTGACTTCAGGGCATGGTATTTTCTGCATACTGCCAAGTAAACATTTTAGTGAAGAAAAAAATCTTCATTTATTTATCAACAGATATAGTAACCCCATTTCTACCGTTCTGGGAATAAATGAGTGATGCTTTTGAATAATCTCCTCTGTCCTGATGCTATTTCCCTGACTCATTGAAGATACTTACAGATGATGGGCCTGGCCACTTCACTTCCTGGAATGAAACAGGCAGCACAAGCGGATTCTAAGCTAATGCAGTTGAGTATTAACAAAAACGTAGAGAAGAAATCTACTTCTTTGAAAGCCACATCCCATGAAGCTCTCTTTTGATATTACAAATCAACATTCAACAATCAATTCTATAGAAATAATTTCAAAAGTGCACGAGGACGCTTATTGTAGGATTGCTTGTAATAGTGAAAACTGAAACAAACTAAAATGGACCCCAGTAGGGGAACGTCTATATTTGTCAAGAACACTACCTCGGCCTTCAAATAACATATACGTGCTTTCATGGAAATGTGTCTGTGTTTTATTGAACCAAAAAAAAAAAATTGTAAAACATAATGAGTAGCAGAATCTTATTTTTGCTTTTAAAAAGAACATTTATATCCTAAATAGAAGACTTAGCTTTCCCATACTGCACAAAATCTCTAGAAATGATAGGATATTTTCTTTTTAAAATTCACAACCTGCATGTAGATCGATACGCAGAACTTTCAATGGACCCAAATGTATAAGAAATTCTTGAAAGACGGAAAGCGAGAGAAATGAAATCATAATGAAAAAAAGTTCCCAAAACATGCAGAGTGTTTTTCTTTTAGAGAAGTTAGAAGCAGTAACAAGGGAGCTTCATATCCAAGTCTAGTGGATATTATTGCATTGGCCAAAAAATTCATTTGGATTTTTCCATAAGATATTACAGAAAACCCAAATGAACTTTTGGGAAACCCAATAGGATCTAGACATTTCCTAGGAGTAATCAAACGGGCCAATCAGAAAGGAGAACCAAGCAGGTCATGAGCTGCATATCCCACTTTCTGAGTCCAGAGAGCAGCATAGGAATGTCAGCCCTGGGTAGGATGCGGGGCTTTGCAATGAAAACTTGGGGCCAAAGAAGCGGGGGAGCATTGAAGGCTACCACACTGCACAAGGGGCATAGCCCAAGCCCGTCTGCTCTGAATGAAAGCTGCCAGGGCACAGGTCACAGCGGTTCATCTCATTTCTCCCCATAAGTGGGGATGTCAGTCATTTCAGCTACAAAGATGACAGCTCAGTGGCAGTTACCAATCATTTGAGGAATTCAATGCTTTGTTGTTTCTCAAGAGAAAATTATTAACTCCATTTTGAGAATAGAAACTTAGGACAGTAAGCATCATAGAAAGTTTAGAGGAATTTGTATCTGCAGACATATAGGATAATATTTGGCCCATTTAAACTTAGCCTAATATGTGATGGAAATTGAAACACGTCATCAGGATGTGAAAAGTTCAGAACCCTGCACACTATTTTTTCTATATTTTCAAATTTAAATATATTTTTAATCTTTATATTAATTTTAAACACCTTTAATTTTTTCATCTTTAATCTTTATGGTTTCTGCCATACAACAATGCAAATCAGCCATAATTATACATACATCCCATCCCTTCCCAGCCTCCATCTCCTCTACTCATCCCATTCCTCCAGGTCACCACAGAGCCCCAGACTGGGCTCCCTGTGCTACATTCTCACCAGCTGTCCATCTTACAACTGATAATACATCTATGTTGACACTACTTTCTCCATCTCTCCCACTCTCCCCTTTCCCCCACTGTGTCCATCACTGCGCACACTATTGATGAGACTGAAAATTGGTCCAGGTGCAGCGGAAAAGAGTATGCAAGAGCCTGAAAAAATTAAAAATAGAATTACCATAGGATCCAGCGATCTCACTTCTGAGTGTTTATCCAAAAGACTCAAAAGCAGGATCTCAAAGATGTGTTAGTACTCTCGTGTTCATTGTGACACTTTTCAAATAGCTAAGATGTGGAAACACCTTAAATTCTCATTGATGGATGATGGAAGAGAAAAGGTTGTTTATATACAAAATGGAATATTATGTCACCTTTAAAAAGAAGAAATTCTGCCATATCCAATGACATGAATGAAATTTGAGGACATTAAGCTAAGCAAAATAAACCAGTCATAGAAGCACAAATATTTCATGACTTTACTTATATCAGTCATCTAAAGTAGTCATACTCAGAGAAGGGGAGTATAGAGTGGTGATTGCCAGGGGCTGGGGAAGGTGGAAATAGGGAGTTGCCATTTAATGGGTATAAAGTTTCAGTTATACGAGATAATTTCTAGAGACCTACTGTACAGCACTGTGCCTATAGTTAACATCACTGGGTTGTACACTTAAAATTTTAAGAGGGTAAGCTGCATGTTAAGTGTTCTTACTATAATAAACTTTTCGAAATTTTAATAAAACTGTCATTGACTGTTTAAAATAAAACTCTGTAGCTGGGATGAATAGGAAGAAAGACACAGTTCAAGAGACGCTAGCAACCTGGCAGACAGAATCAAAGTATATTTTAGAATTTTATAGTCAGAGAGGCAGCATTGTACGATGGTTGAGAACACAGACTCTGGGAACAGACTGATTAGGTCTGAATACCAGGTGTGTACTACAAGCTGTTGTGATATTGGAAAAAAATATTTTTTAAAATGTGTGCTCATTAAGCTCTTTTTTTCTTCTTTAAACCCCAAATATATCCTATAATGCTCTTCTTTGTGAAGCTAGGGGCTAGGGCATCGCAAACTTTATTTTCCTTCTTCCATTTGTTTCCTGTAAAGTCATGTCAATAGAGATCACAAAAGCGCAACTTAGAGGCAGGAAGCAGTGGTAGGAATGTTCTGTCTGCCTGTCGTTCCTGACGCCAGATTCTAACAGCAGAGGTGATTCTGGAAGAAGGATTGGCCCTAGTCTCTATCTTCTCTTGGCGCCCCCAGAACAGGCTCCTCCCGTCTCCTCCCTGTACTGGCACAGTGAGCACCATTTCATTTCCAAGACCCCTCCGCTCCCTTTGTGACTTAGATGGCGCCTTTGCTCAGAGTTCTGTACCTCAATTCTATGGAGTTTCTCAGTTCTGACAACCTTCCTACATTTCCCAGACATAGGGATGGTAGCCACGTGCTGCAGCTCTTACCTCCATGTACCTCTAGGTACCTCAGTGTTCTCATTTTGCTTTCTTAGTATTCCAGTAGCTAGGCCAATTCCCTGTGTAAGTTTTCTAACCAGAAGTGGATGGTTATAAAGAATAAATTGAGTTAATACACGTAAAGTACTGAGAACAGTGCTTATACATAAAGAGCCTTGTAAGTATTCACTATCATTATCAAATTTTACCTCAAAAAGCTGAGAAAGATATAAGAAGAAATTGAGAGGCATTGAAGACAGAACTAGGAATTTCAGCAACTGCTTCTGAGTAAGTTCTATTCTCACAAACTGAGGAGGCAATGGTAGCTATATAGATATATATGATTGATAGATATAGACGATAAATGAGAAGATTTGGCTGAGTTTGGTATAGCTAGGCCATTGGCAGAACAAAACACACCCAGGTAAACAGACACAAACAAACATAACACCTTCTACCTAGGTATCATTTTCAGATTTTAGACTATTAAGGATAAAGGAGTTAGTATCAATCTTTAGTTTTATCAAGTGTATATAAGGAGAGAATAAGAAAATAACACAATTGAATGATTTAATTTGTGAACACAGGTGCAATATCTCAAATAAAATACCACTAATAGATCACAGCAATGTATTGGAAAATAATATAGAATGATTAAGTAGCATTTATCTCAGAAATGCAAGAGTAATTTAATATTAGAATTCTTAAAGAGATGGGAATACAAGACCATTTTAATTGCCTCCTGCGAAATGTGTATGCAGGTCAAGAAGCAACAGTTAGAACCAGACATGGAACAACAGACCGGTTCAAAATTGGGAAAGGAGTATGTCAAGGCTGCATACTGTCAGGCTGCTTATTTAACTTATGTGCAGAGTATATCATGCAAAATGCTAGGCTGGATGATGCACAAGCTGGAATCAAAGATTGCCAGGAGAAATATCATTATCCTCAGATACGGAGAAGACACCACCCTTGTGGCAGAAAATGAAGAGGAACTGAAGGGCCTCCTGATGAAAGTGGAAGAGGAGAGTGAAAAAGTTGGCTTAAAACTCAACATTCAGAAAACTAAGATCATGGCATCCAGTCCCATCACTTCATGGCAAATAGATGGGGAAACAGTGGAAACAGTGTCAGACTTTATATTCTTGGACTCCAAAATCACTGCAGATGGTGACTGCAGCCATTAAATTAAAAGACACTTGCTCCTTGGAAGAAAAGCTATGACCAAACTAGACAGCATATTAAAAAGCAGAGACATTACTTTGCCACAAAGATCTTTCTAGTCAAAGCTATGATTTTCCTAGTAGTCATGTATGGATGTGAGAGTTAGATTATAAAGAAAGCTGAGTGCCAAAGAACTGATGCTTTTAAACTGTTGTTTAAATTGTTTTAAACTGGTGTTGGAGAAGACTCTTGAGAGTCACTTGGACTGCAAGGAGATCCAACCAGTCCATCCTAAAGGAGATCAGTCCTGAATATTCATTGGAAGGACTGATGCTGAAGCTCCAATACTTTAGCCACCTAATGTGAAGAACTAACTCATTGGAAAAGAACCTGATACTGGGAAAGAGTGAAGGCAGGAGGAGAAGGGGATGACAGAGGATGAGATGCTTGGATGGTATCACCAACTCGATGGACATGAGTTTGAGCAAGCTCCAGGAGATGGTGATGGACAGGGAAGCCTGGCATGCTGTGGTCCATGGGGTTGCAAAGAGTCGAACACGACTGAACTGACTGACTGAACTCTATGAGCTAACTTTTACTTTGCAACCAACCGTTTCAAAGCTCAGTTACTCAAAGCATTTGATAGTTCTCATGATTTGGTGAGTTAGTTTGGAAGTTGTTCTCACTCAGCTGAAGACGAATCATCTAGAATGAGCTTACACTCATGTCAGGGTACCTTCTGGAATGGCAGGGGTAGTTAGGGTGTCCAGGAAGAGAGGCAAATGTAACTGCAGAAGTCTTTGTCAATTTCCTACTTGGGTCAGATTTGCTATTATCTCAGTGGCAAGCAAGTCATGTGGCCAAACTCATAGTCAGTATGGGAGGGAACCACACATAAAGTCAAAGAGATTGCACAGTAAGCAGTGAAGAGTGGGCATACCAGGGAGATGGACATAGCGGAGGATGAGGAAGGACTTTTTATTTCTTCACTCAGTAACTTAGTGTTTTGTTGTTTACAATGAACATATGTTACTTCTGGAAAGTGTATTAGTTAAAAAAGTAAATATAAGAAAACTTTCTTCCGTAGGTAAGGAATCTCCAAATTTCCGGGACCTTGACTTCATTCTCTGTGTCTGCCTACCTTCAGCCTCCCTAGCCACCGAATCATCTGGCACTTACCTTTGTCAACATGCCTTTTCCCATGGTGAGATGCAGCAAGATGCCCACCTCCTTCTAGAAACATCACCTCGCAGTCACCCTAGCATCTGCCAGCACATATGCACAGATATCACGGAAACGTGCATAACAAGGTCAACAAGGACAAACAGCCTTTTAGAAATCCCTAGTGGTGGCCGCTGTTTCTGTCTCCCAAGGGAGTGGTTAAAGGCTTTTCGTGCAGTGAACTACCACCACTGGCTGTTTAGGATGCAAAAGGTGAGTCTCCCAGGACATTGTTTTAAAGGATATAGAGTAAGAAAAGGTTTATTGTGAGGTTGGAGAAAATAAAGATGACCCAGGAAGCTATGAGGGGAAAAAAAAAAAAAAAACAATGGGGGGAAAAAGCAAAAAGGTGGGTTTTGGGTGGTTAAAATTCTTTTAGATGGAAGTATGTTAATTACTTCCCTGGTGGCTCAGATGGTAAAAAGTTTGTCTGCAATGCAGGAGACCCAGGTTTGATCCCTGGGTCAGGAAGATGCCCTGGAGAAGGAAATGAAAACCCACCCCAGTATTCTTGCCTGGACAATTCCATGGACAGAGGAGCCTGGTGGACTATAGTCTTTGGGGTCACAAAGAGTCAGACGTGACTGAGTGACTCACACACGCTATGTTAATTACTAAGTGATTGTCTCCTTTGTCGCCCTTCTATACCCTGCTTTGCTAAGCTGATGCCTGGATGCCACAAAGTACATTTTCCCTTGTCCGTTAGGTACTGCCAGAATGAGCCCTGGACACGCTCCTTCCTCTTTGCTTGCTATTCTTGTCCTCGGAGCCCATCTGCTGTTTCTGTAAGCATCCCCCTAAGACCTTCACTCCAGTAAAGGCACTTGCTTCAGTCTCTATCCTTTGTCAGACTCTGTTAGGCTGTAAACTAAACTGAACTGCTAGACTAAACTAAAGTGCCTTTGTTCAGCCCATGGAGAGACAGCACAGGCACTGGCTTCTGTCTGTATCCTTTGGCACTTCCAGAACCAGCCTCACTGCACCTTCTCAGGTGTGTGAGCACTGGAGCCTCAGCATCCTTTCCCCAGAAGGCTTGCTGCAGGGAGGAAGCCAATTCCGACCTATGCTGGAAACTTTCTTTGACTTGCTTTTCATTGCTTTCGTGATTATAACCATATTTCAGTGGCTTGCCTGGAGGACCCTGCCCCTCTGCTGGACTGTAACCTAAATGTGCCTTAGGTTAGCTCAAGGGAGAGACTGTCCCTGCCCACCTGGGAAGAGAAGAGAGCCACACACCCGTTCCAGAGGTTGGCCATTCCCGTGGCGATGTTTCCAAGACTGATACCCTTTCACTTTACTTCCCCACTGCCTCTCCCTCTCAATTCTGCCTTTTGACTTCAGCTCCTCATTGTTTCTTTCTCTTTGGTCTATAGAAGAACCTGGCATCCAGGCCTGGATAAGGTAGTTATTCTGAGGGGCTAGTTGCCGGCTCCCTGATTAAAGTCCCTTCCCTGCCTCAGCACCTCATCTTTTGGATTCAGCGGCCTGTTCTGGGGCGAGGAGAACTAGCTTGGATTCAGTAACAGGCTCAGCTCTGAGGTGAGCCCTACCATCTCCCAGATACTAATGTGCCTGCATCAGTCACATGGTCTCTCCCAACCTTGTTGGGTCTGAGCTACTAGGTCCTGATAGCCATTTTTTTTTTCCCCTCCAGCCTTAAGGGGTAGTGACTGCTTGCAGTGTTTGTAATGTTTGTATCAGCTCAGTGTAACCTCTTTTTATTTCACTGTGGAAATAAAGGACACCCCAAACAAAGAGCAAACAGAGACTGATTATTCAGCGCTTTTTACATAGCAAGAGTCAGTCGTCATCACTTGCACTTGGCAGAGACTCAAAGGCAGTGTGGAGTGTGGGAAATCTTTAGAGTGGAAGGAAAAAAGGGAGCTTTGGGGCATGCTCTGATTGGAGGTTGTTGGAATACAGAAGCTGGAGGCAGGCAAGCTGGAGGCAAGGTGTCTGAGGTGAATGTTTGTGGAAGGACATTTGGCTGAGGCTAGGCTATGCTCCCCAAAAGGGATGGTTAAAAAAAAAAAAAAAGATGGGGAAGCTGGCAGTCATTGGTTAAGTCCTGATCATTCTCGGCTGATTGCTATCAGAGGTTGACGGTGAGAGTTATATTGTCATATATAAATAGGCCATTGTTCATTTGTACATTCAGTTGCTTGCCTCCAATTCCTCTTTATTCCCTATATTCCATTTTTCTCTGTTAGAATATCTAGTGTGTTTTCTGTTTTCCTAACTTGATCCTGGCTGATACAAACAGTGTCTAATATTCGATACTCAAAAGTTTCCATTGTGTGTGTGTTTATCAATTTTGCCAGATCTTTCATAAATCCAATACACAGATGGCTTGTATGAATGGTGTTTGGGAAAAAATCGACGACATGAGTACATCTGAAAGAGTGTAGTACAGAAAGAACAGCTGCAGGAGATGAGGCGCTAGTGAAACCAGACTTCAACAGAAACAGGAAGATGAACCTGGAGGGGTCTAGAGAACCAAGCCCCAGAGGCATTTCCATCCCATATTCTATCGCAGGAACTGGTCGCTTTGATTTGCTTAACCAGTTCCCAATTAATATATCGATTTTTTATCTAATTGTATTAGCAATACTTTTGTAACTCATCTGTGTGTGTGTGTGCCAAGTTGCTTCAGTCGTGTCTGATTCTTTGTGATCCTATGGACTGTACCCCGCCAGGCTCCTCTGTCCATGGAATTCTCCAGGCAAGAATACTGGAGTGGGTAGCCATTTCCAACCCAGGGATTTGTTCACAATTCTCTTCAACTTTTCTTCACTGAATTCTTAGCCTGAGCTCGATGTTGTAAGATATTTTTAAAGTGGAAATTACCAAACCTTTGTCCTCAAAGGGCTTAAAGGCTTTCCGAGGAAGAGATTAATATCCAGAATAAGCATTAAAACTAAATGGTACTATTTTTAGAAAGAGAAGAAAATGCATATTTTGTCTGTACATTGCGAAGACTTTGCAGAGTAGATCACACTTTTATAAAAATTCGTTTTTCCATAAAGAAAAAGCCAAGATTTAAAAATTTTGAAAAGTTGTGATTGCAAAAATTGCTTGTAATTCTACCTATTGAAAGCTCAAATTTTTTGTTTTACCTTTCACATATACATAGTTTAAACAGTCATAAAGGGCTTCCCTGGTGGCTCAGATGGTAAAGAATTTGCCTGCAATGCAGGAGACCTCAGTTCAATCCCTGGGTCCGGAAGATTCCCTGGAAAAGGAAACAGCTACCCATTCCAATAATCTTGCCTGGGAAATCCCATAGACAGAGGAGCCTGGTGGGCTACAGTCCATGGAGTCTCAGAGAGTCGGACACGACTGAATGACTAACACATTCACTTATCGTTTGTATTTACATTGTCATAAATATTCATGTTTTGCATATTTTTATGTTATGTTATTACCATTTTAATGGCTTGTAACATTCCATTGTTTGTGTCAAAAACAACACAAACCTTCTCTGGGCCGTTTGTTCATTTTAATTTTGGTATTTTACATTTATATATGTAAATACAGTGTAATACACATGAAGATATTAACTGTGCCACTAAATTTTTGTTTCCAGTAGTTTCTTTGGATATACTTTTAGAGAAGAGAGGCTGGGTTATTAGCACATTTATGGCTCTTACTTTTGAGATATTATTTTACAAAAAGATTGTACTGTATTGGTTACGAAGGAACTGATTTATCTTCGCCACATCAGCTCATGTTATTTATTTTTTTAATCCTAGTTTCCAAGGTGCTATAATTTGCATTTTTAACTACTAATGAGAAATAGAACCTTTCCATCTGTATTCTTTTTGTTGATGAGGATTATAAGACATGTAGAGGAAGAGGAAAATACCTTGAAGAAAGGAATGAACAGGGCTGAATGGTAAATGTGAAGTTGGCTGGATGATAGGAGAATAAATAGATATGTTATTTGTAATATGTACATGTACTTATATATACATATGCACATATATGCTGATCTGTCTCCAGATTTTTCTCTGATCAAATATTTGCTGTGAGACCAGCATTACATGAAATGATGCTTTAAATAAAGCATGTTTTTCTTGCAACAACCTGATGTTTGCTTTCCTGTTTCTGTGCTAAGAAAGTGAAAGCTCAAGGAGATTGTCACATGCCTGTAGCCACCAAACTTAGTAGCAGCGTGGGATATTTTTTTTCCATTGCCTGTCTTACTGTAATACATTTCTAAACACCAGGGGATGACTTTAAATGTTTTACTTAATGTGGAGAATTTATACTGAGAAATAAAGGCACACATGATAGGTTATCATAAATTGGTAATAATGGAATCTTCCTGAGTCCTGGTAGGATTTATGAAAACAAGATCCATATTGGCCATAAGGACTATATTCGTCCTCTGCTGCCAAATGGACTTGGTTTTAGTTTAATTCTCTTTATAGAATTGATGTTTGTTCTTGGCTAACCATCTATGATATCATTATACTGCACACAATGAATTATTCACCCGAATGTGCCTTACAATTAGCCTCAGCAGAGTATTTGCTCCTTTCGTCCAAACATTTTACTTTATCTATAAAGATTAAATTAATCATCTCTGCCAGCAATGAATAACTTAGAGAATTAGTTTTTAATATCTGAAGTAGAGAAGGGGAAATTGCAGGCAGAGCAATACATTTTGCTTGACCAGTGTTCCATGTTTCCTTTCATAATTTGCATTCTGTATCACATGCAGCATCTTTGCCTGGGGAGAAGAAGAGATAGGACACATTATTTGATCGATGACGGCCAACCTTTTGGGAGGAAGGCAGCTGGACGAAGATTAATTAAAATGCACTTTGAGTCATACTATTTCAAAGTCCCATTATTAATTTTTACAACAAATCTATAAGTTAGATATTATTAGTTTCCTATTTTACAGACTTAGTAAAATAAGCACAGCGAACTCAAGTGATGAACCCAGCATATGTGCCTAGGCCATGCAGCATCAGTATTCCAGTCCTGAGCTCTGTTCTGGTGCTTTCTGTTGGGTTCACTGCCTTGGGTTCACTCTTTCTGTTCCAATCTACCACCAACACATGGCATCACAGAACCATGAAATTCCATGAAGGAAACCATCAGGAGAGAAAGCAAAACACCCTCCAATACATGTACTATTTGGAAGGGAATCGACAGTTGTTTACCTTTAACCTGGGATGAACAATTTGGAAATAAGTTGCCTTCTTGAAACAGTTTTTCTGGCTGTTTCCACTTTTGTGTGATTGAATGGTTAAAAAAAATAAAAATAGGAGAGATGAATTTTTTCCCCTCAAACAAGTCACAAGTTCAGAATGTCTCAAAATGCTGTCTGTTGACCACTTACGTTAGTAACACCTGGGTCCCACCCCCCCTGCCCCCACATACTAACTCACAAGCTTGGAGAGTGGGACCCAAGAATCTTCATTTAAAACCACTCTTGAGTAACATTAAAATATATATAAAACATCTGCCTGCAATGTGGGAGACCACGGTTTGATTCCTGGGTCGGGAAGATCCCCTGGAGAAGGAAATGGCAATCCACTCCAGCACTGTTGCCTGGAAAAATCCCATGGACGGAGGAGCCTTATAGGCTACAGTCCATGGGGTTGCAAAGAGTCGGACATGACTGAGTGACTTCACTTTTTTTCTTTCTGTGTGTAAAATATGTGGGAAGTTGCTGTATGACACAGGGAGCTCAGCCTGGTGCTCTGTGACAATCTAGAGGGGTAGGATGGTGGGTTGGGGGGAGAGGGAGGCTCAAGATGGAGGTTTTATATATATATATATATATATATACACACACACACTTATGTCTGATTCTCATTATTAGATGGCAGAAACCAACACAACATTGTAAAGCACAATTATCCAACTAAAAAATATATAACCACTCTCCATGGTTTGAGGTCTACTATTATGAAGGTTTCCTACCATAAGATAGTGATAGTGATAATGATGATAAATGGAATGGTTCTTGGCACCTTCTTAGTGATATATATATAAATTATTAAAATTTTTATGCATAGTTATCTTATTTAAACTCATAAAAACCCTGTGAGGCAGTTACTATTATTATGCTCACATTAGATGAGGGAACGACAGCTGCATAAAGAGAAAGAATCAAATCTAGGTATTCTGGTTCCAGACTTCATCATGCCTCCTTAACATCTACATTATATGTGTTTCACTTAGAGAAGAGTTCAGGCAGCAATGTCCAAAGCAAAGTGTTACAACTTACAATGAAACCCAAAAATTAAATAAAAAGAAAGCTGAACCTCTCATTTTGTATAAGAAAGTTTTCTGCCAGTTTCCAAGGAATAACTAGCAGAATAACTCAGAGGATCAGTAGTTGTATTGTGATTACCTTTAAAAAAATCCTATAGTTTATTAAAAGATTTAACTAAAATCCTAGCTAAAATTTTATGAAATATTTAAACATTAGCATGAGAAAACCAGACAAAATTGAATAAAAATAAGAACACTTCTCAACAGTGAGAAAAATAAGACATAACTACGTAGCCCATAGAGAACAGAAGTGGTCTTCAAAGGGTGATAATTGCAGAGTGGTCTCAGAGCTGTCAGGACTTTCTTTACCGTGACTACATAAACTAGTGGGGATTATATTTCCTAGGGATCTCGACAAAGCTTCCTAATCAGAGAAAATTTGGGGCAATTTCCAAATGCACTTGTTATTACGATACTTAGAAGTAGCAGCATGTGACTTCATGCTCTCAGTTTTTTCACATATTTTCCACAGTAATCATAAAATACCATGGTATCTTGGAGCCACTTTGGAGGGGAGAAAAGAGGCTCAAATATTGATGGTTTGTGTCACCATAGTTTCTTTTTAAAAATTAGAATGGGTGCATCCTTATTTATAGCCTGTTGAATTGTACATTTGTACAAATGTTTCTGTAGAGCAATTGGCTTAGGTAGGTTTTGAAAACATTCCTTGATCTAATACACCTAGTTACACAAATTTATTATAAGATAACAATGAATGATATGAACAGAGATTTTTTCCACAAGGAGGTTTATCATGGTAGTTGCAATTTCTGTAAAAAAAAAAAATTGATAATACGGAAAACTACTACTTGTTATCTCAACACAAAAACAATGGCAATAATTAAACATAATACACTTGCCTTCTAGTCATTTTTTATTTATTATGGCTGTACCTAATTGTCATTAATTACTTATTACATCTTTTTAAACTTAATATTATGTCATAAGCTTTTGCTTATACTGATAAATTGTTTACATGAATTTTAATGTCTTTAAAATGATTTAAAGCAGTATTGCAAAGGCTAATCATTATTTTAATTGCATTATTTTAATGATGTTGCATAAATAAATAATTCCCTATTGCTGAATAGTCCCATCACTTCATGGGAAATAGATGGGGAAACAGTGGAAACAGTGAACAGTGTCAGACTTTATTTTTGGGGGCTCCAAAATCACTGCAGATGGTGACTGCAGCCATGAAATTAAAAGATGCTTACTCCTTGGAAGGAAAGTTATGACCAAACTAGATAGCATATTCAAAAGCAGAGACATTACTTTGCCAACAAAGGTTCGTCTAGTCAAGGCTATGGTTTTTCCTGTGGTCATGTATGGATGTGAGAGATGGACTGTGAAGAAGGCTGAGCACCGAAGAATTGATGCTTTTGAACTGTGTGTGGTGTTGGAGAAGACTCTTGAGAGTCCCTTGGACTGCAAGGAGATCCAACCAGTTCATTCTGAAGGAGACCAGCCCTGGGATTTCTTTGGAAGGAATGATGCTAAAGCTGAAACTCTAATACTTTGGCCACCTCATGTGAAGAGTTGACTCATTGGAAAAGACTGATGCTGGGAGGGACTGGGGGCAGGAGGAGAAGGGGACGACAGAGGATGAGATAGCTGGATGGCACCACTGACTTGATGGACGTGAGTCTGCGTGAACTCTGGGAGTTGGTGATGTACAGGGAGGCCTGGTGTGCTGCAATTCACGGGGTCGCAAAGAGTCGGACACGACTGAGTGACTGATCTGATGTGATCTGATTGTTGAATATTTTTCTATTTTGTTTAATATATAAAATAATGACAAAACAATTGAATATTTACTTATAATTATTCACAACTAGAGGTAGTTTTTAAACCTGTAAATGTAGATGTTTAAAAAAAAGTCAAATCTCACAAAGCACAAATTAGATCTTTTATTCAAAACATAATAAATGTAATATACATTTATCACATAAATAACCACTCCCTTTAAAAAAATTATGTTTAGGACTTCATATTATTTCCTTTTGTCTATTAACTTTGTTTAAGGGAAGATTGGAGAAGGCAATGGCACCCCACTCCAGTACTCTTGCTTGGAAAATCCCATAGATGGAGCAGCCTGGTGGGCTGCAGTCCATGGGATTGCGAAGAGTCGGACATGACTGAGCGACTTCACTTTCACTTTTCACTTTGAGGCATTGGAGAAGGAAATGGCAACCCACTCCAATGTTCTTGCCTGGAGAATCCCAGGGAGAGCAGAGCCTGGTGGGCTGTCGTCTATAGGGTCGCACAGAGTCAGACACGACTGAAGCGACTTAGCAGCAGTAGCAGCAGCAAGGGAAGATTATCTCTACTCAGCTTTAATAATTTGAATTAATATAGTCAGGCATTTACCAGTGAGGATATACAATTAGTATTTCTCAAAATCATGTTCATCACCTAATAATTGTCAGGAGATTATTAAGTCGTATTTTTTCCTCTAGTTACATTTCTATAATATTTCCTCTATCTTCCAAATTGAAGAATAATACTGTTTTAATGCTTCAAAAACACATAAAAAGAAAATATTCTTTATTAAATGTAATAGCTTACAGTCTAAAGATGTTGGATGTTATCCACGTTGTTGGATAAGCGTGTGTGCATATGTGCTCAGTTGCTAAGTTATGTCTGACTCTTTGCAACCCCATGGACTATAGCCTGCCAGGCTCCTCTGTCCATAGGATTTCCCAGGCTAGAATACTGGAGTGGGTTGCCATTTCCTTCTCTAGGGGATCTTCCCGATCAAGGAATTGAACCCACATCTCCTGTGTCTTCTGCATTGGCAGGCAGATTCTTTACAGCTGAGTCACCTGTTGGATAAAAGCTACTACCAACGATGATTTGGATTGGTGAAACTAACTCTGGTACTGTGTTATAAAGGATCTTTATTCCTGACTAAATTGCTTAGGTATCAGGATCTTCTTTCACTGATATTTTTCAGTAGTACCTCAGCTTTCTTTGAAAGAATGAAAATTCCTTTTTTCCTTGAATGTCCATGAAGAAGTTAAGTAGGTGATACATATTTATGTTTCACAAATAAATGGAAATAATTGCTTTGTCTCAAGGTAAATGACTAGAAAGTAACTAATCATGCAAATTCATCCTTCTATCTCAGACTTTTTGAAAAATATGGGGTATGTTCACTTATTAACATAGAAAGATGGTTTACAAAACCCTATAATTCTGCTTAAATGAAAAGCCCTTGACAGCATAAATCTAAACATCTTGTCATTAATAATATTTTCATATATTAGCCAAAGTCTTATTTTGCTCTCAGTAATACTTTGTTTTACTCCATGGAATTTATCTAATGCCTCAGAGGAGTAAAACTGCTAAGAGAAGCTAATAATAACAACAACATATCTTAACTATTTCAGAAACCAAAGCTTTTAATTGCAAAACCATAAATATTACTTTTCTTTCTTCTTAAGGACCTTATATGAACCTTGGTTTCTGAAACACACAGTCACTGTTTCACACAAGACCATCATTTATTTTGTTTTACTTTTAATAATGTAAAGAGTGCCCATACTCTCCAAGAACAAGAACCTTATCAATATCCTCCACCTGCTTATATGCACCTCCTCTACCCTTGTTCCCAGAAGTGACCCTCTCTCAGATTTTGTCTTATCATTCCCTCGTAATTTGGCTCATGAACACATGAGCAAGAGTTGCTCTTTGGTAAGCAGGAGCGGAATTGCTGGGCTGTAGCAACTCTGTCAGGTATCCAATCACAATAGATAACGCTAAAGAATGTGAAGCATGATTTTACCAATTTACCCTTCAATGAGCTCTGCATAAGAAATCCTGTTGATTTCTGTTCTGGAATTGTCTGACATCTTTACCAGTTAAATACAAGCAAAGCTCATCTTGTGTATATGATTTGCTGATCTTGATCGACTTGATCGTGGTTGAGCATACTGATTAGTGAGATATATGTTTTCTTCTCTGTACATGGTTTTTGCTTTCTCTTCACTTTTCTGTTGGTAAGTTTGTTTGTTTTTTCTAATGATTAGTTGGAAATATTAATATACTGATATACATATATAAAAATATATTTAAATTTTTTCTACTGGTTAATAAAAATGTATATATATACACATATATGTATACATATGTATATATAATAATCTTTGGGATTATATATATTACATATATGTTCTCCTAGTTATTGCTTATTAAGACTAAGACACAGGATTGATTTTGCAATATGCAGTCATCTTTGTTTCCATATGAATTACAGAATTTTTTTTTTTTTCTATTTCTGTAAAACATGCCATTTGGAGAGGATAATGTCAGCAAAGATGATGAAATAGGAAATTCTTAGTTTACACTCCCCCTGCAAACAACAGTCTGGCAGCCATCATGAATAAAAGTGCTTCTGTGGAAACTTTCATCAAGAAGCTTTTATTGGAAAAGACCTGATGCTGGGAAAGATTGAAGGTGGGAGTAGAAGGTGATGACAGAGGATGAGATGGTTGGATGGCATCACTGACTAAACGGACATGAGTCTGAGTAAACTCCGGGAGTTGGTGATGGACAGGGAGGCCTGGCGTGCTGCAGTCCACGGGGTCACAAAGAGTTGGACATGACTGAGTGACTGAACTGAACTGACTGTGGAAGCTTTGGGATCCAGGTAGGAGGTTTTGAACTCCAAATAAGGCCAAGACTGAGAAAAGCTGCTTTGAGAAGGCAAACACACATCCTGTAGCAGGTTTGCTGCACACAGTCCCAGCTATAGACCAAAGCGTCCCCATGTCTATGGACTCAGATCCAGCAACTTGGTCAGACTCCAGCAACCAGCCTCACCTGCCACAGGTCCTGGGAGGAGCCATTTCTCAGAAGAAGACACCCACATGGTCAACAGGTATATGATAAGGTGTTCAACACCATTAATCACCAAGAAAATACAAGTCAAAACAACAGATATCACCTCACATCTGTTAAATGGCCATTATTAAAAAGAGAACTGTTGGTGAGGATGTGGAAAGATCTAAAATCTTGCACACTATTGATGGGGTTATAAATTGATATACTCTTTATAAAAACTATATGCTAATGAGGTGGATGAAACTGGAGCCTATTATACAGAGTGAAGTAAGCCAGAAGGAAAAACACCAATACAGTATACTAACGCATATATATGGAATTTAGAAAGATGATAACAATAACCCTGTGTACGAGACAGCAAAAGTGACGCTGATGTATGGAACAGTCTTATGGACTCTGTGGGAGAGGGAGAGGGTGGGAAGATTTGGGAGAATGGCATTGAAACATGTAAAATATCATGTATGAAACGAGATGCCAGTCCAGGTTCAATGCACGATACTGGATGCTTGGGGCTAGTGCACTGGCACGACCCAGAGGGATGGTATGGGGAGGGAGGAGGGAGGAGGGTTCAGGATGGGGAGCACATGTATACCTGTGATGGATTCATTTTGATATTTGGCAAAACTAATACAATTATGTAAAGTTTAAAAATAAAATAAAATTAAAAAAAAAAAACTATATGGACTTTCCTTTAAAATTAAAAACAGAACTGCCATAAGATACCAATTCCCCTGTGGGTATTTTCTCAAAGGAAATGAAATAATTATCTCAGAGAGATGTCTGTATCCCCTGGTTCTCTGCAACACTACTCATAATAGCCAAGAAACTGCTTAAATGTCCATTGGTGAGTGAAGTGGGCAAAAAGTTAGTGTATACATGAGAAAATATTATTATTCAGCCTTAGAAAAGAAGGAAACACCAAAATACCAACAACATGGATGGAACTTGAAGACTTTATGATAAATGAAATAATGACAGGATGGACACAGTATAATTCTACTTAAAAGAGGTATCAAAAATAGTCACATTCATAGACTCAAAGCCAGGGCTAAGGGGGAAATAGGGTATTACTGAAACTTTATCTATTAATTTAGTAATTCCCTATTTCCCCCTTAGCCCTGGCTTTGAGTCTATGAATGTGACTATTTTTGATACCTCTTATACAGAGTGAAGTAAGCCAGAAGGAAAAACATAAATACAGTATACTAACGCATATATATGGAATTTAGAAAGATGGCAACAATAACCCAGTGTACAAGACAGCAAAAGAGACACTGATGTATAGAACAGTCTTATGGACTCTGTGGGAGAGGGAGAGGGTGGGAAGATTTGGGAGAATGGCAATGAAACATGTAAAATATCATGTAGGAAACGAGTTGCCAGTCCAGGTTCGATGCACGATGCTGGATGCTTGGGGCTGGTGCACTGGGACGGCCCAGAGGGATGGTATGGGGAGGGAGGAGGGAGGAGGGTTCGGGATGGGGAACACATGTATACCTGTGGCGGATTCATTTTGATATTTGGCAAAACTAATTATGTAAAGTTTAAAAATAAAATAAAACTAGAAAAAAAAAAAAAAGAAAGATGAATAAGTTCTGGATGATTTCTATACACTGTTGTACCTACCGTCACCAGTGATGTACTGTACCTTTAAAAATTCATTCAAGATGTTGATCTCATTTCAAGTGTTCTTACCACAAGAAAATGACGACAGAAAAATAGAAAAGACCCCAGATAAGCATCCATTAATACATGTATATGCAGGGAGAAAAATTATTGTGGAAAACTCAGTAGAAATAATGAAGAAATTTAAAGGATTGCTAAAATAAGGCATATTCAGAAGTGTAGCTAAGCTTTTTGAACTATGAAATCTGATTGAAAATTCATGAGAATAATTTTCTTAGGAGAAAGTGAAGAGAATCATGGCTGCGTCAAGCAAAAACAAGAGCATATCTATATCTATATATAAAACAACTACAAACATAAAAACAAACACAAAAATCAGACAAATTTTATACTATGGAGAATAGATTTAGCAAAATGCAGAAACCATCACCATATTTAAAAGCCAGTTTTCCTAGCCCCATAACAGGCCACAGAAGGAAAATTTGCTGAAATACTTAAAAAAGAAACCATATGTTTAGAACTGCCCCTCCATTAGGTAAATCTGGCTGGAGAAAGAGACTAAAACTTGAGAGTCCAGAACACCCGTATGTCACCCCAGGAAGAACCTGAGGAAGGTGAAAACCTTAAAGGGATCACCTGTGTGACATAGGGAGGGAAACGTGGAGGAGAAACAGCAATGTGGGAATGTGAATTTCCCTGACGCTAGCCTAAAGGTGTGTAAAGGATGATTTCAAAAGTAGCTAGAGACCTGATATGAACAGGTTGATGTAAGGGAAAAAAAGGACCATTCATCATGGAAAAACAACCAGAGCCAATCAAGGATAAGAAAGAAAGAGAGAGAGAGAAAGAGAGGAAGGAAGGAAGAAAAGAAAGAAGGAATGGAAGGAAGGAAGGAGGAAATCAAGAAAGGAAGGAAGAAAAGAAAGAAGGAATGGAAGGAAGGAAGGAGGAAATCAAGAAAGGAAGGAAGAAAAGAAAGAATAGAAGTTTCAAAGAATACCACAGGTTAATAGATCATAAACAAGGTCCAGAAATCTTACGCATTGGCAGTGTAGGCAGGTTGAACTGATTAAGGACATGCTGAATTGGTTTTGACCTCCTTGAATTAATTGAGCTTCATTTCTGTCACCAGGTGGGGTGGGTTAAGATAATGGAAAACATATAAAGAGTGTTCTCAAATTTTAACCCATATCAGAATCACCTGGTGGGCTTATATATAAACCACAGATTGCTGGCCCTGCCTCTAGAGTGTCTAATTCAGTGTGTAGGTAAGTCTCGAATGGGGCTCAATAATTGCATTTCTTATAAGTTTCGAGGTGGTAGGTACTACAGCTGTTGCTCTCAGAACACATTTTGAGACTCTGTGCTGTAACAGAGAAGCATCCACATTGCAAAGGCTTAGTGCAGTAGAAACATAATTGTTCACAACATCCTCTCAATGTGAGAGTGTATGTGTGTGTGGCAGGGGAGTGATGCTGTTTCTACATAACTTCCAAGGTCACCTTGGGCATCATTACTAGCTGTCTGACAGTGGAAGAAGGAGGAAGATTATATGGGAGGTTTCGATTGGCTGAGACTGGAAGAAACTTCTCTTTTTCTATGGGCCAAAACTCAGACACATGGCCACAACTAATTGCAAAGAAGACTGAAAAACATGGCTTAGTTACATGTCTAGGAGGAAGGGGAAACAGATTTGGTAAACAGCTAGGCAATTTTTACTGTAGTGCTCGAAATGTTAACATAGGCTGAGTTAAAGTAAAAGAGAGTCAGATACCTTTCATGTCTGAATTTTATGGCCTGCGGTTTTATATCATCAACACAGATGACAAGAATAATCATGACCTGGTTCCTGCCTACATCTAAAGCCTCATCACTCTTCTTTTTATTCCTTTGCACCTTCTGCCACAGTTGGACAAAGCTCATTTCTGTTTCTCAAAGGAGTCCTGCTCTCTGAGTCTTCTCTGTATCCATTTTTCTTTACCTGAAAGGCTATTTCCCATTTCCTCATCACCTTCCTGTTGTGCATTTGTCCATTAACTCATTCATCCCGTAAGTCTCACTTTGAAAGCCACTTCCATAGGGAAGTCTTTCTTGACTAAAGAAGACTTTAGACCACCCAGACCCTAGACTACAGTAGTTACAGCTGACATCGGGATGTGCCAGTTTTATTTTTTCTTTTGACTTTTGTAATTGTGTAATTTTCCTATTGGACTGAAAGCTCCAGGTCAAGGTCTGAGTTTATTTTTTTCTATTTTATTAGCACTGCTCAGAGTGTTTCAAATAGTACTCAAGAAGTACTTGTGGAAGAAAACAGAGAAAGAAGGAATGAAAGGAGGTAGGAAGGAAGAAGGAAGGCAGGCAGGCATTATTTTTTGGTGAGATTTCAGAATACATCAACCATGGGCTTGTGGTGTTTGTTACATACTGACTGCCTAGATTGACAAGCTAGGTGTCCCAGTAGCTGAATCTACACCCCTTCCCCCCTCACTTTTCCACATGTGCTCTCTACAAGCTTTGTGCTTGGCCAAAGAGAATGCCTCTGAGAGGGGAAAGCCCCTCCTCATAACTGACTGTGAATCTATGTCCTCCTCGGCATCACTAAACAGGGTTTCATTTCTCCATCATGGGAAATGTACTTGTAACATCCTGATGAAAGTGACTGCTGACTACATAAACAGCATAGATTTTGACACACTGCTGAGAAAGAGAGAGAAAGGGAGAGGGACAGGGAAAGAGAGACACACACAGAGAGAATGATGAAGACGGCTTTGAGTCTTCCAGATTCTTACTGAAATGGAGAACACGAAGACAGGACCTGGAAGACATTCATCTTGATGTTGTACAAATGAAATTTTGAAGATAAAAGGAAGGATGATTCAAGAAACCCAGTGAATCTGAAGTCAGAAGTGACTCAAGTTGGGAACCTGGTCTGTGACGGATTATAGCTCAGCCCAGGTTGTGACTGATAAGGCATCAGGCTTCCCAGCTGGCACTAGTGAGAAAGAAGCTGCCCGCCAATGTAGGAGACTTAAGAGATGCAGGTTCGATCCCTGAGTTGGGAAGATCCCCTGGAGACATGCAGTAGCAACCCACTCCAGTATTCTTGCCTGGAGAACACCATGGACAGAGGAGCCTGGCAGGCTACAGTCCATGGGGTCTCAAAGAGTTGGACATGACTGAGGCAACTTAGCACAAAATACTGGTAAAAAAAAAAAAAAAAAAAAAAGAACAATGAGGAGAAAGGTAAAGTGGAAGAGGGCTGCAATTTTCCCCAGCTTGAGTATAACTGAGAATCTTACACGCTGGTATTACTGAGGCTAATTGATGGAAGGCAGAAAATACGGAAAAAAGAACTCCTGAAACATACTGCCTCTTTACGGTTACTAAACTAGAAATTATTCGTGTTCGTAGTCTGGGCCCTTGTCACCTGGTTCGGCACACACCTTTTTCTGTAGGTGAACTGCTCAATGCTCTTTGAAACAGAATGATAAAAGTCCTGTGTTCAGCTCTTCTGCCAGACGGGTTCACCACTGCTAGCCCTGTGCTGTAAATGGAGCCTGCTGAGATAGCTGTGACCTGTCCTTGAGGTTCGGTCCCTTTCTCCTTTCCTCGCTGTGGGCTTTTTTCACTGCTTTGCGTGGCCCTCCCCGGAGATTGTGGCAGCATAATCAAAGGAGAGGAAACATAAGCCAGGCAGTTTAGTAATGATTTGTAGCTCTTATAAAACCATTTCTCTAAGGAAGGAGATGCTAATGAATTGTTGCCATAAGGGCTTGGGATTATCTGTGATTCCTAATTATTCCAACTACCCAGAACATTTTCGCCATAAGAATTAAGACCTGCCTACATGGTTTGGATAATTGAGATCAGGTTCCTGATTTGCTGAGTAATTAAAAGCACAATTGATCCTTGAATCGCTAACTGCGTATGTACCCATCTCCTTTATTAGATATCTTTTTACATCTAATGCATATGGTCAGTGTTTAAGTAGGAATCCTGTTACTTTTATTTTCCTCTATGGATCAATGGAACTCTCTAAGTAATAGTATGCTAGGGTCAAATCCTATTTGCATGAATAAAACTGAAGCCAACTTTTTAAAATGCCAGCAGAAGAATGCATATGTTTTGACTAGTTTTTATTGTCAACTGATTGGGGTTTAAAAAAAAAAAAAGCTTTTATTTTTAAATGGCAATTATCTTTGCATTTACATATCACCACTTTGTGAGGGAGTCTGCAGTGATAGGTTATTCTTTCATTGTTATTCATGAGATACTGTCGCCAAATCATAAAACTGTAGAATGAGTTGCCCCAAATTGGGATTAGAGTGTAGCAATCAGTCATTGCCTCTGGAATGCAATGAGGCCCCAGTGATGCAAAGCTATAGTTTCTGACAGCACATTTATTTTTTAAAGAAGTTGGATTGGAGAGGGCAAACAGGAGGTAAGAGGAAAAGTTCACCCGGAGAAAACGGGAACTCATTAAGACTATTTCAGAGGAGGAAGACTGCAAACAGTGAAAATCAAAGAAACGGTAGTGGTCCTTGTCCTTCAGAAACATTTAGGGAATCCACTTTTAATCCACAGAGTAGGTTGAACTTAAATTTTAAAAAGCACTAAAATTCCTATGGGAGCATTCTACACCCAAGCTACCTTAAAAATAAACAATATTCCTACAGTATGAGAGAAAGAATGTAAGCATGTACTTGGCCTTCTGCCTCATCTCAGGTAAGATATCATCTGCTCAACTTGAAAGACAGCCAGAATGCATGACGCTCGACTCTCAGAAAATCAAAATTTCCTGTTAATACTTCTGTCCTCCTCCCTTGCCCTCATCGGCATGGTGACCAGATTTAGCTACTGGAGGAAAGAATTACGTGTGAAAATAGAAACGGGTAAATATTTATGGGAAAATAATATCCCATTTTCCTGAAAGTATATACTGAATAATAAAAAGCAAAACATAAAATAGATTTGTATACAAATACAGGGAGAATAAAATTATGTGCTATAATTTTCTTCAAGTAGGTTTTGTTTTTAAAATCCCCTGGAAATGTCCAAGAGTTTGATGGAAACTACTCTGGACACAAAGAGCTGTCCTTTCTGTTTCCAGTTACTAAAGTATACTTATAGAGATTTATTTTTGTTCTATGTTTTCCTTTCCCAGGCACCCTAAAATAAAGTGACCTGGTGTCCCAACTTGGAATTGTCTGATCATTACTCCAGAAGACTCTCTCTTAATAATCAGTTACTCTGCCCTTGCCAAGCTATGGATAGAATAACTAAACCTGTTTTGCAAAGAGTTATTTCCTAGACTTTCTCTATCGACAGGGATAGCTAGAATTGTATATTTTAATCTGACAGGAAACATTTCAGGTAGGATTAATAGTTATCCCGCCTCTTTGGGAAAGTAGCCCGTTATGGATACAAATGTCTAGATTTATCCATTTTCCACCCAGGCTGCACAAGGTGCAGAGTGAACATCAATAAGAGGGGGCCACAAGCTTAGATATTATTACCACTGAATGTAGAGCTATGCTTCAGCTAAGCAAAGGTGGGCCAGTTACCAATTAACAGTTAATTTCAATTAAGAATGGATAGCCTGACCTTCTGAATGTGCTAAGATGCTTCAGCTGTGTCCTACTCTTTGCGACCCTATGCACTGTAGCTCTCCAGTCTCCTCTGTCCATGGGGTTCTCCAGGCAAAACACTGGAGTGGGTTGCCATGCCCTCCTCCAGGGGATCTTCCCAACCCAGGGATCAAACCTGCATCTCTTACGTCTCCTGCATTGGTAGGCAGGTTCTTTACCATCAGTGCCATGTACACCAACCTAAAACTTTAGAGGCACTTTAGACCATAAGATGGGTCTTTGTATAGGAAAAAAGATACTTGCTACTCCACAGATGATTTGGATTCTTTACAGAGTTAGATGCTTGCTGCTTGTGTTCTGGTCCCAGGGTAGAGTGTTGGCTGCTACGGTGAATAAAAAATACAGTAAAGAAGAAGTTTCTATCACTTGCTATAGTCTATATGATAGATTTTACCTTCAAGAAAAAAAAAAGGCGAATCCCCTTCTTTTGCTACTTATTTCAGTACATTCTCTTCTGCAAAGCAAAAATGGTGATGTAGCATGGGAGACTGGTGGTGTCATTTTTTTAAGGAGGAGGAGCTCAGAGAAGAATTCTAGTTGAGTAATAGTACCCCCCACTCTTGGAAGCTGCAAACAAAAAGATCTAGAATTATGCACTCTTCCCCACAGAAAGGGAAAATAAAATGATGTGACCCACAACGTCAATCACTTTAACAACCTGCAAGGCAAATGACATGATGTATGCCCTGATTCCCACCCAAGTTAAGGAGTCATGGCAATCTGTCCTGCCTCCACAGAGCAACTGCTGCAGTTACTGATCATACCTGTTGAGTGCTGACAAGGGGAAGATACCAGGTTCCCCACTCTCTTCTGAATAATGAAAATAAGTAGAGAGATGACACTCTTTGGCAGTCACTTTCCTTTGGGGAGGGGAAGGGAAGGTAGGAAAAGTGACCTGTTTCTTCTCCTCCCGGGTGTATTTGTGGGTTGTATCTTCAAAGATGGCTTAGAGTCAGTTCTGCTAAATTTCCTCTGAAATGCTTGGCAAATGGGTATCAGCCACACGCTGATAAATATACGTAGACTGTAGCTCAGACCGTAAAGAGTCTGCCTACAATGCAGGAGACCTGGATTCGATCCCTGGGTCAGGAAGATCTCCTAAAGAAGGGCAACCCACTCCAGTATTCTTGCCTGGAGAATCCCATGGATAGAGGAGCCTGGCGGGCCACATAGTCCATGGAGTCACAAAGAGTCGGACACAACTGAACAACTAACACTTCTGCTAAACAAGCATACTGCCACCAAAAAGACCCCTTGATCATTAAAATAGCCCAGTAATTCAGATGGTTGTGGGCATGCTGAATATTTTCTTTTCTGCCTAATGCTTAATTCATTTGCTCATTCATTCAGTCACTTATCACCAACAATTTATGTATCTTCATAAAGGGTTAAGTATGAAATGTAGCAAATTGATATATTTTCTCCAATTTCCATCTTTTACTGTTATTTTCCTCCTTACTCCTCTCCCTTTGGTTATCCTCTGAATAAGAAGAATTAGCCATCACATTATTTATGTGTTTTTATATGTTAATTTATCCAGAGAACTTTAACTGAGCACCTAGTATTCACTAAGCTCTGAGCTAAGAACTGCAGGGAATACAATGATAATTAAAATCTGGTCCTTGAGGAATTTCAGACTACTGAGTTCCAGCAAACAGACTACTTATCTTTTATATTCTTTCCAGTAGTAGAAATACGGAGAATTTTCCCTCATTGCAAAATCATTGGGCCATCTGATTTTAATTTTCAAGAAGCTTCCATCAGGAAAATCCATCATCTCTCTCTAAAAAATATGATCTTTCCACAACAGTGTAAATTGTCTTGGCTTATTGTCTTTACTTTCTCATCTTTTGGTAAGTCCTCAATTCCTGATATTGGAGTTCTGCCTCAATAACCACAGGGAACTCTCCTTACCTAGGCCATCAGTGACCTTCAAACCCAAGTCAAAGAAACAGAAATGAGAGAATGCATGGCGTGTGCATTTATTCTTATTTATTTTACAAATGCATACTGGGTATCCACCACGCACCAAGAGCCAGGCATGTTGAGGGAACTCTGAGTAAGTCTCTGTTGAGAGTGGTTTTCCTTACAAGGCTGCGAGTCTCTTGAGGGTAAGAACTTTGCTTTTGCTTTTTGCCTAGAATTTCACAATACTTTTCAGATCTTATCTGAACTGCTGTATTTGATGGAAGAAATTTCTCCCTCTTTGAAGCTCCTCGCTTCCCTAAAGCATGGGTGAAAAGTGGAGTGAAAGTGAAGCTGCTCAGTCACGTCCTACTCTTTGAGACCCCATGGACTGTAGCCTACCAGGTTCCTCTGTTGGAGCGGGTTGCCATTTCCGTCTCCAGATCTTCCCGACCCAGGAATTGAACCCAGGTCTCCCGCTTTGCGGGAAGACGCTTTACCGCCGGAGCCACCAGGGAAGCATCGGTAGTTACGTTCTAATGTGGTTTACTGGTTTTTTATGTAGCCACGCCTTCCTAGTGTCATAACACTCTAGTGAGTAAGGCTGTCTTTGCAGTGCTCCTCAAGCGGTTGAGACTAAGTATATTTTCGACCAAGAAGGAGCATTAAAATCAGTTTCTAGGAGAAGGAATGAACCGAGTTCAAATCTGGATAAAGCTAAGATTTTTTGACTAAAGAAAGGCAAAGTGGAAATACCAATATCAGAGGTGGGTTTGATGTTGACTTTATAGAATCAGATGTGCATGGGCTATGGGAAAGGACCATGGTGGTTTTCAAAAGGAGAAACTTTTAAAATTCTCCAAACCCAAGTGGTTCAGTGTTATCAGTCAGAGCATAGATGGGGTACATCTATACATGAATTTATAATTTATCACAAATAAATAAAACTTGTCTCTGGTATGGTAAACACCTACTCTTTAAAAATGTTTTGAATTTCTTAAATTTAAATTTAAATGAGTGCTCTTTTTTAATGAGTGCTGCTTCCTCTCTGCAGAAAGGTTAGAATTTCCATGTATTCCATTATTTACTTGCTACACTTTTATTAAAATTTTAAAATCATTTTCACTTTTATTTTATTCTGTGTTTTGGCCACACTGTGTGACCTGCAGGATCTTAGTTCCTGGCCAGGGATTGAAGCTCCACCCCCGGCATTGGAAGCATGGAGTCTTAACCACTGAGCCACCAGGGAAGTCCCTACCCTCTACTCTTTTATATATTCCTCCAGTGAAGTTTGAACAATTTTGTCCACATCCCCAGTTTTGATTAAACATAATATATCAATAATTCTCGATACAGCTCTCCCATGAACTTCTTGATAATCTTGTAGTTATCCTCTTTCCTATGGATATCCATTACCATGCTTCCACATGTATTTAACAAATATTAAACATTGGACACAACAACTAATAAGACAGACATAATTCTTGTTCTCATGAAGCTAAATCTGAAGGGACATCATGCTCTGTATGGAAAGATCAGTAGTTCCCCCAGAGCGGCTAATACTGTGGCTGGTACACAGTAAGTGCTCAATAAAAAGCTGTACTATGAGTGAATAAATGAATACGTGTGCCATGTTCTCTCTCATCTCTGTGCATTTGACTGTATACTTTCTTTGTCTGGAAAGCTCTGTCCATACCTTCAGTAATTCGTACAGTTCATTTGATTCCTTCTTGATGCCACTGTCTCTTTTTGGCCTTTTCAGTACACGCCAGGCAATCTAGATGCTCCATTCTCTGTCATCCTGATACATCTCATTCACACTTCATTTGCAGACCTTAGGTACAAACACCAGGATAAGGTTAATTGCCTTCACATGTGGTCGTTAATTGCCTGTGAGCCACAACATTGTCTCTTTCAGATCTCTCTCTAGAACCCAGCACAAGGGCTGGTTCACAGTAGTTCATCAGTGAATATGAATTAGTAAATGGGAAGAAATGAATGAAATAAATTCCATGGACAGAGGAGCCTGACAGGCTGCGGTCCATGGGGTCACAAAGTCAGACACAACTGAGCGAATAAGCACAGCTCACCAAATGATCTTGCATCCAAAGCTTGACATGCTTTGATCCCAAATTTTCACTTATGTATGTTCCATTTCTCCGTGTATCAACTAGGATCCAGCCAATGTGTTGGACTCAGATGTGTGTTTCAATTTCCCCATCTTTATGCCTTTTACATATTGTTGCCTATAAGTGAATGCATCTTATAGTTCTCCTACTGCTACTAACCATTTACACTTCAGTTCAGTTCAGTCACTCAGTCGTGTCCAACACTTTGCGACCCCATGAACTGCAGCACACCAGGCCTCCCTGTCCATCACCAACTCCCAGAGTTCACGCAGACTCACGTCCATCAAGTCAGTGATGTCATCCAGCCATCTCATCCTCTGTCGTTCCCTTCTCCTCCTGCCCCTAATCCCTCCCAGCATCAGAGTCTTTTCCAGTGAGTCAACTCTTCCCATGAGGTGGCCAAAGTACTGGAGTTTCAGCTTTAGCATCATTCCTTCCAAAGAAATCCCAGGGCTGATCTCCTTTAGAATGGACTGGTTGGATCTCCTTGCAGTCCAAGGGACTCTCAAGAGTCTTCTCCAACACCACAGTTCAAAAGCATCCATTCTTCAGTGCTCAGCCTTCTTCACAGTCCAACTCTCACATCCATACATGACCACAGGAAAAACTACAGCCTTGACTAGACAAACCTTTGTTGGCAAAGTAATGTCTCTGCTTTTCAATATGCTATCTAGGTTGGACATAACTTTCCTTCCAAGGAGTAAGCGTCTTTTAATTTCATGGCTGCAGTCACCATCTGCAGTGATTTTGGAGCCCAAAAAAATAAACTCTGACACTGTTTCCACTGTTTCCCCATCTATATCCCATGAAGTGATGGGACCGGATGCCATAATCTTCGTTTTCTGAATGTTGAGTTTTAAGTCAACTTCACTCTCCACTTTCACTTTCATCAAGAGGCTTTTGAGTTCCTCTTCACTTTCTGCCATAAGGGTGGTGTCATCTGCCTATCTGAGGTTATTGATATTTCTCCCAGCAATCTTGATTCCAGCTTGTGCTTCCTCCAGCCCAGCATTTCTCATGATGTACTCTGCATAGAAGTTAAATAAACAGGGTGACAATATACAGCCTTGATGTACTCCTTTTCCTATTTGGAACCAGTCTGTTGTTCCATGTCCAGTTCTAACTGTTGCTTCCTGACCTGCATACAAATTTCTCAAGAGGCAGGTCAAGTGGTCTGGTATTCCCATCTCTTTCAGAATTTCCCACAGTTTATTGTGATCCACACAGTCAAAGGCTTTGGCATGGTCAATAAAGCAGAAATAGATGCTTTTCTGGAACGCTCTTGCTTTTTCCATGATCCAGCGGATGTTGGCAATTTGATCTCTGGTTCCTCTGCCTTTTCTAAAACCAGCTTGATGTGGTAGATTCATTTTGGTATTTGGCAAAACTAATACAATTATGTAAAGTTTAAAAATAAAATAAAATTTAAATAAATAAATAAATAAATAAATAAAACCAGCTTGAACATCAGGAAGTTCACAGTTCACATATTGCTGAAGCCTGACTTGGAGAATTTTGAGCATTACTTTACTAGCATATGAGATGAGTGCAATTGTGCAGTAGTTTGAGCATTCTTTGTCATTGCCTTTCTTTGGGATTGGAATGAAAACTGACCTTTTCCAGTCCTGTGGCCACTGCTGAGTTTTACAGATTTGCTGGCATATTGAGTGCAGCACTTTCACAGCATCATCTTTCAGGATTTGGAATAGCTCAACTGGAATTCCATCACCTCCACTACCTTTGTTTGTAGTGATGCTTTCTAAGGCCCACTTGACTTCACATTCCACGATGTCTGGCTCTAGGTCAGTGATCACACCATTGTGATTATCTGGGTCGTGAAGATCTTTTTTGTACAGTTCTTCTGTGTATTGTTGCCACCTCTTCTTAATATCTTCTGCCTCTGTTAGGTCCATATCATTTCTGTCCTTTATCGAGCCCATCTTTGCATGAAATGTTCCTTTGGTATCTCTGATTTTCTTGAAGAGATCCCTAGTCTTTCCCATTCTGTTGTTTTCCTCTATTTCTTTGCATTGATCACAAAGGAACGCTTTCTTACCTCTTCTTGCTATTCTTTGGAACTCTGCATTCAGATGCTTACATCTTTCCTTTTCTCCTTTGCTTTTCACTTCTCTTATTTTCACAGCTATTTGTAAGGCCTCCCTGGACAGCCATTTTGCTTTTTTGCATTTCTTTTCCATGCGGATGTACTTGATCCCTGTCTCCTGTACAATGTCATGAACCTCATTCCATAGTTCATCAGGCACTCTATCTATCAGATCTAGGCCCTTAAATCTATTTCTCACTTCCACCGTATAATCATAAGGGATTTGATTTAGGTCATACCTGAATGGTCTAGTGGTTTTCCCTACTTTCTTCAATTTAAGTCTGCATTTGGCAATAAGGAGTTCATGGTCTGAGCCACAGTCAGCTCCTGGTCTTGTTTTTGCTGACTGTATAGAGCTTCTCCATCTTTGGCTGCAAAGAATATAATCAATCTGAATTTGGTGCTGACCATCTGGTGATGTCCAAGTGTAGAATCTTCTCTTGTGTTGTTGGAAGAGGGTGTTTTTTATGACCAGTGCATTTTCTTGGCAAAACTCTATTAGTCTTTGCCCTGCTTCATTCCATATTCCAAGGCCAAATTTGCCTGTTACTCCAGCTGTTTCTTGACTTCCTACTTTTGCATTCCAGTCCCCTATAATGAAAAGGACATCTTTTTTGGGGTGTTAGTTCTAAAAGGTCTTGTAGGTCTTCAGAGAACCATTCAACTTCAGCTTCTTCAGCATTACTGGTTGGGGCATAGACTTGGATTACCGTGATACTGAATGGTTTTCCTTGGAAACAAACAGAGATCATTGTGTCGTTTCTGAGATTGCATCCAAATGCTGCACTTCGGACTCTTGTTGACCATGATGGCTACTCCATTTCTTCTAAGGGATTCCTGCCCACAGTAGTAGATATAATGGTCATCTGAGTTAAATTCACCCATTCCAGTCCATTTTAGTTTGCTGATTCCTAGAATGTTGACATTCACTCTTGCTGTCTCCTGTTTGACCACTTCCAATTTGCCTTGATTCATGGACCTGACATTCCAGGTTCCTGTGCAATATTGCTCTTTACAGCATTGGACCTTGCTTCTATCACCAGTCACATCCACAGCTGGGTATTGTTTTTGCTTTGGCTCCATCCCTTCATTCTTTCTGGAGTTATTTCTCCACTGATCTCCAGTAGCATATTGGGCACCTGCTGACCTGGGGAGTTTCTCTTTCAGTATCCTATCATTTTGCCTTTTCATACTGTTCATGTGGTTCTCAAGGCAAGAATACTGAAGTGGTTTGTCATTTCCTTCTCCAGTGGGCCACATTCTGTCAGATCTCTCCACCATGACCCGCCCATCTTGGGTTGCCCCATAGGCATGGCTTAGTTTCATTGAGTTAGACAACGCTGTGGTCCTAGTGTGATTAGACTGACTAGTTTTCTGTGAGTATGGTTTCAGTGTGTCTGCCCTCTGATGCCCTCTTGCAACTCCTACCATCTTACTTGGGTTTCTCTTACCTTGGGCATGGGGTATCTCTTCACGCCTGCTCCAGCAAAGCACAGCTGCTGTTCCTTACCTTGGACGAGGGGTATCTCCTCACCTCCGCCCTTCCTGACTTTCAACATGGGATAGCTCCTCTAGGCCCTCCTGCGCCCGTGCAGCCATGGCTCCTTGAATGTGGGGTTGCTCTTCCTGGCTGCCGCCCCTGGCCTTGGGCGTGGGGGTGTGGGGTAGCTCCTCCCGGCCGCTGCCCCTGGCCTCAGGAGTGGTGTTGCTCCTCCTGGCCACTGCCCCTGACCTCGGATGCGGGGTCAAAGCCCCTCAAATGCCCCTCAAATGCTGATCTCCTTCGCTACTTTTATTACACTCCTCACATTTCTGACTCACCAAGTTCAGTTCAGTTCAGTTGCTCAGTCATGTCCAACTCTTTGCGACCCCATGAATCGCAGCATGTGAGGCCTCCCTGTCCATCACCAACTCCCGGAGTTCACTCAGACTCATGTCCATTGAGTCAGTGATGCCATCCAGCCATCTCATCCTCTGTCATCCCCTTCTCCTTCTGTCCCCAATCCCTCCCAGCATCAGAGTCTTTTCCAGTGAGTCAACTCTTCCCATGAGGTGGCTAAAGTACTGGAGTTTCAGCTTTAGCATCATTCCTTCCAAAGAAATCCCAGGGCTGATCTCCTTCAGAATGGACTGGTTGGATCTCCTTGCAGTCCAAGGGACTCTCAAGAGTCTTCTCCAACACCACAGTTCAAAAGCATCAATTCTTTGGTGCTCAGCCTTCTTCACAGTCCAACTCTCACATCCATACATGACCACTGGAAAAACCATAGCCTTGACTAGACGGACCTTTGTTGGCAAAGTAATGTCTCTGCTTTTGAATATGCTATCTAGGTTGGACATAACTTTCCTTCCAAGGAGTAAGCGTCTTTTAATTTCATGGCTGCAGTCACCGTATGTAGTGACTTTGGAGCCCCCAAAAATAAAGTCTGACACTGTTTCCACTGTTTCCCCATCTATATCCCATGAAGTGATGGGACCAGATGCCATGATCTTCGTTTCCTGAATGTTGACCTTTAAGCCAACTTTTTCACTCTCCACTTTCACTTTCATCAAGAGGCTTTTTAGTTCCTCTTCACTTTCTGCCATAAGGATGGTGTCATCTGCATATCTGAGGTTATTGATATTTCTCCTGGCAATCTTGATTCCATCTTGACTCACCAAATACCTCCTCATTCTTAGCATATTTCCCACCTCCCTGTATGAAACTACCTCATCTTCCCATGAAGTACTGTCAGACTTTTCCTCTTAGGTCAAAATGAATTCTGTCTTCTATTAGAGTTTAGGATCTAATCACATCGGTTCAGTTCAGTTGCTCAGTCGAGTCCGACTGTTTGCAATCCCATGAATCACAGCACACCAGGCCTTCCTGTCCATCACCAACTCCCGGAGTTTATTCAAACTCATGTCCATCGAATCGGTGATGCCATCCAGCCATCTCATCCTCTGTCATCCCTTTCTCCTCCTGCCCCCAATCCCTCCTAGCATCAGAGTCTTTTCCAATGAGTCAACTCTTCACATGAGGTGGCCAAAGCATTGGAGTTTCAGCTTACATATTCCATAGTAAATTACAAGGACTCTGAGTAGGAGAAATTATGCCTTACAAGGACAAATCACATCATATTTACTCAAGTTGTCTTTGTGCACTAGCTTGTTCTTAAATACAGGTAAACCATTTGCAGAAGACCTGGGTTCGATCCCTGGGTGGGGAAGATCCTCTGGAGAAAGGAATGGCTACCAGCTTTCTTGACTGAAGAATTCCACGGACAGAGGAGCCTGGCCAGCTACAGGCCATGGGGTCTCAAAGAGTTGGACACAACTAATAAATTATCACTTTCCCTTTCAGACTATTTGGACAGGTAGCATCTCTTTCTCTCTCCCACAAGCATGTGCATTATAGGAATGCAGGTCAAAACAGGGAGAAAGGGTTTCTTTTGATAAATCTAGAGAATACAATCTTTATTCCTTTCTCTGACAAAATTGTCAGGTTCATAAATAGACGACCCTGCAGCAGCCACGAAAGCATGTCATCATGGCATTTCAAATACGAAGAATAAAGAGAAGATTCTGAAAAAACAAGGTCACGCGCAGAGGACACAGAACCAAAATGGCACTGGTCTACTCAATAGCAACATAATCACACAGAAAACCACGGGGGAATAAAATTCTTAGGGAAAAAGAGTTCCCCCCCATAGTTCTGCTACTGAAACAGAACTATCAATAATTTGAATAAAGAAATTTCCAAGGATGCAAAATCTCAAAGTTTATACACCACTCATCTTTTCGCAGGAATTTCCTAGAGAATGTGTCTTATTTAACAAGGGAATACAATAAGGAGAAGAAAGATACAGAATCCAGGAAACAGGAAATCTACCATAGGAGAGAGTGAGAAAATAGCAAGTTGATGACAAAGGATGATAACCATGACAGAGGTGACTGAAAGAACTACCAGTTCATGTTGGAGTAACAACACGGAGAACTCTAGGAGGGGTAGCTCCATGAGTGACAAAAGGCAGTGGCTAGATGATTGGACAGATTTGGTGATGTAAAGTCTTATCCTGGTAATCATTTTCCAAAGCCATTAATGGAACTAAGACGGTTTGGCCATATGAAGGTTTGTCCAAATGAATCCAAGTAAATGGGAAAAAAACAGATGATCAATTCTAGAAGAAGACAGACATTCTATGAAAAGTTTATATAGGAAAACAAAAGTAATTGTAACACACTACTCAACAGAGAACTGTTTTTATATAATGGTAATCAAGAAAGGAACAAATAACAATAAAAATGTATAACTAGTTTGAAAGAATGAAGTAGAGTAAGCAGGTGTATATTAGAAAAATTCTAATGTTCTACATTAGGAAGTCAGTGAATGATGTTTTAAATTAGTGAATCGAAAGATAGCTAGCTACATGCTATAGAAATATGGAGGTAAAAACCAGATGGGATAGCAAAGCGTAGAACTGGCCGCCTTTGGCAAGGAGGATGAGGGTAGAGGGGAGGAAAATGGGAGCAGGGGATGCTATTTGTTATAAAGCTACTATCCTATTAGCTCTGATAATACAGATAATAGGATTCTGTACTGCTCTGATACAAATAAGAATCTAAATCAATATACCCTTGCACCCAGTAAACTTTTGGATATGGACATAAAATTTGACAATATGTCTAAGGTGGTGGCACAGTGGTAAAGAATCTGCTTGCCAATGCAAGAGACACAAAAGACATGTGTTCAATCCCTGGGTCAGGAAGATTCCCTGGAGTAGGAAATGTCAACCCACTCCAATATTCTTGTCTGGAAAATTCCATGGACAGAGGAGTCTGATGGGCTACAGTCTATGGGGCTGCAAACAGTTAGACATGACTGAGTGACTGAAGACACATGCATGGTTTATCACAGCATTCTTCTGCTGCCAATGCAGAATCAGTGAATTTTTTGTGTGTGGTAACCTTCTAGCCACATTAATGCAGTAGTTTGCATTTAATATGTGGATTGCCATTAAAGAGTCTAGGAAGGGTACTGCTTGACATTAGGGTTTGGTGGTGGTATATAAACAGGGTATGCCTTAGAATTATTTGTCTCTAGTTCATATCTTGCCAAGCTATACAACCTCAGGAAGATTGTTTACCTTCTCGAGTTTTCTCAAACACAAAACTAGGGTAGCAATACCTATATCATAGTGCTTTTTAGTATTAATACTCTACTTGCTATGATAACAGTTGGCACTTCTCATATTGCTGTTAGTGCTGGTTCTTCTATCATGCCTGTTTGGAACTTGACTTAGATATTTTAAATTCTTAGGTATCAGGAAAGAATTAAGTTTTGATCCCCAAACCTACTGGAAGTGTGACCATGGATAAGTTCACTTAAATTCTCTTAACTTGATTTTTCTCGTGTGTGACACAGGGAGAGAAACAGTGCTGATCTCAAAGGATTGTTATCAGGAATGAATGAGATAATACATGCAAAACTCAGTAGATAGTCTGACAAAGCCTCAATGTGCAGTATTCATGTTATTTTTTTATGTCATCTTTTGCCTATCATAGATCAGTTTCCTTCTCTGTCCTATCACTAGGGATTCAAATAATTTACCAGAAACTCTAAGAATTTTCAAGTTAAAAGGTACCTGAGCTATCAGGCAACTAAAGACTTCAAGTCATGCTTTTTGGGGTCTTTTAATTTACGTAGTTTTAAACTTTAAGCTTAAAAAACTAGGCTCAAAAAGCAAGAGAGAAGAGAGAGTGTAGAGAAATGACATTCCAACCCTTCTCAGGAAAAGCCAAATTTTAGATTCTTTGGAATAAAATGGGTCTTTACTGTTTACAAGGTTATTTCTGTGATGTAAAAATTCTCTTCATATTTTTCACTATTGCATCATGTTTTTCTTCTATGTCCCCCTGTTGAATCTTGGCTGCCTCAATCAGACAGACAGAAAATAAGCATGCACCTTTTTCTCTGCATCTATAATGGAAATCTTAGCAGTAGACAGTAGCTGTTCTGTCTGCCCATTAGATCCAAGTCACACTTTTTTAAATTAGCAGAGTTGAGTGCTTCTTTGCCCTTAAGTGTATACATGCTCTTTCATTACTTAATGGGCTACGTGGCTCTCAAACGCACCAACAGCACACCATCACCTTTGCATGTCAGAAATACAACTTCTCAGACGTATCCTAGACCTCTTGAATCAGAAAGTTTGATTCTTCTGGGGCTCTGCAACCTGTGTTGTAAAGAGCCCTCCAGGTGATTCTCATACATACTAAATTTGACACCAGCTGGTCTAGATCTTTCCAAGCATAATACCAGAAAAAAAAAAAAATACAAAATGATAGCAACGCATTTGCACATGCCATGAGTAGCAGGTCAGCTATATTCATCTGTTCCTTCCATGAAAGCTCACTGCAGATTTCCATGCCAGGCACTGTAATAGTCACTGAGTATTCAAGACGAATTTATCAGGGTATAGCAAACATTTGCCAAGATACATCAAACAGAGCCTATTGGACTCACTAATTGCTTTCTTGTAAATGTGGACGCATTATCAGGCCCTCTAGAATTATTTCCTGGGCTGTAGCTTTCTTATTTAAATCATAATGGTTTCTGATGTCTCATGTCTATTCTTGAGAACTGATACATTGTATATAAACTCACTTGTCTTATTGAATGTTTTACACAGAATTTGGTTATAAAATAAGTAATCTTCCTTTTTATCCAAGTAAAGCAAATACCTAACAGCAAATTATCTTTGCCCTTACATTTTTTTTTTTTTTTTTTTTGCTAGTGGCCATTGGCAATAAGTTCTTTGACTGCTTGTTTGGCTTTATTATTTTTTTTTTTTACATTTTTTAAAAAATTTTATTTTATTTTTAAACTTTACAATATTGTGTTAGTTTTGCCAAATATTGAAATGAATCCGCCACAGGTATACATGTGTTCCCCATCCTGAACCCTCCTCCCTCCTCCCTCCCCATACCATCCCTCTGGGTCATCCCAGTGCACCAGCCCCAAGCATCCAGTATCATGCATCGAACCTGGTCTGGCGACTCGTTTCATACATGATATTATACATGCTTCAATGCCATTCTCCCAAATCTTCCCACCCTCTCCCTCTCCCACAGAGTCCATAAGACTGTTCTATGATTATAGCTGGGGTGTTTGTTACCCTTCACAACATATTATTTCAAATGTACACCCTTATCTCCAGTCATCAGAGTGAGTCCCTGAAAATACATTTTTTTTTTTGCTCTGGGTTGCTAACCAGGGACTCAGTGTTCTCAAGACCTTAGTGAGCCACCTAATACACCATTGCCACTCGCTGGCCCGCATAAAAGTTTTCAAGGCCTCAATTTTAATAAAGGATTAAAATCCAAGTAGATTCAGTTTAAAGCAGGAGAGTAAAATAATAGAATATGGGCTCTAGAGGAGGGAAGACAGGAGGTAGAAGAGAGAGAGGCAAAGAAATAAGCATAATCGGCATTTTAATGGGAATAAGTAAACAGCCTGCACTATAATAAATCTCCTAGGCATTTGATCCCAGTAAACCATCTTAATCCTTAGGGCTATTCTGGCAGCAAGAGATAACTGTTTTGAAACCAAAATGTATTTAGCATAAAACTCACATTCCAATGTTTACTGTGTATCTGCTTTTAAAAAATAAATTGAAAATCCAAACTTCTTTGAAGTGGTGTAAGGGGAAACAGCCTCTTAAGGCTCCTTCTGTGTGTCACCCAGCACCCGCCTGCCAAAGCCAACACCCGAATGCCCACTGACCGGGGAACTGGAGGCCTTGTTAACCGAGGCCCTTAAATCCACTCTTTCATCTGAGCATTGTTTAACCGACTTGAGCTGTGGAAAATTTCCCTTGTTTGTGTACATGCAGAGGGCTTTTGGTAAGGGTAGGACTTTCTGGAATCTCATTTTCAGAGGTTAACAAAGTTGACTTCAGTAGGTCAACAGTCTCATCTCAGTAGACTTATGCAATGGAAATATCAAAGTCACAAGTCAATGCTGACCTGTAAAATCCTTGAATTTAAAAAGACAAGAATTCTTTTTCAATGTTAACTATGACTGAAGAGTGATTCAACTTCTTGTTTCTCCTTTTTTCCCCAATAGCCCACCAACTTCTCTATACCCAGTATTCTTCATAACACACACTTGCCAGCTATTGCAACATAACATCAACCTGTCTAATTATAAAAGCTATTGCCCAGAGTGATGTTAGTAAGAGGCAAAAGAGGTGATTCTCAACTTAATCCACCCTCACAGAAAGAGCAGCTAGCAACTATTCATAAATAAAACAGCTTTGTGAAGATCTCAAAACCCAGGGGTGAGGTTAAAACACCCCATTGGACCACAAAAAAAAAAAAAAAAAAAAAAGAGAGAGAGAGAGAGGAAAAGAAAAAACATGTTAGAAGGTAAAAGAAGTGGTTTCACTCTGATTGCAAGACCCTTCCCCCAGGTTGGTGCAGCACCACCCTGAAGGGGATCCCTCTGGATATATAGCTCCTCCATTGGGAAGAGAAGAGAGCTCAAGGTAGACATGCAGCTTCTCCAGCACTCTGGGGTGCTTTCAGGGAGACACACTTATATACTGCCTTACATTTATCAGTGGGAAATCAGGTAGAGAAGAAACAGGATGGGTCTCACAGCAATGTGCTATGGATCTTGGAAGACCACATTCCTGTTGCTGTAGTGCCCAACTGCAAATCCCAACCAGTGTGTCTGCTCTTCTGCAGAACTAAACTGGTGGCCCCATCTGGCCAGGAAGGGCAGTTACCAGATCAGCCTTGTTTGGATCCACAGTTGACAGCTTGTTTTATTCAGAAAGTACAGTCTAGAGACCCACATGGACAAGAAAGCAAGACAATGGCCCAGGCCAACTATTAAGCATAGCCTTTAGCCCTGGCAAACTGGGAAGTCTGGCCAGAAATTCCAGGCAACATCACAGCACCTCTACAGGCTGAACTTAGACAGGAAGCAAGTCTTTGGCCCTGCCAAACTGCTAAAGATATGCTCCAGCCCTTTCCAACCAGGAAGCCTGGCCAGGGAAATCAAGCAGCCCTATAGTACATCCTGTGTACCACCAGGGTAGGGAGCAAGTCAGCAATTCCACCATCAGCTGAATCAGGTTGGAAGGAAGAGGGGAGTACTTCTTTAAATATGCAAATAGTAATGCAAGTAAAGATGATCATGAAGAATCAGGTATACATGATATCACCAAGGAAACTAATAGAGCTCTAATAATAGACCCCAAGGGCTTCCCTGATAGCTCAATTGGTAGAGAATCTGCCTGCAATGCAGGAGACCCCCATTTGATTCCTCGGTTGGGAAGATACCCCGGAGAAGGGAAAGGCTACCCACTCCAGTATTCTGGCCTGGAAAATTCCGTGGACTATATAGTCCATTGGGTTGCAAAGAGTCAGACACGACTGAATGACTTTCACTTAACAGACCCTAAAGTAATGGAGATCTATGAACTGTCTGACAAATAATTTAGAATAATCCTCCTAAAGTAATTCAGTAAATTAAAACACAGACAATGAGACAAAACTAGGAAAGCAATGCATGAACAAAGTCAGAGTTCAACAAAGAAACAGAAAGCATAAACATTAAAAGAAAATGAAATCCTAGGTACAGTGACTGAAGAATTAAACTTGGCCAAGCAGAAGAAAGAATGTCTGAGCCTGAAGACAGGTTAGGTGAAGCTATTTATTCATAACAGGAAAAAAAAAAAAAAAAAAAAGAATGAAATCTTGTGTGAATTATAAGATATTATTACCATTGAAAGAAAAATCTACACACTACTAGAGTCTCAGAAAGAGAATAGAGAGGCAGAGAAAGGGGCAGACAACTTAATTAAAGAAATAATGGCTAAGAACCTTCCAATTCTTAATGTTTCAGGATATAAAATCAACATGCAAAAGTCAGTTCTCTTTCTACACATTAAAAATAAACTATCTGTAAAAGAAATACATAAAAATAATCCCATTTTTAACAGCATCCAAAACAATAATATACTTAAAAATACATTTAACCAAGACAGGGAAAGACCTTTACACTGAAAATCAGAAGATATTGATGAAATAAATTTAAAAAGACACAGATAAATGGAAAGTTATCCCATGTTCATGAATTGGACAGTTTAAGTTTGTTAAAATGTCTCTACTACCAAAAGCCATGTATAGATTCAATATAATCCCTATCAATATTCCTATGTTATTTTTCATGAAAATAGAGAAAACAATCCTAAAATTCATATGGAACTACAAAGACCTTGAATAAAGCAATCTTGTAAAACAAAAACAAAAATGAAAATAACTGGAGGCATCATACTTCAAACTGTATTACATTGCAATATAAGGTTATTGAATACAAAATTATAATAATCAAAACAGTATGGCACTGGCATAAAAACAGACACATATACCAATAGGACAGAATTGAGAGCCCAGAAATAAACCCGTATGTATACCTGCAACTAGTATTTGACAAAGGAGTTAAGAATACACAGTGGAGAAAGAACAGTCTCTTCAACAAATGGTTTGGGGAAAAATGGATATTCGAATGCAAGACAATGGATTTGGACCCCTAATTTATACCACTAAAAAAATTAACTTCAAATGGATTTCATAGCCAAAAACCTCCCCAATACCAAGCTCTTTTTTTGACAATGGTTTTGGGGATGTTTTTTGGCTATAACGCTTCAAGCATAAGCAACAAAAACAAAAGTAATGAAGAAGAACTACTCAAGCTAAAAAACTTCTTCCCAGCAAAAGAAAAAAATCAACAAAATGAAAAGCCAGCCTACTGAATGGGAGAAAATATTTGCAAACTATATGTCTTTTAAGTAGCTAATATCCAAAATACATAAGCAATTCTTAATTCTTACAAGTCAATACAAGAAAACAAATATGATTAAAAATGAGCAAAGAACATGAATAGACATTTTCCCAAAGAAGACATACAAATAAGTACCTGAAAATGCACTCAATATCATTAATTATTAGGGAAACGCAAATCAAAAGCACTAGGAGATATCACTTTATACCTGTTAGAATGGCAATTATCAGAAAGACAAGAGAATGTGGAGTGAGAACGTGCTGGTGAGAATGTGAAAAAATGGGAACCTTTGTGTTGGTAGGAATGTAAATTGGTGCAGCCACTATGGAAAAGTGTGTGTGTGTGTTTATTAACATCTGACACTATTTCTGGGATGGAAAGGTGGGGTGGTTGGGGGACAGGGAAAGAGAGGATGGAGAAAATTATTTTAGAGGCTCAAATATGGACCTATCTTCTGAGCAATTACACACTGCAGGGATTTAGAAGCATCTCTCCTGCTTCTGCTCTCCTCCTCTGGCCCACATTTCCCTCCCTGTTTGGTTTCTACTCAATGACTATTCTAGTTTTCCCATTTCAAATTGGACATCACAACAGAGCTGCACAGCATGCTGCCCATCCCCTAGTGAACACACACTGGCAGCATCTCACACCTACCTCTCTCCGTGCTTCTATTTCCACCTCGATGGTTCACGAGCATGTAGGCCACTTTCTCTGCTAACTGGCCGAGGAGAAGCACGAGGGCTCCAAGAGCATTTCTTGAAAAGTGCAAAACCAGCAAGGTGACCTCACTCTCTTCCAGGACAAGCAGAAGGTGTCTCAACATGAGCAGGACAAAACCCAGGACGCTGGAAAAGCCTTCATTTTCACGGAGAAAAACCTGAACCAGGGCCGTGTGGGCCTGCATTGCCAGCCGGGGTTCTGTGTGCGGAGATGCACCTCCGTGGCTTCCGGGAGAGCGCCCCCAGGAGGAGCAGCTGAAATTCATCAAGGAGATGGTGACCACCTGAAAACCTGACCAGGTGGGGTTGGGCGGGTACCTCTTCGAAAGGCTCAACCTCAAACAACTGGGTTTCCCAGGTGGCTCAGTGGAAAAGAATCAGCCTGCAATGCAAGAGATAAGGGTTCGATTTCTGGGTGGAGAAGATCCCCTGGAGAAGGAAATGACAACCACTCTAGTCTTCTTGCCTAGAGAATGCCATGGCCAGATGGCCCAGGCAGGCTATGATCTATGGGCTTGCAAAAGAGTCAGACACGGCTTAGTGACTAAACAACAAGCACAAGTAGAGGCAGAAGCCCAGTGGCCTTTGAGGAGCCCCTGTGGTGTCAGAGCTTCTCCCCGAAGCTCCTCTCTGCAGTCCTTGGCAGCTTTTTAATCACTCTAGAGCCTTCTCCTCAGCCTTGGGCCAAATGGAAACAATAAAGCTTTTTGCATTAAAAAAAAGAGAGAAAAACAAACAAACAAAAAAACTCCAACCAACCCCGATGCATGCACGTAAGCACATTATCCTAGGTGATGCATTAACATCAAAAAGTACACCACAATACTAAATAATTGTTATTTTTTCAGTTTTAATGACACCCTTAATTGAAGCTACCTTGTACTCCACTCCTCACCCTGCCTAATTGTCCTTCCTTGCAAACCTAAACCACCTTTTTCGTTTGTTTTAAAAAGAACACTTATGTATTGTCTGCTAGATTCCCCTGACCCTCATAAAAAATTAATATTAAAAATAAATAAACAAATAAAATGGGCAAACTGCTAAGTACAGAGTAAAAACAGGTTTACTTGCTGAAACCTACTATTTACAGTTGAAACCTACTGTACTCCATGAACCCAAGAAGCAACAGCTAATGGTGGTTCTAGCCATGTTTCCTAACACTTATTTTGAATTGGTGATGGGAAAGAAGCTACTATTAAATGGTCTATGAATAACTTTCTCTTTCTCTCGTAATAGTTTTATGATGAAAATTCTAAGCCAAAACTTGCAGGTGAGTGAGAGCAGAGAAGAGAAAAATCACAATTTTCAACAGTGGAACAGTGATAACATTATAACTTGAGAATATACTGAATGAACTATCTCTTCTACGTAGACTCATGCAAAATCAGTGTAGCTATAGCTACTGCAAATACACGAGTATAACCCTAGGGAAAAATGCTAGTAGCTTTGTGATTTCTATACGTAAAACAGAATTTCTTAGCTTCCACAGGTGCAAATGAGTAGTATTCTCCTTTACTCATTCCCTTGAAAGAGAACATGGATTCTATTCCAATATGTCACATTTTACCAAAGATTAAGCAGCTGTATATAATCTATAGACTGTTTTATTCATTTCAAAAAGTGATTGAGCACAGTTGAATTGAAATACAATACATACAAGCTGAAAAAATCCTTTCAGTTTTCAAGCAATCTCATTAAATGGTGAAGAGTCTACTTAAGTTAATCCTGTCTTTCATGTTGTCATTGAATAAAGAACTGGCATCATGCCATTAATTTGTCCATTGGCAAGAACGTTAGGTTTAGTTACTCTGAAACACATTGAAGAAGAATAAGACTCAGGTCAAGAGATCCAACAATAAATACTCTTTTAAAGCTTCTTTTGTGCTTCTTAACATTGTGTGGTATTAAAAGATATTCTTTCATGAAGATGTGGGCACAGATAAAACAAGAATAGCAAAATATTAGTAATTCTTCAAATCAGATAATGAATAAATGGGAGACTATTATACTATTCACTTCATTTTTGAAAATATTTGGAAACATTCAGAGTAAAAAATCAAATTAAAAACAAAACCAAAATACACAGGGATCCATGGCATGAAAGGAGGGACTGTGGTCCTCTTTGCATTGGAGATGAAGATCTAGGTTTTCATTTTGCTGATGAACCAGGTCCAGTTAGTTACTACGTTTACCGCTATTCATTGATCCATTGGAATGCAATTAATAAATTGATCTACTGGCTTAAAGTTAGGAAAAAGGTTCAAATTTCTTTATTAGAAAAAATTAATTTTACTCTAATTTGTGACCTTATGCTTTATGTGCATGTATAGAAAGATTCAAATTCAGTTCAAGGTGATTAACTGAACAAATTTAGAATTTAAGAATGACCATGAGCTTTTAAGTGGACAACACAGTATTGTTGACTGTAGGTACAATGTTGTAGAACAGATCTCTAGAACATATTCATCTTAACTGAAATCTTATGCTTGTCGACTAATAATTTAAAGAGAGTAAATCTCATGTTAAGCGTTCCTACCAAAATAAAATATTAAAAATACAAAATAAAGCATATCACTAAAGGGGTGAAAGTTTCTCTGAAGGCCTCTTGCTGTGTTTAACTGACCAGCTGTCACAGGAAACCCAAGGACTAGAAACCCAGGAGAGGAGTGGAAATCTTAGGATGTGAGCCTCTCTGTGTGTAATCCAAGCTGGATCTTTTAAGCAGAGAACTTTAGTGGTAGTAAAGGGAAAGCTTTGCCGATGAGCAGGCAATTGAATTTTATATTTTCTTAGCAAAGGAAAGAATTCAGGCAATAGAGTGATTGCCTATCCTAAATATTTATGCTATTTCTGGTACTGGTTAGCCATGCAAGTAGCAACTAACTTTGATCCTGCCTGAGTCAGGTAACAAGGCCAAATTATAATAATGATCAACTTCTATTAAGGTTTATGATGTGTCAGGTATAGGCGAAGCATTTTTCCATGGGTCATTTTATTTAATCTTTCCTGACAAACCTATACAGTAGGTAATATTATAATTTCCTTTTATAGGAATGAAAGCTGAGCCTTAGGTACACTAAGTAATTATCCAAAATCACAGCACCAAAATACACACCATGGCATTCTGAGTCTAGAACCCAGGTACCTAACCACTAGAAAAGTTCATAGCCTCTTGACAGTCACACCATTCATTTAATACAACTCCAAAGTTTGGTCTGGCTTCCTTTTAGCTGTTCCTGTCTTCTAGGGCCTCTCATACAACCTTAACACTGCTTTCAAATCCTAATCCCCATTCCTCTTACAATCCTATTCTGCTCTGTGGTTTACTTTCTCTTGGATTTATTTCCTGTTCTATCTAGCACATGCATTCACATCAACAAGGCTAGAATTGCTTTTGAATTCCTGGACTCCTTAGAGCCTTGAAAATGTTCACTTTACCAATTCCCAACACCATGCGTAGCTATAGTGGACTTAATTGTGTTTGCCACCCCTCAAATTAATACGTTGAAGCCCTAACACCTAGTGTTACCGTATACAAAGGTAGGATCTTTAGGAACTAAATTGAAATGAGGTTCTAAAATGGGAACATGATCTGATAAGACTGTGGCCTTATACAAAGAGGAAGAGAGATTGGTTCAAGATGGCAGAGTAGAAGGACATGAACTCATCTCCTCCTGTGAGAGCACCAAAATTGCAGCTAGCTGTTTAACAATCATTGACAGGACACTGGAAACCCACACACAAAAATGATACTCCACGTCCAAAGGAGAAGCCACAACAAGATGGTAGGAGGGGCATGATAAAAAAGAAGAGATCTCTTCTCTCTTTCTTGCACATGCTCAGAAGAATAGTCATACGGGGACAGAATGAGAAGGTGGCCATCTGTAAGTCAGGAAGACAGCCCTCAGCAGAAAACAAACCCTACTGGATCTTGATCTGGGACTTCAGTCTGTAGAACTGTGGGAAATAAACTTCTGTTGTTAAGCCACCTAGCCTATGACATTTTGTTATGGCACTCTAAGTAGACAATACAACATTTTATTACCTCTTCCTAAGCTCCAAATGCTCTGGAAAAAAAAAAAAAAAGTTGACATTTTATTATTTCTTTAGAGCTACCATTATGTAAGTGAAAGAGCTCTAAATTTGGAACTGCAAGACTGGGTTTTAAGCCATGAAATAAAAAGAAATGTTGCAAAAATATAAAGTATTACTACTGATGCCAGATGAAGTCAGCCAACCTCTTCCTAACACTTTTCATTAGCTGCCTTCTGAACAGACTGCCAACAGACTTCTGCCTTGTGCTCACAGCCTCATTATTAGGTACATAACTTTGCCTTCAGTTTACCCAGAATTATTGAGGCTTTGACTATAGCTGTCACAACTTCTGTCAGTTTCACGGCAATATGTCCCTGATTCCATTTCCTCCTTTATTGATATATCAGAAGAACAATTCACCCCCTCTCTGTTCACAGCATCACTTCTATCTGGAAACTTGATCACTCCAATAATCTTATATCTTCATTGAGAGAGTATCAGCATTGCCTTTCTCTTCCTGTGTCCTCTTAAAATCATTAGCCCTTGACCTTGAGAACTACTCAAGACATTCTCCCATCTCTCTCTTCCCCTCATTGACAAATTCCCAAAACCTTCAGAGCCATGTCTTCCAATAGTATAATTTATACCATCTGTGACCCATCCAAATTATTGTTTTGACCCTTTTGGCTCCTAGTTCAATACTTTTTTTTTTTTTGAATGGCATTTAGCTCTGACCTCTGCCTATCAATTTTTTCAAGGGTTTACCTAATACATCAGCTCCTCTATTAAACCTTACCTTAAGTAATTTCTTCTGAACTCTCAAAGAACTTGGTTTGCACTATTTTGTTTGACAGCTTGTTGAGCAACCCTTAGTAAATTATAAACTAATTAATGCTCTCAATTTAAGACATAGTAATCATTTAATAATGCCTAATGAATACATTAGGCTGAGATGAGCTACCCCACGTCCGAGGTCAGGGGTGGTAGCCGAAACAAGCTACCCCATGTCTGAGATCAGGGGCGGTGGCTGAGACGAGCTAACCCACGCCAGAGGTCAGGGGCAGCGGCCGAGAGGAGCTACCACATGCCCGAGGTCAGGGGCGGCGGCTGAGAAGAACAACCCCATGTCCAAAGAGTGGTGGCTGCACGGGCGCAGGAGGGCCAAGAGGAGCTACTCCACGTTCAAGGTCAGGAGGGGTGGCGGGAGGAGATACCCCTCCTCCAAGGTAAGGAGCAGTGGCTGCGCTTTGCTGGAGCAGCCATCAAGAGATACCACATGTCCAAGGTAAGAGAAATCCAAGTAAGACGGTAGGTGTTGTGAGAGGGCATCAGAGGGCAGACACACTGAAACCATAATGACAGAAAACTAGCCAATCTGATCATATGAACCACAGCCTTGTCTAACTCAATGAAACTAAGCCAAGCCCTCTGGGGCCACGCAAGATGGGAGGGTCATGGTGCAGAGGTCTGACAGAATGTGGTCCACTGGAGAAGGGAATGGCAAACCACTTCAGTATTCTTGCCTTGAGAACCCTATGAACAGTATGAAAATGCAAAATGATAGGATACTGAAAGAGGAACTCCCCAGGTCAGTAGATGCCCAATATGCTACTGGAGATCAGTGGAGAAATAACTCCAGAAAGAATGAAGGGATGGAGCCAAGGCAAAAACAATACCCAGTTGTGGATATGACTGGTGATAGAAGCAAGGTCCAATGCTGTAAAGAGCAATATTGCATAGGAACCTGGAATGTCAGGTCCATGAGTCAAGGCAAATTGGAAGTGGTCAAACAGGAGATAGCAAGAGTGAATGTCGACATTCTAGGAATCAGCGAACTAAAATGGACTGGAATGGGTGAATTTAACTCAGATGACCATTATATCTACTACTGTGGGCAGGAATCACTTAGAAGAAATGGAGTACCCATCATGGTCAACAAAAGAGTCCGAAATGCAGCACTTGGATGCAATCTAAAAAACAACAGAATGATCTCTGTTCGTTTCCAAGGCAAACCATTCAATATCATGGTAATCCAAGGCTATGCCCCAACCAGTAATGCTGAAGAAGCTGAACTTGAACAGTTCTATGAAGACCTACAAGACCTTTTAGAACTAACACCCAAAAAAGATGCCCTTTTCATTATAGGTGACTGCAATGCAAAAGTAGGAAGTCAAGAAACACCTGGAGTGACAGGCAATTTTGGCCTTGGAATACGCAGTGAAGCAGGGCAAAGAGTTCTGCCAAGAGAACGCACTGGTCATAGCAAACACTCTCTTCCAGCAACACAAGAGAAGACTCTACACATGGATATCACCAGATAGTCAACATTGAAATCAGATTGATTATATATTCTTTGCAGCCAAAGATGGAGAAGTTCTATACAGTCAGCAAAAACAAGACTGGGAGCTGACTGTGGCTCAGGTCATGAACTCCTTATTGCCAAATGCAGACTTAAATTGAAGAAAGTGGGGAAAACCACTAGACCATGCAGGTATGACCTAAATCAAATCCCTTATGATTATACGGTGGAAGTGAGAAATAGATTTAAGGCACTAGATCTGATAGAGTGCCTGATGAACTATGGATGGAGGTTCGTGACATTGTACAGGAGACAGAGATCAAGACCATCCCCATGGAAAAGAAATGCAAAAAAGAAAAATGGCTGTCTGGGGAGGCCTTACAAACAGCTGTGAAAAGAAGAGAAGCGAAAAGCAAAGGAGAAAAGGAAAGATATAAGCATCTGAATGCAGAGTTCCAAAGAATAGCAAGGAGAGATAAGAAAGCCTTCCTCAGCGATCAATGCAAAGAAATAGAGGAAAACAACAGAATGGGAAAGACTAGAGATCTCTTCAAGAAAATTAGAGATACCAAGGGAACATTTCATGCAAAGATGGGCTCGATAAAGGACAGAAATGGTATGGACCTAACAGAAGCAGGAGATATTAAGAAGAGGTGGCAACAATACACAGAACTGTACAAAAAAGAGCTTCATGACCCAGATAATCACGATGGTGTGATCACTGACCTAGAGCCAGACATCCTGGAATGTGAAGTCAAATGGGCCTTAGGAAGCATCACTATGAACAAAGCTAGTGGAGGTGATGGAATTCCAGTTGAGCTATTTCAAATACTGAAATGATGCTGTGAAAGTGCTACACTCAATATGCCAGCAAATTTGGAAAACTCAGCAGTGGCCACAGGACTGGAAAAGGTCAGTTTTCATTCCAATCCCAAAGAAAGGCAATGCCAAAGAATGCTCAAACTACTGCACAATTGCACTCATCTCACACGCTAGTGAAGTAATGCTCAAAATTCTGCAAGCCAGGCTTCCGCAGTATGTGAACCATGAACTTCCAGATGTTCAAGCTGGTTTTAGAAAAGGCAGAGGAACCAGAGATCAAATTGCCAACATCTGCTGGATCATGGAAAAAGCAAGAGAGTTCCAGAAAAACATCTATTTCTGCTTTATTGACTATGCCAAAGCCTTTGACTGTGTGGATCACAATAAACTGTGGGAAATTCTGAAAGAGATGGGAATACCAGACCACCTGATCTGCCTCTTGAGAAATTTGTATGCAGGTCAGGAAGCAACAGTTAGAACTGGACATGGAACAACAGACTGGTTCCAAATAGGAAAAGGAGTACATCAAGGCTGTATATTGTCACCCTGCTTATTTAATTTCTATGCACAGTACATCATGAGAAAAGCTGGGCTGGAAGAAGCACAAGCTGGAATCAAGATTGCTGGGAGAAATATCAATAACCTCAGATATGCAGATAACACCTCCCTTATAGCAGAAAGTGAAGAGGAACTAAAAAGCTTTTTGATGAAAGTGAAAGATGAGAGTGAAAAAGTTGGCCTAAAGCTCAACATTCAGAAAACTAAGATCATGCCATCTGGTCCCATCACTTCATGGGAAATAGAAGGGGAAACAGTGGAAACAGTGTCAGACTTTATTTTGGGGGGCTCCAAAATCACTGCAGATTGTGATTGCAGCCATGAAATTAAAAGACGCTTACTCCTTTGAAGAAAAGTTATGACCAACCTAGATAGCATATTGAGAAGCTGAGACATTACTTTGCCAACAAAGGTCCATCTAGTCAAGGCAATGGTTTTTCCAGTGGTCATGTATGGATGTGAGAGTTGGACTGTGAAGGAAGCTGAGTGGTGAAGAATTGATGCTTTTGAACTGTGGTGTTGGAGAAGACTCTTGAGAGTCCCTTGGACTGCAAGGAGATCCAACCAGTCCATTCTGAAGGAGATCAGCCCTGGGATTTCTTTGGAAGGAATGATGCTAAAGCCGAAACTCCAGTACTTTGGCCACCTCATGGGAAGAGTTGACTCATTGGAAAAGATTCTGATGCTTGGAGGGATTGGAGGCAGGAGGAGAAGGGGACGACAGAGGATGAGACGGCTGGATGGCATCACTGACTTGATGGACGTGAGTGTGAGTGAACTCTGGGAGTTGGTGATGGACAGGGAGGCCTGGCGTGCTGCGATTCATGGGGTCTCAAAGAGTCCGACACGACTGAGCAACTGAACTTAATAAGACAATTTAGCCATTGCTATTTGAGGGCAATGGGCCAGTCACTGTGCTTATAACCAGGCTCTTTTACGCAAGTGAGCTCATTTAATTATAGAACAACACTAAGAGGAAGGCCATATCATATGGATGAAGTTAAAGTCGCTGCACACTTTACTCAAGGTTTGACAACTGATAAAGGACAGACCCGTGATTCACAGCCAAGATTTATGAACTAAGCTTTTCTGATTTCAAAACCCATGGCCAAAGTTAAACACACTGGAAAGAGATGGTATAGTCAATACCTCCTCATGGAAACAATGAAAAAGTACTTCTGTTCATGGACATTAACCAAAGTATCTGAGCAAATGCCACTTAGATCTTGATAACTCTACTATATTACCCATCATCTGGAAATTTCTCTGGCAAGTTTAACATTTTATTAAATCTATACTTCCTTTGCTTACCCCAACGTCTGGCCAAGTTGACCTCTTTATGTCAATTATCTGAAACAGGAATAAAAACAGGAACTTTTCATAGTTTAATATTATTAAGCCTCATTATCAATTTCCTTGATAGTCAATAATATAACCATTCCACCAATGAAATCTGAAGGAACAGGGTTAGTCATATTTGTTTTTGATTATAACTCTTTAAAAATTGGTAACCAAAATATGGTTATAGTACAGGTATTTAGTTACCCCATGTTTCTAGATCATGATAAAAAATATAGAGTATCATGGATTATCCAATTGGCAAAGTAAGCATGTGCTTAAGGAACCAGCATATCAAGGACACCTGAGTAATGACAAAGGTTCCAGCTGTAATGAATGTTACAGAATTTGTAATCTGAAAATCTAGAAAGAAGCTGCTAAAATTTAAGCACTCACTTAAATTTGTCTTTGGATTTAGCATTTTTCTGAAAATTTTCAGTATGCCAGGAGGCTTGGAAAGAAGCCACCTAAAACTTTCCAGTGCTTCAGATAAGAACACGGTTTTGGAAAATATAGAACATGGTTCTGGAAAACTGTTGAAAGTTTGTTAACTTACAGCAAATACTTTATGTTACCAAACACTTAAAAAAATACAGTATCTAATAATTTTTTTTCCAGAATAAAATGCTTCTGTAGTCTTACCTGTTTAGGAGTTTTTCCTTCCTGGTTACCTTATCTAAATAATAATGTAATAACAATCATTATGTAAACAATAATAATAATAATCTAAAAATAATGCCTCAGTTGACAGACAATAACTGCTTAGCCCACAAATATATCACTTTTGATAACTTTAGATAAGCAATTAGTAGTGATTTTTAATATTTTATTTCCCATGAACATGGTCCTGATTTACTTAACTTCTAATATGATGATCATATTTAGCCCCAGTGCAAGATCTTTTAATAAATGTTTGGAAAATAAAAATGCATCATCATACAAGGATTGGGAAGAACATTTTATTGCTAAGCATATCCTTGAACAAAAATGCAAATATGAAATAAAAGAGAAAAGGGAAAAAAAAGCAGTAACTTCACAACATCATAAAATAAATTTCTTAAGAGTTTGCTCATAAAACAACAGGAATATGATAGAAGCTAACATACAGAATGCACATGTTCCCATAAAATTGTCCAAATAGAAACTTACACTAAAAGGAATATAACAAATGTATTTTTACTCAAATAAAAAAATGCAAAGAAAGAAAGCAGGAAATCAGTTCACAAGACCTCAAGACTCCAAGAACAGCAATCTTTTACAGACATCGAGATATAATCAACTTCATATAGGTTGGGCCATTTAAGTTATCTAAAATCGTGCTCTGATACCTCTTTATAATCCTGTCTTTTCCAATGATAATAAAATAATCCAAAACTCTTAACACATTGAAATATCAGGTAATGAGGAACACCTCTTTCCATACACATTAGTAAAGGCTACCATCATTGAGATTGCATTTTTTGCCCCACATCTTTAAGATATTTTCTCAAAGTCAAATATTCATGCAACTTACAAAGACCAGCAAGAGTAGATTACTAAATCTAAACAGCTGATTGATTTTCATCTGTACAAAAGAAACTGTATATATCTGACCCTCCAGAGGACACATTTCATTTTCATGTAAATACTTGTCTTGCTTCGCCTCTTGCTTTCGGGTTAGGTATGGCCACAGAACCAGTTTATTGTTTTACTGTACATTGTTTCCTCTTTTCAGAAAGAAAGACAACTAGAACAGAAATCAAACAAACGGAAATAAACAAAGGAAAGAACAGTTCTCAAAGCAGTATGTACACAGGTGGCTAAGGAACTATACCAGCAAAAATGTAGTAAAATATGTAAACAAAATCTGAGAAGAGTTTTTTTTTTTTATTCTCCTTGACACAGTTAACTGTGACAAAACTAAAACTCACACTTTCTTCACATTTTAAGGTTTACTTTTTGTTGTTTTGTTATTTTCTTTGAAAACAACATTCTCATTCCACTTCAAGATTTTAACAGTTTTCCTGTTTCAGTCATCCCATCAAACATACCATGATAAATATATCTGTATATATATTTATTTATATATATTATACTATTAAATTCCATTTTTTGTGTGTGTGTCACAGCAGCTTTATTCATTTGTTATTTATTTATCTTTAGAAAAAATGGGTGAAGGGAGACGTGAGCAAATGGAAGGATAGAGTTATCTGTAAATGTCAGGCTGGAAAATTAAATCACTAGGAAAAACATTATCATGTTGGGGGCGGGGGAAGAACTATGAGTTTTGCACTCTGTCACGCTGTGTTTGGCTTGTGTGACCTTTTGTGGTTCTATCACAAGTTGAACTCCCCTATTGTCTGTTTTGATTCTGTAACAGACTTCTTGTACTGTCTTTTCTCTTATATTCGCATGCATTTCGATCAGTCACAGATCCAGCCCACCCCCCGGCCCCCTTTCCTAGGAAAGGCTCTGTTTTAATTTGTGGGGCTATCTCCTTTACCTCAGTTTGGCTGGGCTCATGGACAGGAACAATATTGTTAAGTGAAGCTGATAGCTCTGAGAAAGCCAGCCCTAACCACATCTGTTCAGGATTTGGGTGGCAAATTCTGGAATTTGATCCTGAGGGACCAGCTTTTCCAATCAGAACCATCATCCATCCCATGATTTTGCTATGTGTGCAGCAAAGCCTCATATAGAAACAGACAACAGATTCTAGAAACACCACAACCTGATATGTAGAGTGAACACCATGGTAGCTTTTGAGTTCATATGGCAATAGTCTCTCTTACTTTTGTTTTCTGAGATTTTGTTTTTCTTCTTCTTATGTCCAGTTATTTTCAAAAAATAATCAAATACCCAAAAGCCATTTTTTTCCCCTCAGATCTTGAAAAGTTACACGCACACTGGCCAGAACCAGATAAGGGTGGGGTTTTGTTGTTTTTAACTTTTTTTTCTTTTCTTTTTTTTGTTTTTTGTTTTTTACATAATTAAACAAACAAACAAACAAAAAAAACCATTATTACAGTCAAGCTTCACAAACATTATTACAGACTCACTTGGAGTTATGGAACAAGTAAGCCATGAAGTCTTCTACCTTGGGTGAAAGGTCCTCAAGAGAAGGAAGCTTCCAAGTCTGCGAAAAGTTGGGGGGCCGGGGGGGCGGGGGCGGGGAGCCACCTGCTCGCTCCAGCGTGCAAAAGTGTGTGCTGGCTGACACAGCAGGGCAGAAAGAACTTTCTGTCTCCGAGCGGCGACTGCGTCAAAGCAGCCCGTGGCTTGCGCCTTCTCGGTTAGGTGCATCTTGGTGTTCTGTTCACGAATGATTTTCCCCACCGGAGTCATGGTCCATACAGCCCCGTCTCCTAGGACAGTTCTGACCCCTGCGGGATGCTCAGGTTGCCAAGTACACGCGCGTCTGTGGGCAGAGGAACGACCCGGGCTCAGCTTCGCGCGCCGGGAGCGGCGGCGTGGCGCCTACACGTAGTACTCCTTGTCCTTGTTTTTCTGTTTCTTGTGGCCGCCCTTCGAGCTCGGTGGCTTCTCCTTGAGCAGCGTGCCGTTGCTCTGCGCCGAGTTGCTGATGTAGTTCCGCGTCTCGTCCACCTGGTAGGAGCCCTCGTCCCTGTTCCTGTACTTGTACATGGCGTACAGGAGGATCAAGATGCAGAGGGCGGCTGCAGCCACAATGCCGACGACCATCCCTGTTGTGCTGCTGGACTCGCGGATCACCTCTGAGGCCCCCGGGACCCGTCTGACTCCCGGCTCCGTGGGGTTTGCTGTGGGCACATTACGGAACATGGGGGAAGTAATTAGTGGGCTCTTCAGTTTGGTGCTGTCTAGCTCATAGGCAGTGGGCAACGGAAGCAAGACTAGATCAGGCTGGGGTTTGAGCTCACGGTTATTCATTTTGCCAGCTGGCAATTTGGGCACCATCCCAGACGAGGAGGAAGCTGTGAAGCGGATCAGCTCAGGGGACAAAGATGTGGTAGTAGTCCTACTAGTTTCGGAGGCTTTGTTAGGTCTAAAGTCCTTGGATTCCCACTTGGGCGCATGTGCTTTGTAGCCACCTTCGAAGATTGAAGTGGAAAGACTCTTATCTGTTACCAAGGAGAAGGTGGTGTAAAAATCTTCATCATCAGTAGGGGGCAGGTTAGAGTCAAAGGTTTCCCCTGAGCCATACCCAGATATCACCAAGCCATCATCATCACAACCATCGCTGCCTTGGTCCGACAAGCAAGGTAACCCCGCCTCAGAGGTCATAGACAGGGAATCTTTGGTGGTCTCAATAATGGTGAGGAGGGGGCGGAAGGTAGGGGGGAGTGTAATGGAAGGTGCACGAGTAGCAATAGGAGGGGTAGCTAAAGGGTCTTCTACAAGAAGAGGGATAACTAATTCACCTCCTGGGATGGAAAAGAAAAAAGAGAAACAGAATTAGTACATTTGTAGAAACACAAGTCACAGCCGTGCTCAGTGAATGCAGTTCATAGGTCACATCTCAGAAATGATGAGAACCTTGGATGCACATCCAGACCCTCTCTACTTGCAGCCTAATCATTCTATGGTGATCTAGAGCCCATGGTATGCCTCTTGCCACCAAAACCTGAAATTCATAGAGTGAGGGCTTAGATATTTAAAGATACTCTCAAGTAATTATTTAGATAGAATTCAAATAGGCTTTTTTCCAGGATCTGCTTATGGGATGATGACATTTAACTACACCATTGCAGATACTCACCATCAATTGTGCATGTGTGTGTGTGTGTATACATGAACACATGCATGTGATTAATCTGAGCATTTCTTTATTTTCTTCTTGCCGCTGCTGCTGCTAAGTCGCTTCAGTCATGCCCGACTCTGTGTGACCCCATAGATGGCAGCCCACCAGGCTCCTCTGTCCCTGGGATTCTCCGGGCAAGAATACTGGGGTAGGTTGCCATTTCCTTCTCCAAGGCATACATGCATGCTCAGTCACTTCAGTCATGCCCAACTCTGTGCGACCCTATGGATAGCAGCCCACCAGGCCCCTCTGTCCACAGGATTCTCCAGGCAAGAATACTGGAGTGGGTTGCCATTTCCTTCTCCAATTTTATTCTTGGGTTTCTACTTATTTGCTCCCATTAGGATGAGAATGACAGATTTTCCATGTCACTGATATCAAGATCAAGGAACACAAAAGAGCTCATCTTCAGTATTTTATAAGTTACTACTTTTTATTTCACATTTATCAAGTGTAGTTGTCCTTTACTATAAGCTAAGTAAGGGGAACTTACAGAGGTTGAAAATGTTCATACAATAGGCCCATTTTGACTATGCTGTTCCAGAAACTCCTCTGACTATAAAACAACAACTTGCTTTGTATTGCTCTAATGTTATATTCATACATTGCTTTTATGTTATATGCAATATACACTGAGCAGATACTAGATTTTAAAAATACCCAGGCTATATATCCATGACTTACTGGAGACTTACTTTTAGATCCAGAAATGTAGAGAGAGCAAAGTGAATTTTTAAGATCAGTGATTCTTATTTAGAGTAGTAGATATTTATCAGTTTACCCACAGACCTTGTTACTGCCATTATACTAGGACTAGGTCAGGAAAGGAAGGTCAGAAGAGTTCACTAAATTATAGTCCCTGGAAATCATGGTTATCACAAATATTCTGTGGTGGCTGTTACTCACCTAAATGTAGGGCCAAGCTTATTATTCCTGTATGTAAAGCAAGATAATCCTGTGTCTCCTTATAGTGTTATTTTCAAACAGAGAAAGAATCTCAGGAAGTCACAGTTCATGTCTTCTGTTAAATTTATTTGAAAAATTATTCCAACCATTGCTTTTAAAAAAATCTTCTAGCAGAGACGGCATGATGAGTCCCTGCCCCAGTTAATCTGCTTTCATCCATGTCAGAAGCTTTCATTCTCTGCCAGAGAAACTGAGTCAGAGAGCTTGGCAACAGTGTACCTGATGCGTACCATATGGAACGGAAGGCACAAGAGAGCATGGGACTGTCCTTCCTGACCTACCCAACGATGTTACATATGTGGGGAAATAAAACAAGAACCTTTCTGAGAATCTCAAGATGATATTTTGGCCTGTGCTCTAAACCCCAAGCTTCTCTTCTAGCGCTCAGAGTTTGCAGCTATTGAGCAACCCATTTTTGCTCATTTGCAGATTTTACAAAGCTTCAGGCTTGCTTTCCTGGGCTAGCAGGGCTATGGTGTGTTTTTTTTTTTTTTTTTTACATTGTGACCATATATAATTCATATGTCTTGCAACTTATTTAATGCATAATTTACACACTTTTGCTAGTTTTTATAAGTGGAACTTAGAATACAGGCCCCCAAAGGTAAGCCAGTCTTAAAACTAACCCCGAGGTGCCTCCTTTTCCCCCTCTTCTTCCAGCCCCGAGTGTTATATTTAAGGTGATGGAAGCAGGCAGTTTTGAGTAAGGAAAGAGCAGTGAGAACAAAGGAGTGAAGGCACTTGCAGCCTGCTTAAAGATTCCCTTAGGATTGCTCAGAATGATGTTACTTGCCTCTGGAGGACAAGGCAGGATGTTCGTACCCATCTCACCCAGAACAAAGGTTTAGCACGGGTGTTCTTTTCTGGCACGAATACGGAGGGTCATTTGCCTTTTAGAGCAAGGATAAAAGTCAACCCAATATGTATTAAGTGGAAAATAAACTGGGATAAAGGGCAAGGAATGACTGATTTGTTGGGAGGCAAAGTCCTGGGACAGATCATTGAAGGCAAAGGCAAATTGTTAAGTAGGATGTGAGTGTCCCTTTACGTGAGGTGAAGATCACGGTCTTCCTGATTACAGAGTGGCATTCATCTGCACTTTTAGTGTGCCATCTGTGACACCCAACTGGAGTCTTAACGTTTGCCTGTTTCTTCCCCCTGTCTTTTCAATTCTAGCTAAAGCTTCCAGAGTGTCTTTGTTGTTAAAAAAAAACCTACAACATCTACACACTGCTCATTCTGCAGTTGAATCACTTCCACTTTCCTTTGCGTTTCACTTCTCATTCAACACCCTGAAGTGAGCATCTCTCTTGGAGCAGGAAAAAAAGTGAAAATCATCCTTTTCATGATGGGAAGGAAAGAAGGTCTGGAAGCTTACTAATTAACAAAGAGCTTCTAAAAGTTGATGGGGCCTTTTTGTGAAATGGTAAAAGCTTATTTCAAAATTAAAATGATGGGTAGGCTGGTGCAGAGTTTTAATAACAGCATCTGTTAAAACTGTAATCTTCAATTTTCTTGGCCATGCTACTAGTAATCCTAGTAGTAGTGATAAAAATGATAAATTATGCACCTCTTAGGGGCTTTTGAGCCTAAAACCTGGTAATGTTTTATCAATGAAATTGTAGAAACTTCCATAGCTCCCCTGCCTTTGCATCTTAAGGAATTGGAAGAAATGTCTTTAGTTTAAAAGGGAGTCCACTGGGGTATAGGAGTTGGTTATAAAGGGGAATTAGAGTGAATATAGGTGGAAATTTTTAGATAACAGTAAACGGGAAAGGTGCCTGGGATAAGTATATGTCATTTTTATATCAAATTCTATATTTAAGATGACTCTAGGGTCCAGACGAGTCCAAGGGCTCTCACATCATTTGAGAAAAACAGGCGAGGGAAGTGTTTCTCCCATCATTAGATCCTTACTAGAAATGACTTTGACTGCAGAAGGCTATTTAAGATTTCATGTTTATTTGTGTTAATCCAAAGTGACTATCCTCAGAAATGTTGGAGCAGCTGATAATTTTTTTCACTGCCCAAAGACCATGAAGTCAGTGATCTCTCAGATGGCTATGCTTACAAAAGTATTCACAGAAGCAATAAGCTTAAAGTCATCAGGAGCTGCTGGCAGAGTATTACAAAACCTGTAATCCATCAAAACTCTCATTTCCTATTCTGTCCCCAGAATTTTCCTTTGGTTTGGAATAAGAACTATCTGTTTTCCTTAAAGTTAGCATTTTAAATCAGGAATATATACTCTTTTTTGACAGGGTTGTGTTCTTCTTTAAACCAGAGAGATCACTAGGGATATAAAAGGTCTATTTTAGCCCTGAAGGCTGCCCTGCTTTTTTACTTTATGAGTGTATTTATAGATATATAATTCATGCATCTAGGGCTGATATTCAGCAAAAGGGGCTCTCTGCCATGGGAAAAGACAGTGTATTAAAAATTTAATAGAACTCTTCTGAACTGTGAGAATGTTGCAGGTTATAGTGATGTGGTGGGTCATCTCAAAACATAAGAAGAGAAGCAGAAAGTTTCAATATGGCTCCAACCTTTGCCTCTCTGGAGATATTTGGGTCTTAGAAGTCACAAAAATTTGAAGAACAGTGACACTGAAGAATGAGACTCTGGGGAAGACAACATGCTCCAAGTCCTTAAATTTCTTTTTATCTGTGTTTAGGTTCTTTACCTCATCTCTTATTTTCATTTTCCTAATTCTCTGCTGGGAAACTCACACACAGTGGGGAGGAGTCATTTTCCCCCACCAAATTAGTTATTGAATTGTATTCATTTAGTCATTCGGTGCCACAGAAGCGTATATTTGTAACACATCCATATCTGGAAACTTGGAACCGTGAAGCTCTTCTTCAACCATCCTCAGGATAAATAGTCATGGATAGACATGGCAAGTCCCTGGGGAGTAGACACCGGAAAAATTCAAGTGTCTCAAAGGGACTTAGCTTTTTAAATAGTATTTTAATGAGATGAGAATCTTTGGGCAGGACATTTTCCCCATACTTTATCTGAAATGGATTTGATTCTGAAAGGCTACAGAGTCTATTCTTTTCAAGATATGCCCAGATAAGATGAGCAATAGCCCCTTGATATCATTGTGTGGGTGTGCATGCTAAGTCGCTTTAGTCGTGTCTGACTCTGCGACCCCATGGACTGTAGCCCACCAGGCTCCACTGTCCATGGGATTCTCCAGAAAAGAATACTGGAGAGGGTTGCCATGCCCTCCTCCAGGGGATCTCCCCGACCCAGAAATGGAACCTGCATTTCCTGCATTGGCTAGTGGGTTCTTTATCACTAGCACCATCTGGAAAGTGTAAAAGAAGGAATGTCTTGTGGAGTTTTTCATCTGCATATTGATTAAGAGTTTTGCCTTTGAAATCACTCAGACTTAGGTTAGCATCACAGTTTTCTGGTTTACTAGCCCTATGAGTTGGTCAAATTTATTAAATTCTTTGTAAAATAGAAATAATAACACAGCTTACCTCAAGCCACCAGTGTAAAAAATGATTCATGTTAGTGTCACTTAAAATGCATGTTAATATTTAGCACAGAGATGACTGCTATTCCAATATGCTAGATATTAGTAATATTTCTATTAGGTATTTTGGGCCTATAAACACTGATACTGTTGATTACTTTTTTCTGACCATTTTTAATAAGAGTAGTCTCATGCTGAGCTGGAAGTATAACAATATAGGATCTAGATAATTAAGGCTATTTTTAATGCAGTGTTTGAAGAATGATTTATAATAACCCCACAAGCTTATATTTAAAAGAAATGACTAGCCTTATATCAAATGGACTTAGGCATCTTCAACAAAAACAAAATGTTCCAATTAGATAAAATAGCACTCCATTTAGGAGGTTCTTAGTTTTACACCTAAACTATCATCCAGCACATCAAACAATATACACTCGTATAAACCAAGGCTGATAAAGCTCACTCACAGATGCTGCTGAGTTGGAAACATATCCCTTATCCACACTTCAGTTTGATATTTTTGCAATAGTAATACCAATCCTAAAATTAGAGTGAAGCAAGTAACTTCTTTATTTAAAAATTCTATAGCACTTCTTGCTGATCTTATGTTTCCTGAAGTGCATAACTGATCCAAATACCTTTAAGGGCAAGGGGTATTCTCATGGTAGAGTCACACAAATGGTAATACCTACCGAAAACATTTCCTAAGTAAAACTTTAGGTGTGAAAATCATTGTGTTTCTTCTTGAGAGACTCTTAGGATCCTTTTAAAGCTTACCTGATTAAATCCTTGAGAGAAATGGCAAATATTAACAGAAAGGGAAAAGGAAGGACAGACAGGGAGGAGGGGAGGTCGGGCGCTTACTGTGCATGGGTGTCTTTCACCGTAGTTAGTTGTATACTTTGGAAGGCAGCATTATCATATTATCATAGGACAATACTTAAGATACCTGAGATTCATGATGTCTCTTTTCTCAATCAGTCTGATTTTGTAGTTTTCAGTGATGGTGATATTTTAATCCTGGATAAAACAAACTCTACCATAGTCACTTGAGAGTATCTTATTTCCCCTGTGCTGAAGGAAAATAAAATCAGGGACTGATTTCCCCAAATGTTTTCTAAGGAGTTAAATTAGGATGTAATTACCACTAATAACACTTGTAGTTAACTCAATTAATTTTCTTCTAGGGTACAGGCCTCTCATAGGTTGTATCTAATTTCACATCCCACTGTAGAGACTACCATTACTTTCAAAGCTTTAAAAGTTGGTTCAGGCAAAGAGGTCAGGCTTCCCTTGGATGGTAAGAACAATTTACCTATACCTTTCCACCAAGAGTAGGATTCACATCGATTATTAGGAGCAATTCAGCACAAAACATAACAGTGAAAATTAAGCAAAAAGACACAAATGAAATAAAACATTTACTATTATCTTAAAAAATAATAGAGTAGAAAATAAAATCAACTTCAGGGCCAAAGTAAGCTAGAGGGAAAGAGAGCAAATAACATCAACATCAAGGCATTCACAATTAAGGAAGGACAGAAAGAAAAATAAAAGCAAATTAAAAAATACAGGTTGTTGTAGAGAAAATAAAGAAAGAAATAATTTCCATATAGACACAATAATTTAAAAAAAAAGCATACTGTATTAATTTATAGTCAACTTACATCAACAAATTGCCCGCATGTTTTTTGGCATGAAAGAAAAATTTACAAAAGAAAGTTGTGTAAGAATGCTCTTGGACAAATAGAATTGCCACATTCTTGTAACTTGCTTTTTTTGTTGTCATTTCTTTTAAAACTTTTGAGCAAAATGTCTAATTTTCAAATATAATAATTTACAACAGAGGATGATACAGGAGGCAACAACACATACATCCACACCACATAACATGAAAAGAAAAAAAAATCTGCACTTTACCAATTTTTTTTACTTTCAGGGGCTTGGGAGGGCATATAAGTTTTGAATTTGAAATTATTCTGATTGCGATGATTTAAAAAAAAAAATTTTTTTTTTTAAATCCTGTTTAATTTTATAATTTGCCTTTAAAAAAAAATCTATGAATCTAGAGAGTTTTGAATGAATTTCTGCATTAATATAGGTTCTCAGATATATATTGAGTTTAAATCTTTTTGTCTTTTTTTGACAAGTTTTAGAATTTCTTTAATTGAAGGGGATGGATGACAGCACATAAATTTGAACAATGCTAAAGAAAGGAGGGGGATGGGAAGGGAAGATGCAGAAAGGGCAGGGTCATATCTATGAGTGTACTACACAAGAGATGAAGATGATGGGAGTAAATGTGTAAGTGAGTCGCCATGTCCATGTAAGGGCGGCACGGAGTGATCTAGCTGCATTAGAGCTTCTGGCTGTAAGGAAGGGATGGGCAATATACAAAAACAAATGAGCCTACACATGCCCATCTACAGATATAAAGAACAGAACTCTAACACTGACAATCTCACACACCCTAAGCTGCAACTTCTTCAACATGCAATTATTCCAAAAGTCATTACAGTTTCATTAAAGATTTTCCAATAATAAAAACAGTTAAACTTTTGTCCTACTAAAAGTAGCCAAGATACATGAAATAATAATAGTAATAATAATACTACTACTTATAATAATGATCAGAAGGTTAAAAGCAAAAACAAGGAGACTAGGTTTATGCATTCAAGTTGAAAAACTTCATCGGCAGCCACACAGCCCCATCGAGAGTTAGGGGAGGGGGTTAGAGATCTTCCTATGTGACTGAAAGACAAAGTTGTGCAGGGAGCCCACTGGCTGGGTCATTCATTACTTCCTTCTATAGGAAGGGTACTGTCTGAGTGACGTCACCCATCTTCCCCATGCCACCCATGGTGCGTGTGATTCTGGTGAGACTGGGCTTATGTGGAAGATGTGGCTGTGGGGATTCTGCAGCTGAAGTTGTTCCACATTTAAAGAGGGAGTGGGGGAAAGTTGCAGAAAACAATTCATAACTTTTTTTTGTCATAGTTTTGGATAAAACCAAATCTAAAGATCCAGCAATTAAAAAGAAACACATCAATATATATAGATAGATAGATATAGTACAAAAAGCACTGAATTCCCAAACAAGAAGGGAGCAAAGAACAAAAAATAATTTAAAGAAAAAAGTAGTTCACACACTTTCAGAGATGAACAACCAGATGCACACGCTGAGGAGGCACAGACAGAGCGATCAGGGGACACTTTTTTGTTTGTTGTTGTTGTTGTTTGTATTTTCTGGCTTATTGATTCCCCTTTTGGTGATAGCCAACATTAAAAACGAATTTTGCATTTTCTTTGAAAAAGAAAGTTTGCATTTTCTTAATTTTTTGTTTTGTTTTGCATTTTTTAAAAAAATAAAAAGGGCGTGCAGTCTGGATGTACGTCCTAAGTAGACATTTGAGAGAGAAAAAAAGAGGCTAAGACTGACAAATGGGTAACTGTCTATTATCCTGTCATGGCAGGAATGCTAACCAAGTTAATACATGCTAAAAGTAAGTTGCATTTAGGGAAAATAGAAAAACAGAACAGCAAGCTAGGGTTGGGAAGAGGTCAGCAAGACAAATTTGAGAGCAGGAGAAAGGTATTGGATTTAGTTTCATGCCTTTCCAGTAGGGGCAGAGGGCATCCCAAGACTTCTTGCCAATTGCATTCTTGTAAGCGTGTGTGTGGATGTGCACTCATGTGTTGGGCGCTGAAGTAGAGCCTGTACAGGCAGCAACTGAGGTAAAAAGCACACATGAGTTCATGGGTTCTGCTCTAGGAAACTCAGCCCGGATTCACTCACAGTCTCAGAAGGCACATTTTGTAAGACACAGAGGGGTCATCATTAGCACGGCTCCACGTACATGTTCTTGGGCTTAGCCAAATTGACAGAGTACACGTGTGACAATTGTAGTCGTCAAATGTACCTGATAAATGGGGATTTTGGAGCTTTTTCTAAGTAACAGGAGCAAACCCCCACTCTCCAGTCCTCTGCTCCAAAACAGCGCAGTGCCACAGAGTCAGTAAGCTATAGGATCGTCAGGCAATGAAGGTAGCTTATTTGAAGGACATTGGGGGAAATGGTGCCTGTCTCCTAGAGACTGCGTGGGAAACAAAATGCTCCATTCAACCTACAGTGACAGAAAGAAAAGAGAAAAGTGTGTGTGTGTGTGTATCTGTGTGTGTGTATGTCTGTGTGTGTCTGTGTTGTGTGTGTGTGTCTGTGTGTGTGTGAGAGAGAGAGAGAAGATAGTGCAGAAAGGATCATGGGGAAAGAGTTTTTAGAAATGGCCTCAGCCTCTACTGGAAGAGATCACAAGAATTACATTAAATAGTTTATCCCTGTGAGAACATTAATGGTCAACCAAGGACTGGGAAACCCGGGTAGGAGAACCACAGAGGTGAGACACTTGAGAGCATCTGGTTCTGACAGCCAATTCCAACTACTCCTAAGAAGACTTTGGGGGTGACGTTGACAAGTAGAATACATTTGTGAGGAGGAGTCAGACTTTTGTCCCCTGTGGGACGCCCCTTTTATTATTTTATTTTAAAATAATTATAGTAATGTGTCCCCATGGGTCAGTCCGTACCAAGATTTTTAGTCTCTGGTTTTATGCGAATTGTTATTCTAGGAACTTCACAAAGGACAGCTGGCGGTTTTAGGAGGAGGGGAAAAAATCTCAATAATATAGGAAAAGAAAAACCCTTGTTGCCATTCAGTTAATTTTTTTTGAATAATTATACTTTTAACATTGTATTTTATTGTATGACAAAACCCTATAAATGTTAATATTGCCTCACAAGGCATCAATTAACTTCTGTAGAACAAAGTTTTAATAACATTCACATGGGCTATTTTTTGTTTCACGGGCAATTTTGTAGGAAACATAAGTGATATAAATCTGAGATATGTCCAGGTATCATACTCCTGTAAAATGAGAGGTGTTTTGAAGAAGATCCATCAGCAATTTGAGTCTCCTAAGGTTTATACTGAGTAATTTACCTATTTCAAAATTGCCTGTTTTAAAGCTTATATAAGTAGAACACCATTGACTTTCTGGAAATCACTGGTTTAAACAACTGAACATATCAAAATTTATGGTTGTCATTTTGCAAATAAAATAATATATGTATTTTTTAAACCCATGGAAGCCACAGTTTCAGATGAAGCCAACACAGTTCTATATCAGTACATATACATTTTAGAAGTCAACCAGCAGTTAATACACACAAAGCTTGTCTGATTTCTAACATAAGATAGAAAATAATGTTCTAGTAGCTCATAATCAGGTCACAACTTCATTTTCATATTTCATTAGATATCTACACTAGGTTTTTATTACCAATAACTGCATGGTTCTCTGTATATGCCTCTACTGAGTGTTAAGAATGCTTTGGGATTGTATTTGCCATTGAGAACAAATAATACTATAATTTGACTTGAAATAACATTATTTTGATGTGACATTTTAATCCCACTATGTCCAAATAACTGTCTAAATGCAAAATCTGACTTTTAAGAACATCAAATACAATAAAATGGAGTTACTCTGAATGCATCTCGGAAAGTGTACTTGTTTTGAAGAAATATGTTTCTAAGCTGCCTGTTGTTGTTCCTGAGAAGCCCAAAGAATACTGAAGGAATTCAAGGTGCAAACCTGCCTCTCTGGCAGAGTGTGTCCTGCTTGACAAGGACATTGTCTTCAGTGTGCACAGGTGAGATCCCAGAGGAAGGTCCAAATGATTTATTTTGTATAACCTCCAAGATGGAAAAGAGCCCAGAACACCATCAAGCCCAATACTCAGAATTGTATTTCTGTATTAATGATCTGCTTGCTAAATAAAAGCAACTTCTTACACTTAAGAAGAAAGATAGGATAAAACATTACAAAAGGTAGTACTACATTTTCAAACCTCATAAGTTAGGACATTTACATGTAGAAGGACCTTGCATTAATGACTTCTTCCCCTATGTTTACAAAACCCTTAACTTGTACCTGCAGGTTTGTCCCCTAATCTCCATTCTTTTCTATGAAGCTACTGCATTCTATACAGATTTTCAATGACTCCAACACTCCATTTCATTTAATTTGTTTTCTTCTTACTTTCAGCTAGATTCTAAGAACTTTAGGGTGAGAATATTGCATCTTGTTATCTTTATTTTTCCAACTAACCAGAATACTAACAATCATTCAAACATTTTTGAATGAACTAATGAATGTATATCATTAATTGCTTTTTTTTTCACCCCTACACTAGCCTAGAGCTTTTCATAGCGGAATTAAAATTTCATATCAAAAGTGGCTCACCTTGTACCTGAAATCTAGTATATGGGACAGAAGTCTTAGAGTCTGGAGACCTGAGTTCCAATCTTGATTGTATTACCTACCTACTATGCTAGTTTGTTAGGACATGGAAAAGTCAGTTAATCCCCCTGAGTTTGTTTCTTCATGTGTAATATGGAGATTATAATGTCTGGTTAATTAACCTACCTCAAAGGGTAAGTTTATACAACTGAGACTTTGAATGTGAAAGAGCTTATAAATTATAAAGGGCTCTTCAAATGTTTGTTACTATTTTCTTCAAAGTTGACACAATAGCATCAACTATAAAATGAGGGTTTCATATTCAGAAAAGACTGAGTCCCAGACAATGGAGATCAGCACTACTCCAAGTGTGATACTTGGAGTCTGTGCTTCAGCTTGTTCATCAAACAAATAATAACCTCCGTCAAAAATCTTCACATAAGTAGTATTATTGCTGTGCTGTGCTGTGCTTAGTCACTCAGTCATGTCCAACTCTTTCAGACCCCATGGACGGTGGCTCACCAAGGTCCTCTGTCCACAGAATTCTCCAGGCAAGAACACTGCAGTGGGTTGCAATTCCCTTCTCCAGGGGGTCTTCCCGACCCAGGGATCAAACTCAGGTCGCCTGCCTTGCAGGCAGATTCTTTACCATCTGAACCACCAGGGAAGCCCCTGTTGAACTTCTCCTGAACTCCTGTTCCTACCTCTCCAGCAGTGCTAAGTTCTTAAAGCTTGATTAGTTCATATTTCAGTGGTGAATTGTTATTTCTGCATATAATTTTATAGTTACTTTGTCTCACTCTTCTGTGGGGTAGAGTTAAGCTCCAAAGAAGTTATTATTGAGATGTGTTCCCATAGGAACACTTTTTATCAAATCATGTGATTTGAGACAAGTTACTCCTCACCCCAACCCCTGGAATCTCAGTTTGCTGAGATTTACAAAACCAGGAAGACAAGTCCTTTTAGCTCACAAATGTATGTAAATTTAAGTAAAATTACTTTGGAAACTACAATATTTGATTCAAATGGAAGAAGACGTCATTCACTATACACCACTTGTCACTACTGAAAAAACCAATCAGGATAGTGACAAGGATGGCTCTCTCACCAAATTCACTTGGAAAAACATATCCCAACAAGGATACAGGGGATAAGATGAGGATATGAAGAGATGGAGGGTCAAGGTAGCATTTTAGCTCTTTTCTTCCAGAAGAGTTAATATTGGTTAAGATATACAAAAGGGAAAACCCACTTAAGAAATTTCCAGGAATTAATATTTTTATTTTCATTTTGTTTGAATGGTAATCAGGTATTAGTATAAGTAATTCTGTCTTCACTCAGGATATTACAAGCTCCTTGATGCACAAGCTGCATCTTTCTAATTATTTTATGTTTTTTAAATCCATCTAACATAGAACAGGGCACACCGCAGGTCTTCAGTACATATTTGTTGAATTCCGCTACAAAATATAGAACAGCTTGCAACACTGGACCTCTGATTTGTGAAGTGGGTGGGATTCAAAAAAAAGTCGTCCTTATTGGCACCCATTTATGTAATCAAGAGTCCTCTTCGTCGAGTATCTTCACGAAGAGAAACAAAGAGAAAGAGCAGTGTAACCAGGGCTTAAAGCCATGAATTTAGCAGTTACTCTCCTTTTCTTAACCTGGCTTCTCTGTGGGTTTTTAGGGCTAAAATATGCATACAGCTCATTATTTCGAGCTACTAGGTCCTTATAATATTATTAAAGTGCAAAACAGTAGCTAATAGAAAAGATTTGTTTTATCCACATACAGATGACCTGTGTACCAGTCAGAAATGAAGACTCTGTCTGAAATACTTTATTCCTTTAGCTTGAATAGCCCAAGATTTTTCCAGTTTTCCTCCTCTTCTGATCCTTCATCCTTCTATTTCTTGGTTAGTTCCAGGTGTGGCCCTAGGCCGAGCCATTCCATCCTGTCCCTTGTCTGTAAAGACCTATCACCTATATGATGGTGATTTGCAGTTCAAGCCTCCTTTCAGATTCCAGTTTCCCATATCCAGCTGTCTACTCAACGTTCCTACTGCAGCACCTTAAATTCAAAAGGGCTAAGAGAGAACTTTGGATTCTACTGTCCTCCTAAACCTGCATCTTTCCCATCTTTGGGTGTGAGCCAAGGGGTGGTGTTTGTTGTTTAGTTGCTAAGTCGTGTCCAACTCTCTGCAACTCCCTAGACTGTACAGTGCGTATATGGAGGTGAGTTGGGGTAGAGCCTCAGATAACATGACTAATTAGGGGATCCAGGTGAACAAACCCCTAATTAGTCATGATATTTGAGCCCCTACCCCAACTCACCTCGACACATGCAGTGTAACAGGAAGTTCTGTTGACTCTGGCAACAAATCCCTTACATTGACTTTCCCCCATAGCTATCACCCATGTTGTAGAGTAAGCCACTCTAGTTCCCTGCTTGGACACTGCAGTAGCCTCCCCATTGATTTCCCACATCCACTTTGGGTTCACTAAAATCCATTCTCCATAACAAAGCCACAGAAACGTTCCAGAATTATACAATATAAAACAGGTCAAGTCACTTTCTTGCTTCACATCTTCAAAGGTAGAATTTTCCAAACCAAAGTTTTGTACCACAACCTATGGTGAGAGTTGCTTGTGATCTGTCTACCACTCACCTCTGACAGCTGCCCCTGACCCAGAATGTCTCAGAATCTGGCCATGCTAGCTTCCCTTCCAAGAACACCCCGTTACTTTTTGCCTGATTGATTTCTTCTGATGGGCCAGGTCTCTCTTCCAATTTTACTCCTCAGAGAGGTCTTTCATGACTTTCCTAGTAAGCAACCTGCTCCTAACTGATTATCCCCTCATGATTCTCTGTAGAATTTACTAGGTAATTCACACCCATTTATTCATGGAATGTAAGCTCCATGAGAACAGAGACTTTGTCTTATTCTCCAGTGTACTTAGAGCACTGCTTGGCACTTGGTATGAACTCAGAAAATCACTGCTAGTGAAAGAACCATGGCTCAAATAGCCTGAAAACCCTTCAAAAAGGGAGGTCAGGCTACTCGTCTCTCTTGCAATCCTCCACAGCTCCACGCACAGTGCTATTCCCACAGGAGGCCTTGAGTAAATGGTCTGTAGACTAACCATTGAGGCATTGCATTCTCTATTCTATTTTCTTTTACTCTTCTCTAAACCAGATGGGATTTCCCTGAGTTCCAGCTAGCAGTTCCAGTGCAAATTGGACCTTCTCATCCACAGCTGGCTTAAGCCTTCCCCCAAAACCCCACATCACTAACTCATTCTTCCTCTCATAAACTGGTGCTGGGATGTTTATTAAAAAACTCAGGCTTTCCTTTGCAGTTGTGAAAGCTAAAGATAAAATAAACAGGACAGTCAGGCCTACCGCTGCCAGACTCTGAGGTATGTCTTCAGGCAATAGGAAGGAATGGGCCAAATGAATTATCAGTGGGAGTAATGGTGAGCGAGGTAGTGAAAATGTACTTGGCTATTTTGCCTGCTGTGGTCCTGCAGTCAGTGACAGCAGAACCCAGCAACAGTGGGGTCTTTTTCCTGAACTGATACCATGAGATTTTATGACCATGTTGTTAGAGTAATAAATTATTCAAGAAGCTTTATTTTGCTTCTGTTTTCCACCCAAGTCCATCTACTCTGTCATTATGACCAGAATCCTGACCACGTTCTTTGCGCTGGTGGATTTTTGGTGGTAGAAGCTGGGCATTCCTCTGGTGCCTCCTCTCTGCAGACCCCTTAAGTTCCCTATGTTGTCCATGAGAAACAGCCATACTTGATGGTATGTTACAATAACATTCACCGTATCTTGAACACACCCTCTTTTCACCTAAACTCTATCTTCACTGCAAGCAATGTACAGTGTTCAAAAAGCAATATCATGAAGGCATTTTTATACTCAGCAGAAATTAATACTATGCAAACAACATGAAAAGCTTGCCCAAGACTCATGCATTTGACATCAAAATGATATACCATGATTGCATGACTTTGACTATGTCTTGTGGTGGTTGTTCAATTGCTCAGTCGTGTCTGACTATCTGGGACCCCATGGACTGCAACACATCAGGCTTCCCTGTCCTTCATCATCTCCCAGGGCTTGTTCAAGCTCATGTCCATTGAGTCGGTGATGCCATCCAACCATCTCATCCTCTGTCATCCCCTTCTCCTCCTGCCTTCAATCTTTCCCAGCATCAGGGTCTTTTCCAATGAGTCAGTTCTTCGCATCAGGTGGCCAAAGTACTGGAGAGTCAGCTTCAGCGTCAGTCCTTCCAATGAATATTCAGGGTTGATTTCCTTTAGGACTGACTTGTTTGATCTTGCAGTCCAAGGGACTCTCTTCTCCATACACAGTTCAAAAGCATCAGTTCTTCAGCGTTCAGCTTTCTTTATGGTCCAGTTCTCATATCCATACATGACTGCTGGAAAAACCAAAACTTTGACTAGACGGACCTTTGTTGGCAAAGTAATGTCTCTGCTTTCTAATAAGCTGTCTAGGTTGGTCATAGCTTATCTTCCAAGGAGCAAGTGTCATTTAATTTCATGGCTGCAATCACCATCTGCAGTGATTTTGGAGCCCAAGAAAATAGTCTCTCACTGTTTCCCTTGTTTCTCCATCTATTTGCCATGAAGTGATGGGATCGGATGTCATGACCTTCATTTTTTGAATGCTGAGTTTTAAGCCAACTTTTTCACTCTCCTCTTTCAATTTCCTCAAGAGGCTCTTTAGTTCCTCTTCACTTTCTGCCATCAGGCGGGTGTCATCTGCATATCTGAGGTTTATTGATTGTAGCATGATTGCATGACTTTGACTATGTCTTACCTGAGCCTCAAGCAGCTGATTTACCAGAGAGAAGAAGACTACAGAGATGCCTACATGTGCAAGACACATATCATGAGATTTATTTTTAAAATTTGTAAACTCAAATACTGTAGATTAGAAAGGAGATATAATAAATTCCCTAGTCATTCCAAAAACTCAAGGCACATGGGCCTCTAGATTAGTAAAGGTACATGCTTGGGGACAAACGCACATGATCAAATGGTTGACATAGTGATCCTTACAAATATGAAAAAGGACTAAATATATATAAAATTTAATTATATAGTTAAAATACTAAATTAACCAGAAGCCTACTTCTAGAGGAACATGTTCTTAAGAGTTATTGAGAACTTATCTGCCAGACATTGTACAAAGTACTTTAAATATTTAATTTCACTTAATCATTACAAGTTCATCTTACATATCAGTCCGCTTGGGCTGAAAGGAGTTAATTTGCTTGAAGTTATACAACTAGGAAGTTGAATAGTCATGACTAAACTTAATCCTGTATGTTTTACATTAAATGACAATGCTGCCGCAAACCAGGATGTTTTTAAATATTCAGTTCTCGGTGAGTATGGGAAGTTATAAACAAGCTAATCTTTAGGTACAAAAACAGCTTCCACAGGAGATCCTAAGAGCTCTACCAATTTATTTCAAACTCCAATGCACAAAGGGATGTTCACAGGGGCTCCGAGGGGTCTTTTGGCACAATCTCTGGTCATCGAAGCCAGACCTACTAAATCAGTCTCTGTTGGGTGTAGTGGGGACAAGATGACAGGCAGTGTCTGAATATCTGTTGTTGTTGTTGTTGTTGTTGTTGTTTTGTTATTTAAAGCTCTCCAAAGGGTTTTTATGCAAAACCAGGTTGAGCTCATAATCAAAAGACCTAGAGTAAATCCCAGCTGTGATCCACTCCCTGTAAACTTGAATTAAGCTATAACCTCTCTTGTTTGTAAGATGGTGATAAACCTCAGTGGATGTTGAATTAATAGGAGATGCTAGCTATACAAGCATTTTATAAAATATATATACATACTTTTAGAAATGTTATAAGAATAACAATTATCTTAACTGGCACATCAAAACCTGCTTAAAATTACTAATACATTAATTTTAGGACTATACAAAAAAATCATTTTTTTTCTAATAGTCTACCTATTCTAAATTTAACATGGTGGAAGCTTCTGTTATCTACAAGTACCTGTCAAAATAATCTAAATGATTTGATATCTCTGCTATTCTCCTGAGTTGTCAAATTACAAATGCTCTCTGAATATCTCTGTTCCACATTGTTTTCTTCCGTACCACATCCTAATCCATCGATGCTGTGCACAAAGTCTTAAAAAGTGCTACAAGTCAATAGTTGGAGAATTTCACCACATTGTTCTCTTTTGATACCCTATTGTTTTATTCTACATTTTAAAACCAAACTGGTAGGGTCCACTAATTGTTCTAAAGAAAAATGGCTTTCTCTGGACTCATCAGACAGATGCCACTCTCAGTCTCAGGTAGGACAGAAGACCCAAGAATCAGCTTCCTACCGGGTCCTTTCAGAACCATGGAGTCCACCTTGTCTGCTAGAGTGCCATGGTGTTCGGATAAGGATGAGACACTTGCAGGGCTGCAGATCAGTGTCACAAAGTGAGAGAGGGTTACAGCCAGCTTTGAAAACAGAAGTGCCGACCACTATGTGGTCACCGTTAATATCTCCTCGGCCACACCACATCAGCTTTTTTCAGGGTGGTTTTCCGTATTATTTCTCCACGGTGATAGCAAACAGATCCTGACATATTTTTCTCCTGGGCTGTTTCAGATGAATATGCTACTTGATCTTTAGCTAACATATGATAACCACATGAGGTATCTATCAAAAAAGAAAATATTTGAGAAACAATAAAGGTTTTCTCTTCCGTAGTGGTATTGTGTTTAATTAAGAAAGTCAGCATGGTGAAACCCTGAAACCTACTTCCAATCTCCATCTTTATGCAGAAATTTAATGTACTCACATGCACTGACTCCATTAGAATGTTTGCTCATTAATTTTGTTCCTTTTTCATAGTATTAATCTGTAGTAATGTTTCCCCCAATGCTATTAGCCAAAAGGTCATAATTGTTTTTCCAAATGGACGGATGGCACTGAAATCTGAAACTTAAAATTAATCAACTGCTGAGTATTGTCTCTGAAAAATCATGTAGCCTACGGCTGGCCTTCGTTGGGTCTCTCTTAAAAAAAATAAGGCTACACTTTATTACATATTATTTAGTTATTCAACACAAAATATATTAGCCCTCCTGCAAACAACTTACTAGGAAAATCCTTATTATCTTGGACTCTAGATAGGATTTTTTGATAGTGACAGATCATCATCACTCTTTTTTTTTTTTAATCGATAGGCAAGGTGACTAAGCAACCCAGTTAAGACCTAAGGCTTGAGCAGTGTCATGAAAACTTAGACCAATCATTTAGTTCTTATAAAAACCAGTTTTATCTTTCATTTTGTTTTGGTTCTATTCAAGTTGTCCTTTAGATGAGGGTATCTTATTTCCTTGAAAATATTACTTAGCAAGAAATAAGAGAATATGCAGTTATGGTACATGCATCTGTCTGCTTGAAAGTCAGGGCTGTTTCACTGGCTAGCTCCAGGGGATGCGGTTCCTACTGCAGTTCATGTAAGGAGTATCCCCTCAAGTTGAGCAACGCAATGCCTGCCCAGTCTATGCAATAACTCCATGCAAGTTACCTCTGTACTTATGAATTAGCATTTGTAACTACTCCAAATAAGACCTATTTCTGGTTCAGTTCCATTGACGACAGACAGTATTTGGACAGGCAGCAGCATGCAGTGGACAACTGTCCTTGGTCACTGCTACTTAAGGGTGTGAGCGGTGTTGACCAGATGGATAAAGACAGGGAGAGAGGAATTATAGGCACGTGGCCATAGCACAGAATAAGCACCCAATAAATAATTACTGGAAAATAAAAAAAGCTATTTCCCAGCATACCCCATGGACTTGCCTCATGGGCACAAATCAAGACAAAAAGATATTGCACTTTAAGTGTCTATGCATTGTAGCTTCTAAAGACCCTTCATATTTAAGAGGTTTGTTTAACCTATAGTCCCTAAGACTTATTTCTTTGGTTGAGATGGAAAGAATTTTAAAGCAAGGACTAAACTAGAAATAACTCACTCTGATACGTTTACAGAAAGTAACACAAAAGGACTAGGAAGGGTAAAAAGAATAACTTTGTTGAGTAATGGCATTCACTATTTGTGGTCCAAAGAATAAAGTCTTGAAGGAGAAAGAGATGGAAGTAGCTATCCAGTGTTTCCAGAGAAACCAGAGAGATAAGTAAGATCAAATGCTGTTGGTCTTTTCTCACTGTTTATGCATCCTGCTTCAAGCAAAGTTTCCAGAAAGTAAGCTCTCCTGACCTTCCTAGAAAAGACAGGACATGGAGGGCATGGAGGTAATCTCACTTAGTGGTTATGTAACCTCAAGTAAGTGGCTTTAATTCTCTGCACCCCCTTTTATTGCCTGTAAATATAAGGGTTAGATAAGACAATCTTTTTTTTAATTAATTTACTTTTTATTGAAGGATAATTGGTTTACAGAATTTTGTTGTTTTCTATCAAACCTCAACATGAATCAGCCATGGGTATACATATGTCCCCTCCCTCCTGAACCTCCCTCCCATCTCCCTCTCTATCCCACCCCTCTAGGTTGATATAGAGCCCCTGTTTGAGTTTCCAGAGCCATATAGCAAATTCCCGTTAGCTATCTATTTTACATATGGTAATGTAAGTTTCCATGTGACTCTTTCCATACATCTCACCCTCTCCTCCCCTCTCCCCATAAGCCCATAAGTCTATTCTCTATGTCTGTTTCTCCACTGTTGTCCTGTAAATAAATTCTTAAGTACCATTTTTCTAGATTCTGTATATATGCGTTAGAATACGATATTTATCTTTCTCTTTCTGACTTCACTCTGTATAATAGGTTCTAGGTTCATCCACCTCATTAGAACTGACTCAAATGTGTTCCTTTTTATTGCTGAGTAATATTCCATTGTGTATATGTACCATATTTTCTTTATCTATTCATCTGTTGATGGACATCTAGGTTGCTTCCATGTTCTCAGTTCAGTTCAGTTCAGTCGCTCAGTCGTGTCCGACTCTTTGCAACCCCATGAACCGTAGTATGCCAGGCCTCCCTGTCCATCACCAACTCCCAGAGTCCACCCAAACCCATGTCCATTGTGTCGGTGATGCCATCCAACCATCTTATCCTCTGTCATCCCCGTCTCCTCCTACCCTCAATCTTTCCCAGCATCAGGGTGCTATTGTAAAGAGTGCTGCAATGAACAATGGGATACATGTGTCTTTTTCAATTTTGGTTTCTTCAGGATATATGGCTTGGAGCGGGATTGCTGGATCATATGGTGGTTTTGTTCCCAGTTTTTTAAGAAATATCCATACCATCTTCCATAGCAGATGTATCAGTTTACATTCCCACCAACAGTGAAAGAGTGTTCTCTTTTCTCCACACCCTCTCCAGCATTTATTGTTTGTAGACTTTTTGATGAGGGCCATTAGAACTGGACATGGAACAACAGACTGGTTCCAAATAGGAAAAGGAGTTCGTCAAGGCTGTATATTGTCACCCTGCTTATTTAACTTATATGCAGAGTACATCATGAGAAACACTGGACTGGAAGAAACACAAGCTGGAATCAAGATTGTCGGGAGAAATATCAATAACCTCAGATATGCAGATGACACCACCCTTACGGCAGAAAGTGAAGAGGAACTAAAAAGCCTCTTGATGAAAGTGAAAGTGGAGAGTGAAAAAGTTGGCTTAAAGGTCAACATTCAGAAAATGAAGATCATGGCATCCAGTCCCATCACTTCATGGGAAATAGATGGGGAAACAGTGGAAACAGTGTCAGACTTTATTTTTTTAGGCTCCAAAATCACTACATATGGTGACTGCAGCTATGAAATTAAAAGACACTTACTCCTTGGAAGGAAAGTTATGACCAACCTAGATAGCATATTCAAAAGCAGAGACATTACTTTGCCAACACAGGTCCATCTAGTCAAGGCTATGGTTTTTCCTGTGGTCATGTATGGATGTGAGAGTTGGACTGTGAAGAAGGCTGAGCGCTGAAGAATTGATGCTTTTGAACTGTGGTGTTGGAGAAGACTCGTGAGAGTCCCTTGGACTGCAAAGAGATCCAACCAGTCCATTCTGAAGGAGATCAGCCCTGGGATTTCTTTGGAAGGAATGATGCTAAAGCTGAAACTCCAGTACTTTGGCCACCTCATGAGAAGAGTTGACTCATTGGAAAAGAGTCTGATGCTGGGAGGGATTAGGGGCAGGAGGAGAAGGTGATGAGAGAGGATGAGATGGCTGGATGGTATCACTGACTCGATGGACGTGAGTCTGAGTGAACTCCGGGAGTTGGTGATGGACAGGGAGGCCTGGCGTGCTGCGATTCATGGGGTCGCAAAGAGTCGGACATGACTGAGTGACTGATCTGATCTGATCTGATTGTGACCAGTGTGAGGTGATATCTCATTGTAGTTTTGATTTGCATTTCTCTAATAATGAGTGATGTTGAGCATCTTTTCATGTGTTTGTTAGCCATTTGTATGTCTTCTTTGGAGAAATGTCTGTTTAGGCCTTTTCCCCACTTTTTGATTGGGTTGTTTGTTTTTCTAGTATTGAGTTGTATGAGCTGCCTGTATATTTTGGAAATTAATCCTTTGTCAGTTGTTTCACTTGCTATTATTTTCTCCCATTCTGAGGGCTTTCTTTTCACCTTACTTACAGTTTCCTTTGCTGTGCAAAAGCTTTTAAGTTTAATCAGGTTCCACTTGTTTACCTCTGTTTTTATTTCCATTACTCCAGGAGGTGGGTCATAGAGGATCTTGCTTTGATTTATGTCATCATGTGTTCTGCCTATGTTTTCCTCTAAGAGTTTTATAGTTTCTGGTCTTACATTTAGGTCTTTAATCCATTTTGAGTTTATCTTTGTGAAAAAGCAAATGCCTTAAGGAAGGTAAGTGCTATTGCTGATGAAGCTCAGAAATTTTCCAAAGCCAATAATATCATTTCTCAAATATTTGGAACTGATTATATTTACAATTTACCTAAGTCTGTGTCATTATATGGGTTTCCTGGTGGCTCAGCTGGTAAAGAATCCTCCTGCAATGTGGGAGACCTGGGTTTTATCCCTGGGCTGGGGAGATCCCATGGAGAAGGGAACAGCTACCCACTCCAGTATTCTGGCCTGGAGAATTCCATGGACTGTATAGTCCATGGGGTCGCAAAGAGTCAGACATGACTGAGTGACTTACTTCACTTCATGTCATTATATAACAAAGTATATGTTTTATGTTGCCATTAAAAATCAAAAGTCAATTCCCTAACTACTTCACAACACCCTTTTCTTAGTGGGCCCTGTGCTGTGCTATGCTGTGCTAAGTTGCTTCAGTCATGTCCAGATCTTTGTGACCATATGGACTATAGCCCGCCAGGCTCCTCTGTGCATGGGATCTTCCCAGCAAGAATAGTGGAGTGGGCGGTCATGCCCTCCTCCAGGGACTCTTCCTGACCCTGGAATTGAACCTGTGTCTCTTATGTCTCCTGCGTTGGCAGGTGGGTTCTTTGGCACTAGCGCCATCTGGGAAGACCCAGTGGGCCCTAGAAAGCAGTAATAATTCCTGCATTAAGATGACAAAAACCTAGGAAAGGGTACTAGGAATATTATTTTGGGTACATGGAATATTGAGTAGAGAAATGAGGGAATGCTATTACTCAGGGATGAAGGTTTGAAAGTTGATTTCCCACTGTACAGACTAACCATTAGGGGAATCCCACATGGAACAACTGATTGGTTCAAGGTCGAGAAGGAAGTACTACAGGGCTGTCTGCTGTCACCCTGTTTGTGTAACCTATACTCTGAACACGTCATGAGAAATACCGGGTGGGTGAGTTACAGCTGGAATCAAGATGGGTGGGAGAGACACCAACAACCTCAGATATGCAGATGATACCACTCTAATGGCAGAAAGCAAAGAGAAACTCTAGGGTGAAGGAGGAGAGTGAAAGAGCCAGTTTAAGACTAAATATTAAAAAACTCAACAACAACTAAGATCATGGCATCTGGTCCCACTGCTGCATGGCAAATAGAAGGGAGAAAAGGGGGATGTAGTGACAGATTTCCTCTTCTTGGGCTCTGAAATCACTGTGGATGGTGACTGTAGCCATGAAATCAGAAGACAATTGCTTTCTGGCAGGAAAGCAATGATAAACCTAGACAGTGTGGTGAAAAGTAGAGACACTATTCTGCCAACAAAGATACAAATAGTCAAGGCCATGGTCTCCCCAGTGGTCATATACAGTTGTGAGAGCTGGACCTTAAAGAAGGCAGGACACCAAAAAAGCAATGTCTCCAAGCTGTGGTGCTGGAAAAGACTCCTGAAAGCAAGGCAATCAAACCAGTCAATCTTAAGGGAGACCAACCCTGAATATTCACTGGAAGGACTGATGCTGAAGCTGAAGCTCCAGTATTTTGGACATCTGATGTGAACAGATGACTCATTGGAAAAGTCCCTGATACTGGAAAAGATTGAGGGCAGGAGGAGAAAAGGGCATCAGAGGATGAGATGGCTGGATGGCATAAGTGATGCAATGGACATGAATTTGGGCAAACTCTGGGAGATGGTGAGGGAGAGGGCAGCCTGGCGTGCTGCAGTCCATGGAGTTACAAAGAGTCAGACACGACTGGGTGACTGAACAGCAACAACATTTGGAAATCAGACATCAACTGATGAATAAGCCAGAAGAGACAGCATAGGAGTTAGTGGGTCAGGGATTTTTTTTTTTTTTTTAGGTGATACATAAACAATGATAAATGTTCAATCTAGCAACTCCAGCTTTTAGAAGAAAGTGCTGGGCATGGCTGACTTTTATTGCTTTAGAAAGCTCCATGTCTCTATCATTTGTACCATGCTAGTGTTCAGACGTATGATGTTCTCTGAAGCCCTCGATCCAAGGTCTTCTGAGACTGCATCACAACAATTACCCATCTGTATTCTAAAGCTACAAGCAGTTCTTTCTCTGTTGGATAGCTTGTATTGTAATGGTAGCCAAATAAAAGAAAGCGACATAGATTTTGAAAAGCATGGTTAGAAAGCATCCCAGGTAGCTTTGTGTCATGTGGGCTAGTTTTATCTGTTGTCCAAAATAGTGGATGGAACCTTCTCACAAACCAGGATGACACTAAAAGCGTAACATTCCCTAGCCAAAGAAGGGCTCTTGGTTTTAACAACCTTTAAGGGCATCAGATGTCAACCGGCAAGAGTTTCAATGAGAACCACTCAAGTCTGACCTTGGAATTAGGTGTTATAGGAAAGCCAACTGGGATGGCAGAAAGAGAATGTCTAGCTAAGAAAACAATAGATACAGATCATGCTTAGCAACTTCTTTGTCATTTGCCAAGGGGTTCCTCCCAATGCACAAAACCACTTTAGTCCAAATTCTTTGAACTGTTAGTAGCATCCAGCTGAACTTTGTTGAGAAGAATAACTTTGTTCTGACCTTCCCTACATAACATTAGAAAAAAATCTTACTAGGAAGAATTCTACCTTAAAGATGCAGCGCTGTGGAAATTTGAAAATCATTTGCAAGGACTGAGTTCTGATTGAAATTTACTGTGTAGTTTCTAATAACCATCCACAGATAGGCTATTCTATGCATGCCAAGATTTAAACTGCATCGTCCTAACGGTGGCTAAGTCTCATAGGGTGATGTTCCCATGCTGCCACTGGCAAGTATCTTATGTAATTATGGTGATCATCAACGACAAAACCCATGTTCTCTGTGCAGGGTTGTGATTTAGCATTGAAATCCTAACTGCCTATGCTTATACCAAATCCCAAACCACTTTGCTTGTGAAGAAAAATATGAACCCCAAGGCAACAACCACATTCCAGTTTGAATAATTATGTTGGTTGCCACAAATTTCTTCCTGATTCAATCCTTCGATTTTGTCGTCTGAGATTTAGCTATTCAATTTATCCTACACACCACATTTCCACCCCGTCAAAGAAAGGCTTTGCCAAAAAGGAGCTCCCTATGAGCAAAAAGTGACCATAATTCCTAGAACAGAAGCCTGAAAAATGTGCAAGGAGATATCAAAATTCAAAATCTTCAGATGTTGAATTTTTTCAAAGTTTAAAAGAACAATTCTGAGAGTCATGTTAATATTTATCCTTATACATCATTAAAGGGAAATGTATTATGGTGCAGAAGAAAATATTTTAAAACAATATAGTTCTGCAGCTTCGCATAGCCCAGTGAGTGGCAACTGTATAGGATAGATTCAGAATAGGGACCTGGTTTCCTGTTTTGTTATCAAGGCCACAGAACCCAAAAGAATATTCTTGTTTTTTGAAAGGGACGCTATAAGGTGGCCTTCAGTGTTTGGGGAAAGTTACCATGATTCCATTTGTTCTCTGAAAAAATCAGGGTGTGAAAAGAGAAATGTGCCCAAGAAGGGTTAGGCCTATCTGAATCTGAACGTCCCGGTTGAATAAGGTTGGGGATGAATGCAAACTTTTCTGAGTTTGTTTTTAATTTTGTCATTTTCAATTATTTAATTCTAACTCAGAATACCAGCTTTGGCAAAAGAGTTAACCGGCCCCCTTAGAGTCACACTGAGGGTCACAGTCTTTACTGGGACATAAACGAGTATGGGCACACAGCTACATTTTGAGCAACATGTAAGCAAGGTTTTCAACGGTGACATTTTCACGTAGAATGTTGTGTCTTTAGCTGAAAAGCTGAGAAGCAAATAAGATACAGTTAAATGGTTGGTTCAAGAAAGGGAAAAGTTAAAAGTAGTGGGCCCTCCAAAAGAGTCAGAGGAGACTTCTTGCCGCACGCTCTCTGTGCTCAGTTATAGGAATGGTTCTCGGAAATCCCTTAGCAGATGAGAAAAGTGGCAGAGACAGAAGAAAAGAAAGAGCATAAGCTCTGGGTAAAATGCAAGCATTTGTAATGGAGTTTGCTTTTCCAGTGGTACTTACTAAAATCTCAGTCGCAGTAAGAACTGTTGGATTTCTGGGTTTTCTTTGTTATGTTTCTTAAGGGCTAAAGGCAGCTGTTATTCTTACTGATGGATGTGGGATAATTCTGTTTGTTTAGCTGCCAATTCTCTGGATTTCCAGTCTGTCTGTATAGTTCTTACCCAGCAGTACTTCTGTAACAAAAAACCTGAGACTTTGTACATACTGCAATGCATGCATTCTTTCATGGAGATTTTCTTGGGAGAGCAGCCTCTTTTCCTCTCCCTGTTTACACAAGATGTTGTTACTTGGCAAATCTATGTTAGAATGGTTGTTTCAGATGGAAAAGAGTTTTGTACACCTGGATTATTTTCATTCCAAAAGGTCTGATTAAATAACATCTTATTGTATTTGCATAATAATTCAATTTAGCTATATGGCAGAGCTTAAACCAGAATCTTTAAATTAAAAAAAATAAAAATAAAAAAACTGTGTGTATGTCAATTAAGAATTTTACAATGACTGATCAGTACTCTAGAGATGATTTGCCAATATACCGACAGGACATATACAGTATCATTTAGGGAGTATTTGGTAAAAATAAGCATTTAGGAGGAGGTGAACCATTATTTTCAGGGTGATCTCACAATTTTTTTTTTTTGGAAAACAAAACTTACTGAAAATCTGATGAATACTCTGTGCTCTTTCCCAATCAAAATGCTCACATAAATAAAATTCTGTGAAGACATTCAGATTTCACCCATGGATCCCAAGCTAAATTTTTAAGAGGACTGTATCATAAAATTAAGGCACAAAGTAATATCTGTAAAAATACCTCATAAACTCTAGAGCTATATATATACTTATGAGGCAACTGTGCAATATAAGCAACAAAAAGAATTAATTCTCATTACTGCTATAATTTATATTGTAGTCTGACTCACTGGAATGTAATTCATTCTTTTACTATCTCTAGTTATCTGAGTTAATATAAAAGCCCATTATTGAGAGTTGAGTTTAAAATTTGCCTGCAATATAAAACATATTTTATTCTAATATAATGTGGCTAGATATTGTTAAGTTTGATATCCATCAGCACCAGTAAAATGAACCCAACCTCAGGTGCAAATCTAATAGGACTGAATGTTAATTAATGTGATCCAAACAACTTATCATTTCAGGCTTGCTTCTATTAGGAAGGATTGCTCTGGCTGCTCGCTAACAGAAAAGCGCATTAGTTGCATGGATTTCAATTTCCTTTATCTATGTTAGTCACTGAATGCTACATTTCTTCGAAGATTAATATTTTTTCATTGTTTTTCTTTATGTTTAGAGAATTGGTTTGAAACCATAATGTTACAGAAGATTCAGTGGATGTATTTCATGTATTTAATCTGATAGTTTCATATACAACTTTTAATCTAGGAGAATAAATCCATTTTCCTTTCAAGATTCATATGTGCAATACCAGAGAGTACTAATATCAGGTATGGAAAGCCACTTCATGTCTTCATATATATTTGAGCCCCATAAAAATCCTTTAATGAATGAAGTAGATATTATTTATATCTTAAAGCAAGGTTTCTCCACCTCATCACTGCTGTCTTTTTTGGCTGGATAATTCTCTGTTGTGGGGGCTGTCCTTTGCACCCGGGTTTTAGCAGCATCACTGGCCTCTATTTACCAGATGCCAATAGCATCTCCCCAGTTGTGACAATAAGAAAATGTCTTCAAAATTACCAAATGTTTCCTTGGGGCAAAAATCATCCTCCCATTTAGAACCAGTGGTTTAAAGGTAAAGAAACTACATCGCAGAGAATGTAAGGCATTGGCTCAAGGTCATAAAGACACAGAACTAGAGCCCAGGCTACAGCCCACAGCTCTGATACCCAGTTCTCCCCTTCTGCTGCGGTCTACAATGCAACTTACAAGATACTACATATTGTGATTCCTTTAGTGCTTCTGCTGAACCATGAATATCATTAGCATAGAGGCCTTCCCTGATAGCTCAGTTGGTAAAGAATCTGCCTGCAATGCGGGAGACCTAGGTTTGATCCCTGGGTTGGGAAGATCCCCTGGAGAAGGGAAAGGCTACCCACTCCAGTATTCTGGCCTGGAGAATTCCATGGACTGTATGGTCCATGGGGTCACAAAGAGTCGGACACAACTGAGCCACTTTCACAAAATATTCTAATACCATTGGTATAACTAGGAGGCAAAAAGTAACATATGAAAGAGCTTGTTAAATTCTAAAGTATCATAAAATTTTCACATTAGCATGAATATATTAGAGAGAGACACAGAGAGAGAGAATCCACTTTGAGATAAAATTTCAAGGGAGGGGACTTCCCTGGTGATCTAGTAGTTAAGGGTCTACATTTCTAATGCCAGGGACTCTGGTTCGATCCCTGGTTGGGGAACTGAAATCCCACATGCTGTGCAACATGGTCAAAACAATTGGGTGGGAAATCAGAGAAGACATGAAAAATTCAAAGTAAACTGGAAACTGGAAGGTGAATCCGCTGATTTCAAGTCCCCAATTGCAGAACTGATCTTAAACAGTAGTTTAAGTACTTAATTCAATCTGGCTGCCGTTGGCTTCTTTCCAAAACACTCTATTAGCTGTTACAGTGGAATTTTGCCAGCAGCCAAATTATCAGCTTTTGGTCTCTAGTGGGGTAGCAGGCACAAACAAGGGATATTCATCCTTAATGTTTCTAAGAGTAGCAGAACTGGGCTTAATGGAAATAGCTTCATCCTCTAGACATATTAAGTAAAGATGGAAAAACCATGTTTGGCAAGATAAAAAAAATGAAACCTGACCCAACGTCAAGGGCCTCAGAAACCTGCTATCTAAGGAATCTGTGGCTCTATCCTTGCTTTCATGAATACACAGCATTCCCAAGAACCTGGACAATCCACCCACCTTACTCTAACCAGAGGATGGGCTTTCCCATCTTGCGTGTGGGAAGCCCCAGGGCCTGGCCCACTTCTGCCTTCCTTTTGAGCATCATGTCTCCTTTTCTAACTGAATATTTACAGAAGAAAAGCAGTCACGTATCAAGCTATTGTCTTTTCCTCTGTCACCCAAGAGTCATACATTTTAGGGTTGCAGAGTATAATTCAGACATAAAGGTGCCTCTGCATGACCAGATCTCCTGGGAAAACACTCACTAGCTCTTGTGTAAAGGCAAGATTATGTAAAAGGGTACAAGACCTGGAGATAGGTCTGCAGTTCTATTACTCTTCAGAGAAAGTACTAAATTTCTTGTCCCTTTGAGCAAAATGACACAGCTGGTGAAAAACCAAGCATTTTTCTGAAAATGCTCTCGACACTCCCCAATTTCCTATTGAATCTAGACACTTCCCTCATTTTTCTTTTCCTCGCGAGTCCCTGGTGGTCTCTCTCTTTCTCTCTTATTGGACTGTAGACCCTTAAAGACTTCATATCAACAGCTTCCTGAAATGGACTGAAACCTCCTAGGAGTTTATCTGTCAATTTAATATTTGTGTTATCTGAAAAGCAAGTGAGCTTATTCAACTTCCTTTCCATTTCATCAATCAGTATGAAGGGCATGAGCAAGAGGACTAAAAATAGATGGCTTACAGCGATTAACAATGCCTCGCACCAAGTAACACTGAAAGTTCACAAAGATGCTCCAATAGTTAACTGAGCAAGTCTCCTTTCACAGATTAAATGCTTTAGAAGGAAGGCAATGACACAAGGTGGATTCGACCATTAAGACCAAGGGAAAGGCTACTTTGCCTGTGTCTGTATTGAAACTCTGGTAAGTGCAGGGTTTTTACAGCAAGTGGACAAGCAGACTTGTTCTCCTCCGATGCATTATGGGTGAGTCTCTACTACTGAACAGTAGTAAACCAAGACCTCCTTTCCCTAGTTCTGGCCAGTGGCATCAGGAAAGGGTCTGGGAGGGCTTTCAGATCCACAGGCTCTAATTTCCAAGCTTTTGTAAAAGGCAACACCCTCCTTTTGAGCATCATGTCTCCTTTTCTAACTGAATATTTACAGAAGAAAAGCAGTCACATATCAAGCTATTGTCTTTTCCTCTGTCACACAAGAGTCATACATTTTAGGGTTTGCAAAGTATAATTCAGACATAAAGGTGCCTCCATTTTAAAATTAGAAAAGAAAAGGATTTGTTCATTTTGTTCGTTATTCAGAGCCATGGGAACCTGACTCCAAGCCCATTTCTTGAGTCTAAATCCAAACTCTGTGGTCAGATAAAGGATCTTATGTAAGTACAAAGCATTCTCTGTTTTCTCAACCAGAAATAAAACAAATTATTTCTAGATTTCAAACTTACTCTTTGGAAACTTATTCAAGAGTTTCATGAAATTACAACTAAAGTACCATAGTCCTAAGTGTTCCCTAGAACTTCACTGACTTTAAAATGGTGCGGCTTCCCTGGATAAGTTATGCCCGAGTCAAATCGACAGTCAGCTGAGTGGTAACAATGGCCTTCTCCAGCCTTCCATGCCCGGCCATTGTGAAAGAAGCAACCATGATGCTCAGCACATTTTTACAGCATGAATGAACCTCATCATTCGTCTTTCAAATTCTCCAAGTGTGTTGCAGACAGATAAACAAGCCCTGCTTGGAGGAAGGGCCTGAATTTGAAGCTGCGGAGCGTATCGCCTTCATTCAGAGTGTGTTGAGTGAAGCAATGCATTGTAAATGAAATACAGTCAGCGGTCCTGTGGATATGCAGACGCCCTCATTTAAGAAAAAAGTCATTGGATTCTGTGGCCACGGTAAACTGGGTGTGTAGAGGATGTTGTTACCACAGCTATTCTATTTCACTGAAAAAGATGCTTACAAGCAACCTCTCTCAAGGAAGAAAATTTCAGAAAAGTCTGTTATCCCGTAGAATTAAATATCTATCTCATTCTCTATCAATCATCTATCATCTATCTATTTTCATTCAGAGGTCAGAACTAAGCTTTTGCAGCAGCACATACTTTGATCACTGTGTGGGCAATAAAATAAATCATTTATCATTGATTCAGGCTACCACTGTTGACCTTCCTGGCTACTGGCTCCTGACTCCATAAAATGTGCTTTGCCACTTAACAAATCTAAATGGTAATCAGCAGTAATCTTATAAAGTGCAATGAGCAGAAGGAGTGATAGATTTGTATAAGTAGAAGGTAAACCATCCATGGGCAATGACAGACAGAAAAACTGCTGTTTCCCAGTGGACAGAAAGAATACTGAAATTCCAACCTAGTAGTGGGACGCTGTTAGCAATTCAAAGTGTGACTTCAAAAACTCCTGTGGTGGGAATAGTCATCCTGGAATATAGTTCTGATTATTGCCTTTTAGGAAGAAGAGTATTTCTTTATTACAATAACAATTATTAACTATATATATTTTATATATATATATATATATATATATATATATATATATATATATAATAGATAGGAAAGACTATGTGCTCAGTCATGTCCGACTCTTTGTGACCCCATGGACTGTAGCCTGCCAAGCTTTCCTGCCCATGTGATCATGGGATTTTTCCAGGCAAAAATACTGGAGTGGGTTGCCATTTCCATCTCCAGGGTATCTTTCTGACCCAGAAATTGAACCCATATCTCCTGCATTGGCAGGCAGATTCTTTACTACTAGGACCACCTGGGAAGCCCCAAATACAAATTACTGTTATTCAGTAATATATTATTGTGTATCTATTATTAAAGATTAATAATATTAAAATATTATTATTATTCCAATTGTAGAAGCATAGCTTTTTACTGTGGGGCAAGTATTGAGAAATCAGAGCAGGTATAAACCATTCCCTTCAAAATCATTAATCACACTGGGAAATACTCAGCAACTTTAAAATCAAATAGCCAATGACCTGACTGATAATGACTGTAATGGTGAGGATGCTGGGGAAGACGGAATGTATTCTCCCTAAAGTATGAGGCAGTGTAAATTATAAGTAGATCTATATTTGATCTCTGCTTCCTCACTACCATCACCGAAATGCAATCCTTTTCTCCAGCACAATCCTTTCAGGCAACATCTGTTTCTTTTAAATACTGTTGCATGACTCACTCACTAATAGGCTCAGAAAGATATAAGAACACCCAGAATCTGGATGCTGTCTTCCGTCTCTCATGTCCAAGGTGTATGAGCTTGAAGAAAATGACGCAGAGTCACACATCAAACTGTAAAGTATCATCTAAGACTCTGAGAACCTGCAAATGACTTTGGTGACGCTTCCAGCCTAAGACATAGATTCCTGGCACTTTCTCCTTTATTGGTAGGAATTGGATCAAAAAACATAAACTCACTTTTTTTTTTCCCCAAGTCAACTTTCCTCCAGTGAAGTCATCATCACTCCTTGTACTGTATCTTCATTCTTCATGAAGCCCACTCACTGTCTACCAAGGGGCTGCACAGGGTCGGCAAAGTCCCTCTTATCTCCATTCATCAAGATACAAAGGAACCCCACAGGCTATTCCTGTGAAAGTTCTTTCTTTCATTTCTAGCTTGCACAAAATCCTGTGAGCTAGCTGCTGCTCCAAACGACTCCCTCTTGGAGATGGCTGAATCTTTCTCACACCTAAAATTTTTTGCAAGCTCGAATGTTTTTCCTAATTCTCTGCCCAGTTAACTCCCATCCATCCCACATAATTCAGCTGAAACGGCGTTGCCTCAGAGAAGGTCTCCTGTGCCCACCTGCACACATGGACCTCGCCCCTACTTGCCTCATGTCCTCCCGTGACACGTGGCACGTGTCCTGGCTTCAGAGCACTTCTCAACGTATTTACTTGGCGATCACTTGATGAATCAGTGACAGTGCCCCCACTTGGCTCACGAGGGGCCGCCTCTGTTTCTCTCACTCACGTACCCCCATGCTTCTCCCAGGACTTAATACATCATAAGTGCTTAATAAGTCATTGTTAAAACAAAGTGTTCAAGAACAGTAGATCAGAAAGGTGAAATTTGTTTATCAGTGTCCTCTAAGGAATGGAAACTGCAGGAGCCTTGATTTCTTCCTTGCTATGATTCTAGTTATTCTATGATTCTAATATTCATTTAGATGCTGAACCTGAAGTTCCCATGCTTTGGCACCTGATGCAAAGAGCCAGCTCATTGGGAAAGACCCTGATGCTGGAAAGAATGAAGGCAGGAGGAGAAGGGGGCAGCAGAGGATGAGAGAGTTGGATGGCATTACTGAATCAATGGACATGAGTTTGAGCAAACTCTGAGAAATCGTGAAGAACAGAGAAGCAGGTGTGCTGCAGTCCATGGGGTTGCCAAGAGTCGGACATGACTGAGCAACCGAAGAACAACAACAATGGTTCTAGTTAGTTAATTCTAGGACAGGAAATCTTACTCCTGTGCTTTAGCATCCTCCTGCTTCCTCAGCAATCCATCCAGGAGGACTTGGAGACACTGACTCACTCTTCTTGATCTGTGACCAGCACACGTAAAACAATATAATATGTCAAAAAAATGCTTCCACAATTTCTGAGCATGACAACTAAATGCATTATGAGATCCTGGATTGGATCTTGGACTGGAAAAAATAAATTTAAAGCCCATTATGCATATTGCTAAAATCTGACACCACCCTTATGGCAGAAAGTGAAGAAGAACTAAAGAGCCTCTTGATGAAAGTGAAAGAGGAAAGTGAAGAAGTTGGCTTAAAGCTCAACATTCAGAAAACTAAGATCATGGCATCTGGTCCCATCACTGGACATCTGGTCCACAGAAACAGTGGAAACAGTGGCTGACTTTATTTTTGGGGGCTCCAAAATCACTGCAGATGGTGATTGCAGCCATGAAATTAAAAGACGCTTACTCCTTGGAAGGAAAGTTATGACCAACCTAGACAACATATTAAAAAGGAGAGACATTACTTTGTCAACAAAGGTCCATCTAGTCAAGGCTATGATTTTTCCAGTAGTCATGTATGGATGTGAGAGTTGGACTATAAAGAAAGCTGAGCACAGAAAAATTGATGCTTTTGAACTGTGGTGTTGGAGAAGACTCTTGAGAGTCCCTTGGACTGCAAGGAGAGCCAACCAGTCCATTCTAAAGGAGATCAGTCCTGGGTGTTCATTAGAAGGACTGATGTTGAAGCAGAAACTTCAATATTTTGGCCACTTGATGCGAAGAGCTGACTCATTTGAAAAGACCCTGATGTTAGGAAAGATTGAAGGCAGGACAAGAAGGGGACGACAGAGGATGAGATGGCTGGATGTCATCAGTAACTCGATGGACATGGGTTTGGGTGGACTCTGGGAGTTGGTAATGGACAGGGAGGCCTGGCATGCTGCAGTTCATGGGGTCGCAAAGAGTTGGACACGACTGAGTGACTGAACTGAAGTGAACTGGGTTCTAGAAATGACAGTTCTCTTGTATTTGTTTAATGAGCAAAATGAGAGCAAAGCACTTTCCAAACTCTACATTTCTATCTATTAAGTAAGCATTGTGTTCCACGGGGCAGGGCATGAAGGGAGGGAGGTCCTGAAGGTTGTTCTTTGTGCATCATTAAAGAATTGAGACTTTTTCAGTGGGTAGGATCCCACCCGGTCCAACATAGCAACCAACTCTCCTTGAAGCACTGCTGAAATTTGCTGAAATGAAAACAGAACCACAGTGAAGAAAGTGGAGGAAAAAGTCAACATGAATGGCGGCTGATAAGCTGAACACCTGCTAATCAAGTTCAGTAATACAAATCAGCATTTGTGCGGTGCCTGACCCAGAGAGAATCAGTAAGTAATCTGGAAATTGAAACTACTGTAAAAACACAATGAAGAATTATTTCGCCAGTCTGTGTGATACAGGGAACTGTGAAATGGCATTTGGCAGTGGCTCCAGAAAAAAACAATTCAGTAAACAAATGAAGTCATGACAAGGGAAGGTCATAAAGTGGACTCCGAATGTGACCAATGAAAAGTGACATCAGATTTTTTAATGGCTACAAATACGAATGCTTGCCCTTTAGCAGTACTGCCTGACTTTTTTTCAAAACATGGCCTATAAAATCAGTGATAACTTAAGTACATTATCAATTTCCCATTTTGGTCTCTTGAATTACACATAGATGCTTTTAAAAAGGGACATTCTTAGAAGCACAAATCACAATTAAATCAATTATATGTAAATTTAAACAATATTGTCCATGTGATGATAGGTCACAATTTTAACTATTTGATGGGTAGCTCCTGATAAATTCACTAACAAAGCCAAAAGAGTGAAAGAATTAGTTTCAGAAAACAAGAGAGAACTCGAAAAGTCTTAGCAAGCTCTCTCATCTCTTAAATGTAACTGTGAAAATCACTGCTAGTGCTCATATTTAAAAGTGGCTGCTTTTATCTTTTAAAAACCCTATTGTTTGAATGGATATGCTCCAGGCCTCACATTTGGGCCATTTGTTTTTACCAGCTGTTTCTAAAAATATGTTCATGGTGCAGACGTTTTTCTGCTTATCTCCAAAACTACTTTTGTTGAGGGCTTTCCCCACTTTCCACAAGGGAAAGGCTAGAGACGTGGAAAACAACATCTGCTGAAGGCTCTCACAACTTCAGGGAGGGACCACAGTTTTCAGCTTTAAGTGAGAAAAGAAGAGGCAACACCAAAAATCTCCAATAACTACATGACTGAAGAGACTGCCACATTCCTTTTGGATTAACGGTAATCAAATATTTTAATTCGTTCATACAATCCTTGAAGCAGCAGAGACAGCTGTTCCCTACATGGAAGAGGGTCTCAATTAATCTACAGCTGGCTTAATTTTCTGGCCATTCTATCAAGGGAGAGAGGGAAGAAGAGAGAGGTGGAGAGAGAGGAATGCAAAGTTTTTAATTACTTCCCTGCAACTGCATTCTTTCATCTATTTATTATATCTAACAAGCAGATGTACAGATGAGGGGTGGTCAGGCAGTGAGGGTGTACGTGGCACTTAAGGCTTGGGCTAAAGAGCCAATCATATTCCCAAGTGTCTGCTGCAGGCCACTTCACATCCCATCTGCTCCTGGTTTGCAAGTACAGATTTTACACTTTCTGGGAATGGGTCATTTGCAGGAGACCTCCTGCCTACTGCTGCTGTATGACCACCTGGTGTGTCCATGGGCCATTTGTCAGCTGATGAACAGGAGTGACCCTGGGGAACTGGTGCATGCTCAGCTATCCAGAGTCCTGCACATCATCATCATCACCATTATCTTTGAATTCTTCCAACAGCTTTCCTTGCAGAGCCTTAAACCATGGACCTAATCCAAACTCACCAGAAAGATAGGACTCACGATTTTTTTCAAATTACAGGTATGGCAGAGTTCCTATATCTACAGAGTCACAAGAGTTCTGTCTTCAGCCAGCCAGCCAGTGCTTGCTCAGTTGTGTCCAACTCTCTGGAACCCTATGGGCTGTAGCCCCTGCCAGGGTCCTCTGTCCCTGGAATTTTCCAGGCAAGAATACTGAAGTGGGTTGCTATTTCCTACTCTTGGACTCGATATACTTTTATATTTATATATCCCGAGTGGCTCAGTTGGTAAAGAATCTACCTGCAATGCAGGAGACCTGAGTTCGATCCCTGAGTCAGGAAGATCCCTTAGAGAAGGGGATGGCAACCCATTCTATTATTCTTGCCTGGAGAATTCCATGGACAGAGGAGCCTGGTGTGTTTCTGTCCATGGGGTCACAAAGAATTGGACATGACTGAGCAGCTAATACTTTCACTTCATTTTCATATAGCCTTTATTTCTAATTATAAATCTAATACATACTCAACATAGAAATTTTGGAGTATGAATAACAATATAAAATCAGCCACTGACCACTACCTGATGATAATCACTGTTATGTCTGTTACTGAAAACATAATCCTCATACCAGATTCAAGACACTAAACCTTGGATATCCAATAAACACTTAATAAACCTGATATGATTTTTATTAGGGGCTTCCCAGGTGGTGCTAGTAGTAAAGAACTTGCCTGCCAATCCAGGAGACATAAGAGACACAGGTTCAATTCCTGGGTTGGGGAGATTCCCTGGAGGAGGGCATGGCAACCCACTTCAGTATTTTTGCCTGGAGAATCCCACAGGCAGAGGAGCCTGGTAGGCTAGAGTCCATAGGGTTGCAAAGAGTCAGACACGACTGAAGAGACTTAGTATGACTTTATATTAAGCTAAATTAAGTATAATATTTCCAACATTTAGATAATTCATTTCTAAAGCAAGAGATTATTGGTATAGACTACCCAAGAGACAGAAAAGGTGGGAGGAGATGAGAACAATGGAGACAAATTCAGTATCTGCCTTTAGTATGGGTCACATCCTTCCTTTTGGCTGGGGATCAAGCTTTTGACCTTCTCTTGACACAAAGATGGATCACGTTATCTCAAATATAGGCTCATTTAGCTCTTCAGTTGGAGAAGGTGATGACACCCCACTCCAGTACTCTTGCCTGGAAAATCCCACGGACAGAGGAGCCTGGTGGGCTGCAGTCCATAGGGTCACAAAGAGTTGGACACGACTATGTGACTTCCCTTTCACTTTTCACTTTCATGCATTGGAGAAGGAAATGGCAACCCACTCCAGTGTTCTTGCCTGGAGAATCCCAGGGACGGGGGAGCCTGGTGGGCTGCCGTCTATGGGGTCACACAGTCGGAAGGGACTGAAGTGACTTAGAAGCAGCAGCAGCAGCTCTTCAATACAGTCCTCTCTACATTGTAATAAGACTAAAAATAGGAAAAAATTCTAGATTTAGATTTGAGTCCTTAGAAATTTTTCTTTATGATTTTTTGTTCTTGTTGTTTATAAACTGATTTTACTCTTCCAATAACATGCATTCTATATATATGTTTTGGAACTCCCATTCTATGTTGTGCCTTTTAAGCTATTTTTTTATACTGAGATTCAAAAACTCTCTTATACTTAATATCTAAGAGAAATAACTTCCTGGGGCCTCAGTGAAATAAAGAGCTTGGTTTTAAGACTATTTAGTTCATTATGCGAAATGCCAGGCTGGATAAAGCACAAGCCAGAATCAAGATTGCCACGAGAAATATCAATAACCTCAGATATGCAGATGACACCACCATTATGGAAAAAAGCAAAGGATAACTAAAGAGCCTCTTGATGAAATTGAAAGAGGAGAGTGAAAAAGTTGGCTTAAAACTCAACATTCAGAAAACTAACATCAAGGTATCCAGTTCCATCACTTCATGGCAAATAGGTGGGGAAACAATGGAAACAGTGACAGACTTTTTTCCTTGGGCTCCAAAATCACAGCAGATGCTGACTTCAGCCATTAAATTAAAAGACATTTGCTCCTTGGAAGAAAAGTTATAACCAACCTAGACAGCATATTAAAAAGCAGAGACATTACTTTGTCAACAAAGGTCCATCTAGTCAAAGCTATGGTTTTTCCAATAGTCATGTATGGATGTGAGAGTTGGACTATAAAGAAAGCTGAGCACTGGAGAATTGATGCTTTTGAACTGTGGTGTTGGAGAAGACTCTTGAGAATCCCTTGGACTGCAAGGAGATCAAACCAGTCAATCCTAAAGGAAATCAGTCCTGGATATTCATTGGAAGGACTGATGCTGAAGGTGAAACTGCAATACTTGGGCCACCTGATGTGAAGAACTGACTCATTGGAAAAGACCCTGATGCTGGGAAAGATTGAAGGCAGGAGGAGAAGGGGATGACAGAGAATGAGATGGTTGGATGGCATCATCGACATGATGGATATGAGTTTGAGTAGGCTCCAGGAGTTGGTGATGGACAGGGAGGCCTGGTGTGCTGCAGTCCATGGGGTTGCAAAGAGTTGGACACAACTGAGTGACTGAACTGAACTGAGTTCATAATAAAATTTTAGACTTATAAGGGCTTTCAGTCTTCAAAATCTACTAAATCTAGCTGTGGTAGCATAGCTAACATTTTAAATCTGTTTAAAGGTTTCTAATTTGGGGATTTTGGTTTGTTTTCACAGACAGGTAAATTTGAAAAAAAAAAAAAAATCTATGGGGAATGACTAATATCCACTTGCCAACCTTTAGTTTGCTAATTAAAGATGCTACAGACAGTACCAAAATACTATCTTTGTAGAAGAAATTGATTTTAACAATAAAAAAATGCATAAAACATAATCTCAAAATATAGGGCAGTTCTGTCAATTGAACTTTGTGAAAACTCACTATATTGTCCTTATTTTTCTCATTTCACCATGGGTCAGTGAAGGTTTGACATAGTTTGATGCTTGTTTTGGTTTTGAGCATGGGAAACAGGACTATAGTAGGCCTAGTGATCTTTCCTGCATGTAGGAAAGTGTTATTACTGACCATGTATCCCTAAAGCACACATATGTGGAGTGTGTACCATGAGCTGTTGGGTTGGCCAAAAAGTTCATTCAGATTTTCTATCTTAGGGGAAAATGGAAACAAATTTTTTGGTCAAGTCAATACTTCCACGAATTGCTTCACCATGTGTCCATCCCCAGTGACCAAAGAAACAGAGAGCTATAGATCTGACCACTAAATGGTCAGCAATATCCTGTCTTGTGTGGCAACAATGTCCAATGGAAAGAAGACAAGCAAATTTTCATACAATTCCCCTGAATTCTCTGTTGAATGCTTTCTCAGTTTAAAATTAAAAGGTCTGGGCTCTTTAAAAAACAAACAAAAAAAACTTGATACACAATATCAGTAAAATAGCATGAATTACGGATTTAGGACACTCAGGATTTTATTCCAATCCTAAAAGACACTAAGTCAGCGACCTTGAACAAATCAATTTACCTTTGTAGGTTTTAATTTTGTCACCTAAAACAAAATCGTTACAATGAACTTTAAAGTTCTTTAAGCTTACAGTCTTAAAAGTTATATAAACTTTATCATTATAATAAAAAAAAAGAAATGCAGAAAAAAAAAAAAGCCTTTCGCTTTATGGGAGTTTAAAAGAGGAATTGCTATGTTTAATTTGATACTCAAGGTCACCAAGTCATATTTTGACCAAAAATCTTACTAAGAGCCCATTCTTCAAACTTGATAAAAGGGTTAGATCTAAAGAAAATTTTAAAAACAGAATTAAAAATGCCACGTGTCCAGGGAACTCTATGCAATGCTCTGTAATGGCCTAAATGGGAAAAGAATCTAAAAAAAAGAGTGAATATGTGTGTATGTACAACTGATTCACTTTGCTGTACACCTGAGAATAACACAGCGTTGTAAATCAGCTGTACTCGAATCAAAATTTTAAAAAACCCCAAAACACATTGTGTGTCTCTTGAAACTTGCTCGACTTTCATAAGGTGTATCTTTATTTTATTATTCCCTTGTGGCTCAACTGGTAAAGAATCCACCTGCAATGCGGGAGACCTGGATTTGATCCCTGGGTCGGGAAGAACCCCTGGAGAAGGGAAAGGCTACCCACTCCAGTATTCTGGCCTGGAGAATTCCATGGACTGTATAGTCTGTGGGGTTGCAAAGAGCTGGACATGACTGAGTGACTTTCACTTTCACTTTTCATCTTTATTTTAATGTTTTAAAATACTTAATTCAAATGCTGCTAAATAAGGGCAAGTTCTCCCTGGTCTGTGACTTCTCCCTCTTGCTGATGTGTCATCTGTCATGTCCCCTCTGGCCTGCTGGTCTATTTCATCTCTTCAAGTTACCTAGCTGGTCCCTGGGGACTGAGTTTACTCCTTTGCTTTTATAGGGAACGCTAAGGCAATGGCAGCCCACTCCAGTACTCTGGCCTGGAAAATCCCATGGATGGAGGAGCCTGGTGGGCTGCAGTCCATGGGGTCGCTGAGCGTCAGACATGACTGAGCGACTTCACTTTCACTTTTCACTTTCATGCATTGGAGAAGGAAATGGCAACCCACTCCAGTGTTCTTGCCTGGAGAATCCCAGGGACGGGGGAGCCTGGTGGGCTGCCATCTATGGGGTCGCACAGAGTCGGACACGACTGAAGCAACTTAGCAGTAGCAGTAATGATGAAGTGTGAACAAATAAAGAAATAAACAAGCAAACAGGCAAGTCAATAAACCAACCAACCACATAGGAGGATACCAGGCTAGTGCACACATAAAAGGGAGAAAAAGACATTCACTTTACTGCATGGCTATGTCCCTATTGGGTCATCAATAGTGCTTAATTTATCCTTGTTTTACTCTTATTTTCTATAAGTCCTTTGATCTCAGAGGCTTTTAAAAAACTAATTCTAAGTTATGTTGTTTTAAATCTCAGTCCGGGCACCTCCTATCCCCAAAGTGCCTCCAAATGTCTTCCCTTCTCCATCAGTTTTTGCTTTCTTTTGGAGCCCTGGTTGAGAACTTGACAACTCCAGGCACAACACCACACTGGGGGGTGGGGGGGGGCCAGGTCTTGCTAATGGGGAAAGCTCTTAATGTCATTACTTAGCATCCGGGCTTCCAGAAGTTAATCTTAGGCTCCCTCTGGGATTGGGATACATTAGGATCTGGTTTCATAGTTCACTTGATGTGGTTCATATACAAGTCTTTCCCACAGATTTCTAATGTTAAAGATGATAAAGGGACTGAGTCTTCATTTATGGAATCAAATCCTTAAGTAACAACCACCACTTCTGCAGTAACTCTAAGTGTGGCTTTGTACCTGTATGTTCCCAGTTTTGCTCTAGCCTCATCTCCTGCCAGGTGGTGGAACACTTTCTTATCCTCAGGATATTGGATGCTCCTTCCTGCACCCTACTGTATAATCCTTTTTCTCTGACATTCAAAAGACTTAAGACATAAATAAATGCTTCTGTCTACAATGCTGGAAAGAGTCCTATATATTGCTGAGTCACTCAGTCATTTCGGACTCTTTGTGACCCCATGGACTGTAGCCCGCCAGGCCCCTCTGTCCATGGGATGTCCCAGAGAAGAATACTGGAGTGGGTAGCCATTTCCTTTTCCAGGGGATCTTCCTGACCCAGGGATCGGATCCACATCTCCTGTGTCTCCTTCATTGGCAGGCAGATTCTTTTTCCACCGAGGCACCTGGAAAGCCCAGGCCTATATTAATCGTGCCCCTTCAATTCTGTTCTCTCCATTCACTGCCTCTGTCACCAAGAATTTTTCTCACTTTCCCCACAAAACTTACAGAGCTACAAATCAAAAAGTACAGGGAAAGAAGAGGTTCTCAGCAGGTTGCAAATATCATATCTCAGTCATTTAGACATTTGTCAGCTCAATAAGCCACAGCCAAGGCTTGGGGAAGAATTACTAGGATGTGACACAGTATGTGGGCTGGAGTTCAAAGAAACTGCTGCCAAAAAGGTCTAAAAGCTCGGAGGAGGCGGCGCACCCCCCAGCGGAGGCACAAAGAGCAAAAGCCAGGTTTGCAGAAGGAATGGCAAAAATCAAGCACTTACAAAAATTTCAGTGCAGATGCTGTGGGGAGGGGACCCAGATTTTGTAGGTTTGCTTATTTTTTTCATCTTACTTCATATGTGAGCTAATGACATATTGAAAACAATGGTGAGAAATGAGCGTTCAATGCCCTTCCATATCCTATGTGCTTAGTGGGGAACTCAACGAGTATTTATTAAGCTTGCTGCTGCAGCTGCTGGGCTGCTGCTGCTAAGTCACTTCAGTCATGTCTGACTCTGTGTGACCCCATAGATGGCAGCCCACCAGACTCCCCCGTCCCTGGGATCTCCAGGCAAGAACACTGGAGTGGGTTGCCATTTCCTTCTCCAATGCATAAAAGTGAACAGTGAAAGGGAAGTCGCTCAGTCGTGTCCGACTCTCAGCAACTCCACGGACTGCAGCCTACCAGGCTCCTCCATCCATGGGATTTTCCAGGCCAGAGTACTGGAGTGGGGTGCCACTGCCTTCTCCAGTTATTGAGCTTGACTATAGTGTAAAGTGAAGAAGGCAATGGCACCCCACTCCAGTGTTCTTGCCTGGAGAATCCCAGGGATGGAGGAGCCTGGTGGGCTGCTGTCTATGGGGTCACAAAGACTCGGACACGACTGACGAAACTTAGCAGCAGCAGCAGCATAACATAAAGAATCTGTCTGAAATGCAGGAGATACAGGAGATGTGGGTTTGATCCCTGGGTTGGGATGATTCCCTGGAGAAGGGAATGGGAGCCCACTCCAGTATTCTTGCCTGGGAAACCTCATGAACAGAGGAGGCTGGTGGGCTGTAGTCCATGCAGTTGCAGATTCAGACATGACTGAGCATGTGATGGATGATGGATAAAACGGGCAAGAAGGATTCATCTATTTAAAAAAAAGAAATGAAAGACTTCCCTGGCAGTCCAATGGTTAAGACTTCACCTTCCATGCAGAGGGTGCAGGTTTGATCCCTGATGGGGGAGCTAAGATCCTATATGCCTTGTGGCCAAAAAACTAAAACATAAAACAAAAGCAGTACAGTCACAAATTCGATAAAAAATTTTTAAATGGTCCACATCAAGAAACATCTTTCAAAAAAAAAAAAAGAAAATGACTACAAATTCCTAACTTATCAGATTTTTCTAGATCAGGGTTCAGCAAACTTCTAAGCCCAGCTTGATGTCTGCTTTCTCTTTTTTTTTGGCCACTTTGCACAGCTTGTGGGATCTTAGTTCTCTGACCAGGGACTGAACTCAGGCCCTTGGCAGAGAAAGTGCGGAGTCCTAACCACTGGACCCCTGCTTTTTAAAACTAAGTTATATGGAATCACGGCTACAATCATTCATTTATGTATTGTCCATGGCTGTCTCTGTGTTACAGCAACAGAGTTTGGTCGTTGTCACTGTGAGACTCTCAAAGTCTAGAATGTTTACTTTCTGGGTCTTTACAAAAAAAAAAAAAAGTTGGCTGGTCTTTGCTCTGGGTGATTAGGCTGACAATTTGAACACACAGCAATAAAATACTGCCATACCCCTCTTTTAGTAAAATGGGGTATCTGCTTCAAAGCTAAGATGAAAGCAGAACTCGACAGCAGAGTCCTCAATCATTTTCAACTTTACAAATTTTCCAGTTTAGGCTTCCAGATTGGTCAGGATGGATATAACTTGTAATGAGACCCTCAGATGCTGAAGCAAGCTACACTTCCATTGTCAAGAGTCTAATAAAAGCAAGCACAGCTTTCAAAAGGTACTTTCTATTTCATTGTGAATTTTAGTTCTCAATAACTCCTTTAAGATTCTTTGCTTGCATAGACAAGTCAAGGGCCTAGAAATGGTTTGGGGTTTTTTGTTTTGTCTTCATTTTTCCTTTTTTTTTTTTTTTAATCATTTGAGACATAATGCAAAGATGTGGGGGAAATGAAAGAGAAGATAAACATATGAGTAGGAATTTAAGAAATGTCAAGAAAGGGGCTAAGGGAAGAAACGCATCCTCTCAGATACACATTCACTTACTCTGTTGCTATTAGCTGTAACGTCTAAAACACTATGGTCTGAAGAACATAATCATCTTGGAAATGAAAACACAGCGTCTCACCAGGGTTCTCACTATGAGCATCTACTCTTAGAGTCCTACGTGGTTTAGTCACTAAGTCATGTCCAACTCTCATGACCCCATGGACTACAGCCCGCCAGGCTCCTCTGTCCATGGGATTTTCCAGGCAAGAGTACTGGAGTGGGTTGCCATTTTCTTCTCCAGGGGATCTTCCCAATCCAGGGATCGAACCTGGGTCTCCTGCACTGCAGGCAGATTCTTTACCAACTGAGCCACCAGGGAAACCCTCTTAGAGTCCTAACATCAGTTAGAGGTGGCTGTTACCTGATCATACATTCTCAACAGGTCTGCTGATGAGCAGTGAGCTAGAAGCCCCCACTGCACAAACTATTACCTAGGTGACATCAAGAGGGACTAATCTCATGTAAGTGATGGTTTTCATCCTGAATACTAGAACCATTTCATCTCGAAGGAAGCCAGGGTAAGTCATTTAAATCATAGTTGTTTGGATAAATTATCATTAAACAGTTTCATAACCTCTATCAACCAAGGTTTTCATAGCTTTTCAGATGCACAATAATTAATCCATCTAACAAGTATTTACCAGACATTTAATATACTCAATACACAAACCTTCTTTCATTATTATTAAAGAGGTAGGTAGCTATATATATATATATATATATATATATATATATATATATACACACACACACACACATCAATGAAGAATACTATATAATAAGAGACAGTATTAATGCAGTGATTCCTGTGTGGATTTGGGGCCAAGCTGGCTTGAGTTCAAATCCCATTTCTCCTGCTTCCTTCCTGTGTGGAACATCTGTTTAGCTCCTCTGTGCCTCAGTTTACTCATCTTTAAGATGGAGATGACGATAAAGCCCCTCATGGGATTGCTACAGCGACTAAAGAAGTTACCAATGTAAAGTATTTAGAGCTATACCTGCCTATAGTAAATGCTCAATGAATACTTAGTGAAGGAACAAAGATGGGGCCGTGGAAAACCTGAAGTCCTAGACATGACTTCAAGGGACTTCATTCAATATTACATGTGCTGTCACTGAAAGCTGACCAGAGGGGCAGGTAAACCTGACATTAAATCAAAGTTAAAGGTTGTATCATCAGCATCTCAATCAGAGACCCTATCTCGTCAAACTAGAAACGCTAATAAGATCCACGCTTTCCTTTTTAATTCCCAGATTTCTCAAAACTCTTTCACAAAGCAGCGATTAGGCATCTAATGGTAAAATTGGTTTTTTTAGCTGTACTTTCTGTGATACAATAGTTCTCGTGCTGTTTTAAGTATGAATGTGCTAGTTTATGATAAACTGTGGAAGGAAAGGGCACTGATACATTTTAAGCTGGTTAACCATCATGCATCAAGTGCTGTAACAAAATAAAGTTCCTTGTATTTCAAAAGTTAGAAAAACATAACTAATAGGATGATGCTGCATATGATAATTATGTGCTAAGAAATGCATCTATTATCGTCTTTCCAAAGCTCAAGAAACAGAATTTGGAAGCCTAAGAAATATCCTGTTCGTATTCAGTGTTACTAAGGGAGGAATTTTGGGCAACTCTATTTTGAGGAAACAAAATTAGTCAAAGCTCCATAAACGAGCGTGTCACAGTTCTAAAATTCAGTGCTCTAATAAGTGTTCAAGCCCAATCCTCTGTGCACACTGCAATAGAAATAAAAGTTATCCGTTTCCTAACAGATCTGGGGTTGAATCTTACCTCGCCACTGTGTGCAGGTATGCAACCTTGGAAAAGCAAAGTTTGTGAGTCCCGATTTCCTCAATTGTAAGATGGCCACAATAGTTTCTATGCCGTAACAACTGAAAATGAGATTTACATAAAAATACCACGCTCGAAAGCACCTGGCATAGCATGGTGCCTGGGCCGGTGCCATATTACAGCCAGCGCATGATCTCTGATTGCTACGTTTTCAGGAATTTTCCAAGTCGGTTGTTAAAACACAGCCATAACCGAATACCTTAGATGAAAAACAAAGGTAATAAAAGCTTAAAACCCATTACTTTCTAATTACTTTGCTGTGTTTTACGATTATGTATGCTCTTGAAATCCTTGATATCTATCATATCTGTATGGTGAAAGTGTGTGCTCATGAGCATTACTTCATAATTCTGAGTTTAATATTGTCATATCAGTGGCTTGAAATCAGCCAGAGTGGGGATATTTTATACGACAGAAGCGGCCACACACTACAGATTATGGTTGTGTGTATCTACATGTGTTCTGGTTGTATGCATTTATGAGCACACTGCTATATCTGACTGTTCAGTAATACCCTCTCCCTCCCCCCATCCTTCCCGCCTCTTTCGATTCCTTCCCCCACTTTCTTTACCTGCCTTCTCTCTTTCCTCCTTCAATCTCTCCCTTCCTTCCTTCTTAGAAAGTTCTTGGTCCACAGAGCTCACAAATTTCCCCTTCCGTTGCTCTTGTTCTACACCCTTAAGAATAGCAAAGGCCTACATGGACATGACTGAAACATCTCATCATAAAACCATCTGCCTTGAAACACTTTCTCTTCTTCAGGTTAAAAAAGATGGACTTTTTAATCACAGGACCCTATTTCAAAAATCAGTCTAGCGATTCATTTTAGACCTATTTTATACTCTTGTTCAACCTCTGTGGGTAAGGGGACGGCAGTTGTTACAAAGATTCATTTTCACACTCTTAGTATTAAACAAACCAAAGCATTCCAATTTAGGCAACAAATTCCCTAGGTATTCACAGGTATGATCCAGTATCTGAATAATTACCTGGGTACTTTCTTCCACCTCTCTCTCAAGAAATTCAGACTCAGTTCTCAGAACTATATCTACTGTGTACGTCTTATTCTTTGGAAAGAGAAAAACAAAACGCAAAGAACTTGGGTCTGAGTTAAAGTGTTGGCTCTCTAATGCTTCCATGAATTAAAAAATAAAGTAAAATATATATCATTTGACTAAGAGAGATCAAAAGATAATCTTACCTTGAAATATGCATGAGGTGGAACCAGTGAGTTTTTTTTTTTTTTTTTCCTTTCTCTTGGATGACTCGCCAAACACATTTATATTTTAGGTTAAAATACATAAATAAATTTTGTAATCAAGTACTTTCATATTTCCGCAAATTCCTCACTGATTCAGGAACAGACACTGCTCCATGTAGCAAAAATGATAATGCTCCTCAGTCACATTTCCTGAAAAATTTTTCTTTTGATCTGTTCCTGAAGAAAACGTTAACTAGAAGATTGGTATTCTATGGGAAAATTCCTTGGAAATTTGCTCGTACACGAACTCCCTTTAACAGGCAGATTATTAAATCCTGCCAAAGAAATCAACAAGGGTTTCTTATTGTTGTTCACGGGGTGGCTGTTTAGCTATTATCATTAGTAGTTTCCCATTGCAAGTTTTGCCTCCTTAGCCAGGTAAGAAGCGCAACGTACGACTTCCAGATGCAAACCAGTTATCAGCCTTACAATTCGACTGAAAATTTGTTTAGCTTCTTTGTGAAGTTCCCTAAGGGCAAGGTTACAAGTAGAAACAATAGGGGAGTGAGAGATAAAGGGAGAGGATTTCAAACCACATATTACAAACAGAGAACAGAATCACGGAACGACATCAGGACAGTGGACTCCAAGACAAGATGGCAAGACAGATGTGCCAGACGAGACACACGCTTGACCGCTGTGCCAAGGAAAGCAAGCACAAGAACAGAACCAGACAGAGATGCTGCAAGAGCAGCTCTTGGGGCTGCTGCGTGACCCCATGGAAATCATAATAAAAATGAGGACCCATGAGATTGTAACTACAAAGGAAAGTTACCCCCACGACTCATACACTGGACTTGCTGGGTTAGCCTGGATGTGTCAATTGGATGAAACACAGGAGATGGCGTCATGACAGCCCATGCACTGGTGATGGAGGCCATGGTTAGTTGATTAGCTACAGAACTGTCACGGCATGCCACACAATGATCCTGGGCTTGTCCGGAAATAAAAGATACAACCAATAGTCTATATCCGCAATAAAATTCTTTTTATGCCATCTGAAATTTGTGGAGAGGGATGTTTTATTATTATTATCTTTTTCTGACTCACTTGTCCTTTTTTCAATAAAATGCATGGTCATAAAGGGGAGAGTAAAGGCAAGTGGCCTGTGCAGATATAAGGAAAAATAAAAAGGAGGAAGGAAGAACATTAAAATAAAATATATATATATATATATATATATAGTAGAAAGAAGAGGAAAACAAAATGTTTCATTCTTTTATACACAACTTTCTTGGATTTCATTGGGGTTTGTTTTGTTTTGAGCATAAATACTGGAGGGAGACACTGAAGGGGGAAAAATTCGAGATTAGGATGGCAAGAAAAGATTTTGTTGCCTGTGTTGATTTGTATATCTATATAGCTCTCAGTATTGAAAGAATAATGACTCATTAAAGTATAGCAATGAGTTAAAAATAGCCATAATGACCAAAATACTAAATATGAATCAAAACAAAATAAATTGAACCACCAAAAATTCATGCGGCACAAGATGAAGTGAAACAACAGAAAATGTTCTTCAAATATATACAAAGTATATATCTATTTATATATATACACAGGGGTGTGCATATATGGATAGATATATCTGTATAATTTTTTCTCTCCACCCCTCCCAAAGATAATTGAATTATGGAATCATCATTATAATTATGATAAAGAAGAAAACAAAAACCTAAAAAAAATTAACATGCTTTTTTGCCAAGTTAAAACAGTATCATGCGTGTCTATGTTGGCGGATGTAAGAATGATGCTGTGAATTTCTGTGTAAACACATGGGTGATGGCAGGGGCTGTTGTTAATCTCTGTTTCCATTAGTCTAATACAACATACTGTGTCTACATATATAAGGAATGATAGGCTACATATTTAGTATACACGCATACATAAATATATATATATGTATACACAGTATGTGTACTGGGGCTTATGGGAGAAAAAACAGAGAACACAAAGAATCAAAGAAAACCCATTAAAAATCTCTCTTTTTAAAACCCAATCCCTCTTTATTTAATCGTTTTCTCAGGGAGGGGGGACTTGCTTAATGATTGCATTAAGCTCACTCCTTATCAACTACTTGCATTGGCATTTGAAATCAGGAAGTTCTCATGAGTCTGGCTTAAAATTCTTTCAACCTGCCCATCCTTTGCTTATTACCTAAGAAGCTCTAGGTAATACTGTATATGTTCAGCACTAATTTTTCAATCATAATGAGTCAGAAATTCTGTGCCCCCAACTTAAGGTGTAGAAGCAAGCTCTTTGGGGTTAAATGGTGCTTCGCAAGTTGACATGCTGTGTGATTTTTCCTGCCTGACCTTGGGTGGGTATGCTAAGTGCGGAATTAGAGACCTCTGCTTCCAGTACTGATAACATTCCAGGCATTTCCATTCATTGTCTACATTGTTTCTTTTCTTTTTACCCCTCCTTTCCTTTTATCCCTCTTAGTTTTGTATCTGACTTCCCTAATAGACTATGAACTCCTGGAAAGGGTCTCCTGTTTTGTTTTCCTGGTATTTACTCTCCTGTCTATACATAGTAGTCACTAAAGATTATCGCATAAATAAGTGATTTATTAAACTATCAAATGGAAAGTTACATGTTGATATTATTGATCTCTTTTCCTTTTCAACATCACCAAAAAATCTTGGGTAATGGAGATAAACAGAATTTTGTTTTCATTTGAATCGTTTTCGTTATTAGATTTATTTGTTTTGGTTATAAAATCTATGATAATGATAAATCCATGAACATATTTTATGTACACCATTCCTGTACTATCAAGTGCCTAATTGCCAATTAGTAGATTTTTCTATACTTATATTTTTATTCTTGTTCTAATTTTCAAAGCATTTTACCATTAGGGATTTAAAGGCCACATATTGCTTAAAAATTAGATTGGGCTAGGATGCAGTTGTGGAGAAGGCAATGGCACCCCACTCCAGTACTCTTGCCTGGAAAATCCCATGGACAGAGGAGCTTGGTAGGCTGCAGTCCATGGGGTCTCGAAGAGTTGGACAGGACTGAGCAACTTCACTTTCACTGAAGGAAATGGCAGCCCACTCCAGTTCTTGCCTGGAGAATCCCAGGGAGGGGGGTGCCTGGTGGGCTGCCGTCTATGGGGTCGCACAGAGTCGGACACAACTGAAGCGACTTAGCAGCAGTAGCAGCTGCATGATGGAGATGGGTTATAAAAAAGTAATACAAATTATCACTAAGTGAGTTAATGAATAAAGACAGAAACTATCCCATTAAATTAAGAATGCTATACACCCATGAATGTAATCTATTTAAAAACTGGCAGGACTTAGACTAGGTCTACATATGTGAATAGTTGCTTGCTTTATGTACATTGGACATGTATTATAGCTCAGATCTAACACATGTCCACAGTCAATAATGATTCCTTAATGAAATTTACATCCATTTATATTCCTCTTCCCAAAGCTAAAGCATTTCTAAGATTACTTCTATTTTACCTTTATTCAAAATATTTTTAAGCAGACCCTAAAATTCAAGGTGAATTCTGGGCACTGTGATACTCAGACATTCCTACAGCATTTTAAAACTATAATTTTATTTATATTTATTTATCTTTGGCTGTGCTGAGTCTTCATCACTGCACGGGCTCTTTCTCTACTTGGGTGAGTGGGGGTTTCTCTCTAGGTGTGGCGTGCAGGCTTCTCATTGTGGTGGTGTCTCTTGTTTAGAAGCGTGGGCTCCAGGGCACGCGGGCTTCAGTAGCTGCAACACGTGGGCTGAGGAGTTACAGCTCCCGGGCTCTAGAGCACAGTCTTAATAGCTGTGGTGCACAGGCTGAGTTACTCTACAACAAGTGGGATCTTCCTGGATAAGGGCTCGAATCCATGTCTCTCGCACTGGAAGGTAGATTCTTTACCACTGAGCCACCAGGGAAGCTCAATGGCATTTTATTTAGGCATTTACTATTCTACCATGCACTGAATAGCAACATATTCTCTTTACCAATCATGAGTTTCCATATGGAAAAATCTAAAATTAAATAAAAATCAATTTCTTTGTAATAAAAATGTACAAGTTGATAACTCTTGGAGCTTGCTAGAGCCACTAATGACAAAATGCATTTCTGTAAACCCTGAAGATTATCAACATCCTAGTTAAGGTTGATAATCAGCACATTTATTATTTTTCCTCTATGAATTCTGAAAAATAATGCTCTCTTTCTTCCTATCCTTTATTAGAAAACTATTACTGTCTTAACACTTCAGTTGCACTTTCCACAACGTCCCAGCAAATAAAAACTCTAACGATTTGGTGAGCTTTTAACAATTCAGTGCCAGATTTTCATATTATAAATACTTTACTGATGCACCTCAAACTGATAAAGACTAAGAACCCAGTTTCACCTGGAGAACATAAATATGGGTAAATTCTTGGTGTTTCACCAAATTTAAATTTCCCTATAATGAGTTGGATATTATAGTGTGACTAACAAAGAGGAACAAAGCAGCCATAACACTGAATGCAAATGTGAGGATTGTAAATTTGAGGAGTAAAAATACATCTGAGAATCACTCTGGGAGTAGTAACTATTTTGTGATCTCAGATTATTGTCATTAGTTTAAACATCTCCCTCAATCCCACCATTATGGAAGTTGTTTAGTACAGTCCTATTGATGGATGAATGTGTTTCATCTTCACTTCCTGTTACTGTCTGCCCTCTGGTGGAAGTGCTGGTCTCTTGAGATGTGATCAAAGGACATTTAAGATCAGTGGAGGCAAGAAACCTGGCTAATTGACAACTAGAAACATGTATCCCTGGATAATGGCTGGATGAATCAATATAGTTGTTAATTACTGCCATACCCACTGCTCAGGTGTAAAAGGCATTTCTTTTTATTTTTTTTTTCCTCTGCTCTATAAACCCTGCTCCCAGGATTTTTCCAATCTTAAGATCATAAAACACAAAATTCAGACAATTGGTAGTTTTTAATTATGCAAAAGCCAATCTGACAATGCATTCATTTTGATGGTTTTTTATTTTTTTTCCTAAAGATGGAGACACTAGGCATAGAAGTTGGGAGAGGGAGAGAGAAGGAATGAAAAGTGAATTCTATCACTTTGAATTTTAGAATCCATTCCCATATTTTAGATCATGGAGGCAATCTTACTAAAGATCTTAATTTTTATTTGACTTCCAGAATCACATGCTGCTGCTGCTGCTGCTAAGTCGCTTCAGTCGTGTCCGACTCTGTGTGACCCCATAGACGGCAGCCCACCAGGCTTCCCTGTCCCTGAGATTCTCCAGGAAAGAACACTGGAGTGGGTTGCCATTTTTTTCTTCTCCAATGCATGAAAATGAAAAGTGAAAGTGAAGTGGCTCAGTTGTGTCCGACTCTTTGCGACCCCATGGACTGCAGCCCACCAGGCTCCTCCGTCCATGGGATTTTCCGGGCAAGAGTACTGGAGCGGGCTGCCATTGCCTTCTCTGTGAGAGAATCCTATTTCCTAGCTATTTGAATTCATAGTTATTTGAATCCTCTCCAGCTTGTTTATTTTGTTGTTGTTGCTGTTGTTGTTGATTACAAAGAGGTAATCAACAATGAAATATGCATTTACTGCACAATTTAATATCAATAGAAGTATAGTTGGGAGGAGAGGCATTTATATGCAAAGACACAAATCTGAACTATTAAATACTTCTTTTGTAGGGGACACAATTACTGTTTACACATTAGGAAAGATAAAATCCTGATCCTCAACTTTAGGTACTTAGATAGCTATTCAAATATTCTTCTGAATATTTTTATTGCTACAGATGGACTCATTATGATTTTATAGTTCACGATTTCAATTCTGGGTTCTCAAAGCAAATGTTCAGAAAATGAAATTTTCCCTGCAACTCACTATAAAATGGTCTAATTCTCAGCAAAAGAAGGGATGTAGTAGAGAATTGTTTTTGCTAAAGAAATGTGGATTTTGTTAGGGTGATACTTACTTGTATGAAATCATATATTTTAAATAATTCAACAGGTTTCATTTAGTTGTTTAAAGGGAGATGAAGAGAGAGGTATGAAAAATGTCCAATTTTAATTTAAGGTTATGAGGTATTTTGAGAATCATATAAATCCAGTCAGCAAATAGTAATTGAGATTTCACTCTGTGCCTTTCTCTCGTGATTTAGCCTTTTTAAAAAACTTATTACGTATGTTCCAGCAAACACATACAGAGAAAACTTGAGATCTAATGGATTTACGAGGTTTCTAGACTCATCGGCCAAGCTAAAAAACTGTAAGTGGTCCCTAAACATGATATGACTAAGCTACACCAAACCAGGGTGATCCCTAAATGCCAAAGTGGGTTGTCAGTATAGAAGTCATTCGCTTACATCTGGCTCAAAACCAGCAGCAATAAAGTCCATTTTGTTTTAAATAAAATTAAATAGGAAAAATCATTTCATTTAAAATTTGATGCCCACATGAAAACAAAAGTTGTTGAATATAACATATACTAGACTGCCCAAATTTATGAAAAGCAAGAGCATCTAATGGACCTAAATTAATCAGGAAAGAACTTGCAGAAGTGAAATGCCTTATAACTGAGAGAGCCTAGAAAATTATAAATTTGCTAACACAGAGAAGATAAGGCAATTTCAAGTATGATACAAGATTAGCCAAAGTTAGTGTATTTACAGTAAACATCAGGTCTAGAAGAGAATAAAATTTTAGAAACTGAGGTAGTGAATTAGAAGGTTCAAAACTAGAATTTTAATCGCAGTATTCGCATAGAATCTCAGGGCTAGCAATTTACTTCAAAGTTATGTAAAAGTCAGCATTATCTACTGTTGCATGGGCACCAGAAGACTTCTCTTCAGGCAGTGCAAAATCTAGCCATGGAAACAACTGGCTTGAATGCTTCTGATTTTTAATCTTCATTATTTCTGGAAAATCTGAAGGCTATAGAGATATTTCTCATACAATGCTAAAAAGAACTTGATAGCTCTATGCATGTAATCTTCATCAGTATTAATCAGGCCCCCAAGGCAAAGCCTCTGCATCAACAGGAATATCTATCTCCTTCTTGCATTAAATATGCCTCTGACTTTTCCCCTGTGCATCTGAATCCCTTACCAGGAATACTTTATGGAGTTAAATTTAGAAAGAAGAAACATTCATTCTTCAACTGTGATCAGTTAAATAATCCTGGGCAAAGGATATTAATACCAGTCTCTTAGCTGGTATGTTAACTCCTTTGGGATGGGCTCTCTGTTGCCTGCTTTATTTATATATTCCCTCCCATCCTCCCTTGCAGAACACAACAGATTGTTTTAAAAATTGTTTTTATTCCGCTACCTGCCCCGTGTAATTATATCACTCAAGAAATGCTGGTATTGAATTTCTGTCCTCTGCTTTTGAATCAGATGAAACACCTGCATAGCCACTAAAAAAGAAAACGGACTTAGTCTGGGGCTTTTCAGGTTTTGGCCTGTTTATGTTCGATACCAAATGGTAACCAAATTATACTCACAACCTGGGGAGCTGCAGATCTCATGAATCAGAGATCTAGAAAAGCCCTCTGTCTTCTGATGGATGTTGCTATGGAGATGTCTGTTGTGTGTGTGTATGTTCGGGTGTGGAGGTAGTAGGGAAGACAGGCGTGATGATTCAGAATGATCAAGTCTAGATTTTATCATCTAAAGATCTGATAAACATTGTTGTATATATATAGATATCACTGCTATGAAAGCAAGAAAACCAGATAAAGGGTAAATAGGGAATCCAAATTAAAGTCTAAGTATCTTAAATTATTGGCCCCAATCAATTAATTTAACATACGTCTTGGAGATCATGCCATATTCATAGCTAAATTCTTAATATCTTACACATACCTGGCATACACCAAGGACCCTCAAAAAATATTTGTTGAACTGAATTCTGCGGGAGAGGTAGTTTAGATAGTAAAGCTCTATATTATATTTTCCAACAGTTCATTTGTGAAAACCCTTAGAACAGGAAGGATTCAAATCTGGAGATGCACTGTATCCTGCCTGAGGGCTCAGCAATATTTATTAAATGAATGAATGAAAATCTGTTCTGGTATGGACTGGAAGAATCCTCCCTTTATAGTTAAAACTTCACTTAATACCATATTATGACTCAAAGTCTGAAAAAAAATCTGACTAACCAGGTCACACTTACTTTCCTCCCACACAACTGAGCTTCCAAAGAAATGGAACACACTCCAGAAAGACAAGGCCCGACATATCACTGCTTTGTCCCTATGCTAAGAACAGAAACCCAGAGAACTTCCTGTATCCAAAGCCACTTGCAAGACACCAAGCAGTCAGTCTTCTACAAAATCTGTAAATCATTTTAGGATAACAAATGAAAGATTTTACTTTTGTTATACTCATATTTTTTCATGAATCTTAAATTTCTCTAGAATTAACAAACAACAACAAAAAAAATGTTTAACGGCTCTCCTTTTCTTTTAAAGAAAAGGAAAATGAAAATAAAGTAACCCGAACAATCAACTAGAAAATTCTATTTATTTCTCTTAGCCTTTGAAGAAATAAGATCCTAACCCAACTCCAGCTTTGAAATGCTATTAAACATACACAGAAATTCGATGATATCTGTTCTCTATTATATATATAAATGTAAATTTTTAACTTATAGCAAGTCTCAAAACAGACGACTTGGGAAAGTTGATAGGAAATAATTAGGGACTGCAGTTACCTACTGGACATTATATCGTATATATAAAGAAAGACCATAAAACATTGAAATGTATCTGGGTGCAAATGGGGAACACATTGAAGCTGCTAATTGCCAAAGTCTTCTCAACTTCAGCACAGTAGATACATTTTGAAGCATCACAGCCGTTGACATGGCATGGTTCTGTACTAATTTTGTGTTTACTATGCTATACTGCTGCACAAATTCTCTAAACACACAATGAACAAAATTAGTATAAATATAATACCATGTTAACTGCTGTTGAAATCCCATGGAAAAAAAAATGTTTTTTGGTTGTTTGGTTTTGGTTTGGTTTTGTTTGCCACTTAAGAGTTAGAATAGTTCATGAGGATTAAATGACTTTTGTGGCTCCACTTTGGCTTTATGTTTTTGCTTTTTTGTTGTTTTTGATGTCAATCCAATATAGAAGTCTTCATGCCCTCACCCCCTGTCAATTTCATAGATTCCACTGGCTGCTACATATTTTCTGTTTCTTCTGGCGGTTAATCTGGGTGTCTAACTGCTCACTGTTAAGTCCTATTGAGTTTTCTTTAGCTAGTCAAGGAACTGACTTTAAATTTCCCCGGGGTCTTATGGCTCCTTCCATGGGATTTGATGCTTTCGACCGCACAGTGATATTTATATATGTATTTGCATACATATATAGATATAGGAAATACACACACTAACACACTATAATATATATAAAACACATGTATATTCACATATATGTATGTATTGTTTTTTGCAAATGAAAAAATAAAGCAAGCAAAACAAGACTGACCTAACCTACCTGTACTCGGCTCGCATTCAACGAAGTCTTCGTCATCGCTTGAACATTCAGCAGATGAAACAAGGTCATCTGATGTTGGCTGTGCGTGTCAAAGAAAAAATAATGAGATGGGGGCAGAGAGAGAGAGAGAAGGAAACCAATGGACAAAAGCACCAAAGACTCCTCATTGTGTCCTGCCTCCATCACCAGTACTGTCTCTCTTCTCTAAAGAGGGCATGCTGTAGGGTAGAGAATTTTAACTCCTGTGTAGCTGTGGATGGCTCTGGGTCCAGACACTCTGGGTGGGTCTCATGGGAAGCTGAGTAACCCAAGGTGGTTCCAGGAGGCTCAAGCCTATCCCATCCCTGTAGATCACATTTGCAGCCTGACTCTATCCTGACTTTAATTTCAATTTTGAGAATCAGAAGGGCAGGAGAAGGGCTATTGCAGGTGGTGGCAAGAGAGCAAGCCAGCACAGAAACGCTCGGCAGCGTGGAGAGAGTTTCAGTGCATATGGTGTGCAGTCTCAAGTGTATGATTTGGTGGTCGCCAATCCATAGGCTGGCGTAATTAATGAACGCCGCGGAAGGCAGTCTGTTCGGGGATAGCATAATGACTTCTCTCGCCATCAGCGATTTCTTCATGTAATTGCTGCAATTAGCTGAATTAGTAATGTGGACCAGCAGACAGACACTACAAGACAGCCTCTGGACACAGGTAAGGCTGTATCTGAAGAGAGCACAAAATTTCTGATTGTAACAGTGGTAATTCAATTTGAGACATTTTTTTTTTTCTTCTATTGAATCCTGAAGAAATTACCCAAAGACAGGGAATCTGCTGCTGCAAGAAATATAAAGGACTGTGGGCATGGTCAGTGAGAAGGGCCCTTGCTAGACAGTAAATAAGAAGACTGCTTTCTGTACCTGGTATATCCTACATGCACGATAAATACTCTTTAAATCAACCCATCAATCATTAATCTACAGCTCTCGTCTAAAAACCAAACTTTTGCCCTACTTTGTGCATGAGTATTCAAAACACAGCAGTTGTTCAATGAATGCTCATTGCTTTCTACTTCCTGATGTTCATAGTATTAACTGACTTGCTAGTCTTATTATTCCCAAGGCACTGAAGTCTCAATCCATATTCAAGAGGAAAAGCAATTACCACTCAGATGCTCTGCTAGACACATATACAGGCTTACTAGTTATAGTTATTACTAATTAATGAGACACAATTCTCACACTGATCCTTCGGGACAGGGATGATTATTATACTTTTAAAGAGAACTGAAGTTCAGAGAGGTTAAGTGAGTTGCTAAAAGACTCACAGCTGGTAAAACACATAGTGAAGGTCTGAACACGTGCATCTTATTTAAAAGTGGCATTTGTAGCTCCTGTAGGCTTCTTGCGTCCCCTTCTTACAGGATGCTATGGACCGAACTGTGCCCTCTCCCAAATTCGTATATTGAAGTTCTAACCCCCTTGTACCTCAGAATGTGACTGGTATTTGGAGATGGGGTCTTTAAAGAGGTCATGAAGTTAAAAGGAGGTCATTTGGGTAAGTAAATCCAACATGACTGCTCTCCTTGCAAAAAGAAGTGATTGTCTCACACACACACACACACACACACACACAGAGGAGACCATGGGAAGGCACAGGGGAAAGACAGCCATCTATAAGCCAGGGGAGAGGCCTCAGGAGAAACTGGACCCCTGACAGCTTGACTTCAGAATGCCAGCTTCTAGAGCTGTGAGAAAATAAATCCCCCTTGTTTAAGCCGCTCTGTCTGTGGTCCTTTGTTATGGCAGCCCTAGAAAATGAATACACATGACAACCCATAAGCTTAGTGTTTCCAGACAATGTCCTTCTTGAAATAGACATAAGAGGCGTAGAATCGCTGAACACAGCAAAGCACAGTAGAAAAACCACATTAGGTAATTGATTTCGCTTAATTGACAGCGGCAGAGAGGTGCCTTAAACCACGTTCTTGATCTTTATTCTACACTTGTCAAGGAGATACTTCAACCCCTGCTCTCCTCCTTAAAGTTAATAGAAAACTATTTTTCAAACATTCTATTTTTATTTTCAATTTTCAAGACACTAGTGACATGTACATTTCACTTCCAGCAACTGACGCTGGCATTTGTATCCTGGAGCATCACTATTTGTGTCAGAGATCATAAGCTCACTCTTCTGGAGTTTCTGGCTGTGATAGGGCCAGTACAGGTCCATTTCCCATCATTTAGGGAAGGGAGGTGGTAAGAGAATAAATATTAGCTGTGCAGATGCAAAGGTTAAATATAGGGGAAAGGCCACATTTCTCCCAGCAATCCTGATTCCAGCTTGTGATTCATCCAGCCTGGCATTTCGCATGATGTACCCTGCATATAAGTCAAAGAAGCAGGGTGACAATATACCATCTTGACAGGCCCATTTACCAGTTTTGAACCAGATTGCCAGGAGGAATATCAACAACCTCAGACATGCAGATGATACCATTCTAATGGCAGAAAGCAAAGAGGAACTAAAGAGACTCTTGATAAGAATGAAAGTGAAATAGTTGGTTCAAAATTCAACATTCAAAAAAAGAAGAACATGGCATCCAGTCCCATCACTTCACGGCAAATAGAAGGGGAAAAAGTAGAAACAGTGACAGATTTTATTTTCTTGGGCTCCAAATTCACTGTGGACAGTAACTGCAGTCGTGAACTTGAAAGACAGTTGCTCCTTGGAAGCAAAGCTATGACAAACCCAGACAGTGTATTAAAAAGCAGAAATATCACTTTGCTGGCAAAGTACAGTCACAGCTATGGTTTTTCCAGTAGTCACGTATGGATGTGAACTGGACCATAAAGAAGGTTGAGCTCCAGAGAACTGCTGCTTTTGAACTGTGATGTTGGAGAAGACTCTTGAGAGCCCCTGGGACTGCAAGGAGATCAAACCAGTCAGTGCTAAAGGAAATCAACTCTGAATATTCATTGGAAGGACTGATGCTAAAGCTGAAGTTCCAGTACTTTGGCCATCTGATGTGAAGAGCCAACGTATTGGAAAAAGACCCTGATGCTGGGAAAGATTAAAGGCAAAAGGAGAAGGGGATGACAGAAGATGAGATGGTTAGATAGCAAGCACAGACTCAATGGACATGCATCTGAGCAAACTCTGGGAGACAGTGAAGGACAGGGAAGCCTGACGTGCTGCTGTCCACGGGGCCACAGAGTCAAACATGGCTGAGCAACTAAACAACAATGATAACATAATCATTGATAGTTCTAAGGCATGCATTTTCCATGGGGATGACACCACTCAGCAATAATTGTTGTGGGCAAAAGGGGGAAGATCTTAAATATGGAAATGGCTTGTGACCTGCCAAGGGCCACAGTTCTTAAACAAATATACTGTATACCTGATAGGAGAAGGCAATGGCACCCCACTCCAGTACTGTTGCCTGGAAAATCCCATGGATGGAGGAGCCTGCTAGGCTGCAGTCCATGGGGTCGTGAAGAGTCAGACATGACTGACTTCACTTTCACTTTTCACTTTCATGCTTTGGAAAAGGCAATGGCACCCCACTCCAGTACTCTTGCCTGGAAAATCCCATGGATGGAGGAGCCTGGTAGGCTGCAGTCCATGGGGTCGCTAAGAGTCGGACACGACTGAGCAACTTCACTTTCACTTTCATGCATTGGAGAAGGAAATGGCAACCCACTCCAGTGTTCTTGCCTGGAGAACCCCAAGCACGGGGGAGCCTGGTGGGCTGCCATCTATGGGGTCGCACAGAGTCGGACACGACTGAAGCAACTTAGCAGCAGCAGCAGTATACCTGATATTAAGATTTTATGGAAAACAGCACTTGAGGGGGAATGGCCTAAAAATCTCCTTAAGGTTGATAACACATTTCTAACATGTAATCAATTGGAAATTAATTGTTGGTGACTTGATTATAAGAACCTTACAGAATGGCCCATATAGGGCTTAACTAGCTTTGGTCACTGGAAATGAATGAAAACTGCTGAGTTAATGAAAATCTAGCAAGTTCACCTTAAGAATTGAAGGTCAGGTAATAAAGTTTAAAAAGGCCACTGAGCAAATGTATGAAAAGAATGCAAAACTTCAAGAGAAACCAAAAAGGTGTTAACATATTAGGGGAATCTTTAACATTGTAAAAACTAACTGAATTTTTATCAGCCAAAAAAACAATGCAAAGTTGTTTTTTTGTTTTTGTTTGGTTTTTAAGATAAGTACTAGGCTCTGCAGTTGAAGACAATTTCCTCACTTTGCTCTTGGCTTCCTCTTAAATATGGAAATGGCTTGTGACCTGCCAAGGGCCCACAGCACTTAAACAGGCCCACAGCCTCCTCCAACACTACAAAAATTCTCCCCGCTGTGGTTTAAGTGACACTGTCCCCAGCCCCTATTCCCCTTCTCCATCACTACCTCCATTTCTGTGCGCACAATGGGCCCCTAACCCCCAGGGCAGGCCCCACATCTATACTCACCCATATCCTCACTCCTCTTCTTTCAGTGAAGTGAACTGGCCATGCCCCTCTTCCCAGAGATTTTTTTCTTTTTTTTAATATGTGTATGGATGAGAACAATGTTCCTCCCAGGCAACAGAAGCACATTTTGCCAGAAGCTCCTATGCATGGTGTCTAAGAACTGGAGACGACAGGCCGTGAAGAGTGGGCCTGCCTCTAGACAGTATAGTTGGCAAATCCCAGTTCCTAAACATACAGTCTGTGAGCTGGGAGAGCCAGTTACTTCCCCTCTTCAGACCTCAGTTACTTTCATCTCTAAACTGGGATGAATAGAGCCTTTTGTCATCACCTGGGCATGTGATGTAAAAGTAATGTTAAAAGTGAGACTCTGTTTCTGGCATATGGTACATGCTCAATAAACATTAAAACTAGCTAACTCAATCAACCAGTCAATCAACAGGGACATGGAAACTGGTCCCTACTCCTAATTTACATAGATTCGCTATCTGCCTTTGCATTCTATCTTTACTGATTTATCCCCCATTAGAACTGCTCTTCCTTGTTGATAATTCCTGACCTCCACTAGTGATAAAAACACCATTTCTGGTTGGATCAGCCATGAAGAGTGGTCAAGAAAAATATACTGAAGAGCATGCCAAGAGAGCTTAAAAGTTTACTGGAAGATGAAATCAGTTTCCAAGGGCTGTAGGTCCAGACATTCTGCAAGGGTCTTATATGAATTCAACCCTTTCCTTTCTGTCTCTCAAACTTCACCATCACCATTTATGGCCACAGCCACTGAAATCCCCAAAGCAATTACAAATATCGCAACCCCCTCCTTGCCCATTGTAGAAAACAATGTTTATCTGGAGAACCTGGCATTGGATACAGCCATGCCTGCCACAGAACACCATGCCCCTCTGCCAGGGGCAGCAAGCTTTGATTTGCAAAAGGCAGGATTAAGATCACTATATCTAGGGATTAAAAAAAAAAAATACTTCTGTGTCTGCTACCTGAAAAAAACAGCAAAAATGACAAACCAAGGCTTTTGGATATACACTCAGGATCACATCCTAAAGTAATGTCTATTTGATTCAAAATTACTCTCAGAAAACCCAAGGCTTTTAGGAGCTTTTAATATTTCTTCTCTGTGCCTTTCCTCAGTTATAAGCGAATGCAGGGTCTGACTCTTACCCTTGGAAGAAAAGGCACATTTCTTTAACTATTGGTTCCCATGGGTGGTGGAGTACGTTTGACTATTGCAATATTACACAGACTCTGGATACACCTATCACAGGCATTTAGAATGGAACTATGGACTTTTTTCCTTAAATACAATGTAGTAGCCCTAGGCTGTGTGTATGTGTGTGTATGTTTGTGTGTGTGTGAGAGAGAGAGAGAGAGTGTGTGTGTTGGTGAGTGTGTCTGTTTTCTTACAATCATAGTCATTTTTCATTAATATTCATAATTCTTTAGAAAGAAGAGCAGTTAGTACTCTTGAGAGGAAAAAGATATTTGAACTCTCTGAAATCAGGCCTATTAATTTACTACTTAAACACTTGCTATATTCAGGCTTTGTGCTAAGCAGTTAACACATATTAATCTTCAGTACTCATAATAACCAAGGGTAGAGATATTTTAAAGACATCTGCTATTTCTAACTGCCCACCAGCCACACTTCTCAAATAGCAGTGTTGCCTTAGGAACTTTCTATATTTGTGTCCTTGTGTGAGAAATGTTCATCAGGGTGCCTTGCGTGTCATCTTAACATTTTTTCTCCTCACAATGATTGTCTAAAACTCTCATAATTCCCAATGGCTAATCACTGCAGATGGTGACTGCAGCCATGAAATTAAAAGACGCTTACTCCTTGGAAGAAAAGTTATGGCCAACCTAGATAGCATATTGAAAAGCAGAGACATTACTTTGCCAACAAAGGTCCGTCTAGTCAAGGCTATGGTTTTTCCAGTGGTCATGTATGGATGTGAGAGTTGGACTGTGAAGAAGGCTGAGCCCCAAAGAATTGATGCGTTTGAACTGTGGTGTTGGAGAAGACTCTTGAGAGTCCTTTGGACTGCAAGGAGATCCATCCAGTCCATTCTGAAGGAGATCAGCCCTGGGATTACTTTGGAAGGAATGATGCTAAAGCTGAAACTCCAGTACTTTAGCCACCTCATGCGAAGAGTTGACTCACTGGAAAAGACTCTGATGCTGGGAGGGATTGGGGGCAGGAGGAGAAGGGAACGACAGAGGATGAAATAGCTGGATGGCATCACTGACTCGATGGACGTGAGTCTGAGTAAACTCCGGGAGTTGGTGATGGACAGGGAGGCCTGACTTGCTGCGATTCATGGGGTTGCAAAGAGTCGAACACAACTGAGCAACTGAACTGAACTGAACTGAAGCTTAAAGTGTTTACATACTGGGGTTCCTATATGTCAAATATCAACATTATCTGTAAGTCAGATAATGTTTCCTTATCTGACTTACTTCAAGGAAGACTAGAAGATCCATAAGCAGTCCCCAGTCAGTTTTTCAGTGGCTGAGTGATTAGATCCACCTTCAGTGATAACTATATCATCAGTTTTTCAGTGGCTGAGTGATTAGATCCACCTTCAGGTAACTATATCATCAAGGTGCTTTTCCATTCATTCACTCATTCCTTCATTAATACCTGATTAATATATTTTATTGCTATATTATATATAATACATTAATGCAGTATATATTAGCAGTATCATTTTATTACTGTATCATTTATTAATATTCATGCCATTTAATAAATATCTATTGACCACCTATGTGTCAAGCCTTGTAGCAGTAGGGATAAAGCGATAGACAAAGCAGTTTTTTTGCCCTGGGAATTCTCAGTCTCTGAAGAGCCTGTCTGCTAAACGGGCAAACCCGACAGAGCAAACTGGGCGCTTTGACAAGAGGCAGCAGCAGGTACTAAGGGAGCAAATCACAGGGGAAGAGAGAGAGCTCCTAGGCCAAGGAGGATGTGGAAGTGAGCCCTCGGGGACAGGCAGCAGCGAAGCAGGGGAAAGCTGAGAGCTTTGAAGAGGAGAAGGGCATCCTAGGTGAAATCGACAGTCTTTGCAAAGGCTCAGAGACATGAAAAAGCACAGTTTATTTGTATACCCACGAGTAGTACAGGGCGACTAGAGTGAAGAGGCGTCCCAGGATGACAGGATGACAGCTCCCTGAGTTATCGCGCTGTTCTTGCAAACTTGGATAATAAGCGTGAATTTAATATCCTGCCCTCCCGGACGCCTCTCCTTCTTCCCTTCCCCACACCTCACCGGTGTCATCCGTCACATTTCCTTAGGGAGCGGATACACGTGGTTTCAGAACACAGGCCTGAGTCTGACTGCACCATCCCCACCCCAGCCACTATGCAGATGAAAGACCTTTACTCACCTTCTCAAGGGGAGGAAAATATACTTCTGTCTCAATATATTAGCTAAGTCCTATATTAAAAATAATAATTCACACTACCCAGTTTTAAAATATGTATTTCATATTTTTAATCCACATGTTGAAAGTACTTGGTTTTGTATTAGGACTCATAAAACTAAAGATAGGTATTATAATAACTTTCAATAAAATATCTCTCTGGCAGGAGCCCTCTTTATTCCTTTCCTGAAAGATTTTTTATTGCATTTATATTCTTTTTTTTACCCCCTACCAATGTTTATTGAAATTACCTTAGAATAAACTGGGACAGAAAAAAGCTCAAAACTCTGTCCACCCAAGTATATTTATAGGTATATTTACTTTCAATTCCCTCAGTTTCACAAGCCTGGCTTCTCATTTTCCACCAATGAGTTATTGTTTCTATAATCACCTGTTTCTAATTATTAACTCTGAAAGGCCCTACCTCATCTCAGTATAGGGATGGTTCCACACCATTCTTCATTGTTATTCATTATTTGGCACTGAGAAAAATATCTGCTGCCATGGTCTGAACAGTTTAAGAGAGTTTCACTCCTCTCCCTCCTTACTGCCCAGGTACCTATGTGTGATTTCAAAATTCCAGCCTTTAGCCCTTTATCTTTTACTAAGAATAAGCTAATCATTTTGGGGGGGGGGGGTGGAGATAATCATTTTCTTCAACCCAGCTCCTTGGAAGCACGGTTATTTGACCGAGATTAAATGCAAGATAAAATAAGTCCTGCTACAGAACAGCTTTATGAAATTATAAATAACGCACTCAAGAATGATGATCGCTTTTCTTCCAGTGAAAAAGGAAAAGAGAAAGGCCCATAAATATTCTGAAGTCCCACAGAAAACAGCCATACATCTCTGCAGCTGCTTCATGCTAAAAAGAATTAAATTCCTTCCAATGCTTGGTGTTTTAGTTTTCTTGTCTCCATACTTCCACTCTGAGATGGAGCTGGAGTTCAGTATCTCATATGACAGAAGGTCTCACTCTATTTAAAAAAAAAAAAAAAAAGAATGTCTGGGATACTTTTAATTAAATAAGAACTCTAGATCAATCAGTAATCTTTAATGATATTTGAAAAGTTTGACCACCTCAATTTAAATGTATTTACTAAGCTATTTTTCATCAAACCATTGCCACTGCATAGTTCAACCTTTGAGCACTGCTAGTAGATCCCCCTCCCCATTACACACACAAACTACTGGATGAGTTTTAGACTGCACCAAAGGTGAAACCCTGCAAGTTGGGCAAATTTGTTAGAAGTGATTATCTCATCCCTCTCTTCTTCACCATCAACCCCACCACTTCCTTCAGTTCAAACCCAGTCCTAAAACAGTCCTTAAAGCATGGTAAGATTGTATGGGCATGATTATCTCTACCTCACTTTATTTTTTAAAGAGTTTTTTGATGTGGCCCATTTGTGAAGTCTTTGTTGAATAGGTTACAATATTGCTTCTGTTTAATGTTTTGGTTTTTTGGCCAGGAGGCATGTGGGATCTTATTTCCCTGAACAGGGATCAAACACACACCCTCTGCATTGGAAGGTAAAGTCCCAACCACTGGACCACCAGAGAAGTCCTTATATCCTCACTTTATTCTTAACATCCTCTTTATAGTCATCTTCAAAAGAAGCAACCAATACCATGATGAGAAAATGAAATAAATCATTTGAACTTGTCATACTCAAGTGTAAAAGACAGGAGCATGTCATGAGGCAGGTTCAGAAAAACAAAAACAAAAGGTCAAAGTTCAGCCTGGAGAGGACACTTTCTGAATAACCCTTGAGCCCCACCTCTGTGTAGGTATCTTTATTGGAACCACACTGAGTTTTATTTTTTTCAAACTTTAATTTTTTTATTTTGTCTTGGGATATAGCTGCTTAACAGTGTTGTGACAGTTTCAGGCGAACAGCAAAGGGACTCAGGGATACACACACAGGTATCCACTCTCCCCCAAACCTCCCTACCATCCAGGCTGGCACATAACCTTGAGCAGAGTTCTCTGTGCTATACAATAGGTCCTTGTTGGTTATCCATTTTACATATAACAGGGAGCAACACTGAATTTTTAAAAAGTTTTCTGGAGTTCATGTCATTGTGGTTTTTCAAGACATTACTTTCTTCTATCTGGAGATAGCCCCTTGCCAAGTAAGATACGACTACACACATATTTTACTTGGCTCATATTTCCTTAGAATGAGAAGGTTTTAAGAGAATTGACCTGGGCTACAGACATTGCATTCAGCATGACCAAATTAGTTAATTAAAACTAAGCTCTGTCAGAAAACTGAATATAAAAAATAAAAGCAAGCAACAAACCAAGATAACCCTCATTTTTCTGGATATATGATTTTATAGATGTATGTAATTACTCATTCAATCAGTCTTCCCTCAACAAATGTCGACAACAGCCTATCATGCGTCAGTCACTGTGCTGAGGGGCTAGGCTGAGCCAGTCTCTGTCCTCGTGGAGTTTACAGACTGCCAGGACTGGAGCCAGGCCCAACGAGAACGCACTGAGTGACGCTAAACCATCAACTGTAATACAAAGCTTGAAATGAATATGAGGCTCATCAATAGCATTTACTACAAAACATTTATTATTCATTATCATTAAAGATGGTAGACTGTACAGAATCCAAGCCAAGGTATCACTAGCTTCCCTCTAAACTCTGCCCACTGGCAATAGCCTCCACATTGCTCCTTCCACCCCTGCCCCCCTGCTCCACACATATACTGGAGCAGAATAAAGAATGACATGATTTATAATAAATTGTTCTAATGAATTAACCTTTAAGGAAATCCCTTTGTAGACTCAAGATTTAATTAACAGTATAAAAAAACCAAGCTAAGCTCAGCCAAACTTTGTGCCAAAGATTGGCGTCCTTTATTTCTATCCTTGAAGTCCTGTAGGATTATATAAATAAATATGATGCAATATCTTTTTTTTTTTCTTTCAGATGGAAGATTTTTCTTCCATCTGCTCAAAAAAAAGGGTGGATCAAGGGAGAGGAGAGGGAGGAGGGAGAGGAGAGTGGGTAAAGGGGGATTAATCTATCTGTTGTTCAAGGCAGCCTGACAGAGGCAAGAGGAGTATTGAACCACAGAAGATTAACCAAACTTCAATGTACCTTCCCCAAAGCAGGAGGAATGTAATGCTACGTGGTGTTCCACTGATAAGCAAATCCCTCTAAATCCTTTCAATTTATTTCTTGGCCCGGAGAAATTACATATTATTTAGAAGGCAGGGGAAAAAAAAAAAAAAAAAAAACTCCAAAAAAACCCACAGCTACCCAACCAGACACATCTTCAGGAATCTAGATCAAGAGCCTATTGATTATGTGCACACAAAGGTCTGGCTTTAATGGATGCTTTTCTTATTGGTGCAGCCCTCTCCAGGACTGCTAATCAGAAAGGCTTGGCTGCGTTCCTCTGTAAACTCTTCCGGCTTTCACCACAAACCTTGTTTGGAGTATGGAGGGTCTAACCATGACAAAGGAATGCCAACAGCTGGAGCTCAAGCTCCAAAGACCTAGGGTTTCCCTGGTGGCTCAGATGGTAAAGAATCCGCCTGCAATGCAGGAGACCTGGGTTTGATCCTTGGGTTGGGGAGATCCCCTGGAGAAGAGAATGGCTACCCACACCAGTATTCTTGCCTGGAGAATTCCATGGACAGAAGAGCCTGAGGGGCTCCAGTCCATGAGGCTGCAAAGAGTCAGACACGACTGAGAGACTTTCACTTTCCAATGACCTAACCTATGTTTCCTGCTTGCTCACCTTCTTGTTCCCTCGTCTTTCTCTCTCTCTCTTTTTTTTTTTTTTTTTTGAGTTGGAGATTAATTTCTAAGCTGAGGTCTTTATCCTAATGATAATACCAAAATCAAGCATTTGTTTTTAGAGGGTGAGGGACCAAGGCCAAATATTAATATGACCCACAGTGACATAGGCATCAATCAATGGATGTTGAAATTATGAATAGTCTGGATTCTGCAAAGCATCACTGTGTTTTGATGGTATGAGTCATTTACCCATGTTTATTCTTTCTTGCTCCACAGTTCAGGAAGAAGGAATGAGTTTGGGGGAAAAAACAAGGAAAAGTAAAGTCATATTTCTTTGTGAACTCATCTTCCTCTTGGCCCTCTTTTTCGTTGCTTAACCTTATCACTGAACACGGGAGACATGGCCCTTCCTTGCAGGTTGAGAGCACAGCTTAGAAGACTTAATAAGCCCTAACATTAAAGGATAGCAAGGAGTCACAGAACAAAGTCATTCCTAGATTTCGGTCAGCAAGTCTGAAAAAAGACGTAACATAGCCATTCAGTCCAGAGCAAGTAGCAGTGGCTCTCCGTTTTCGGTCTTACGATGAACTAGGCGTGCCAGCTGAGCAGAAGAGAAAGGAATGAGGCAACAGCCAAATGCTGGGGACCAAACATAACCTTGTCTTTATCTTGTCAGTGGTAGGCCATTTACACCAAAGAGTGTACAACACACGTGAATGTCCAACAGGTCTGGGGGGTAGAGGAGAGTTGAAGATCATTATCTTGCAAAACTAAGCATGTTTGAAGCCCATGCCTAGTAAACAAGAAACTAAGAAATGCAAGCTCAAGACCATGTAGAACGAACAAGAAGGAAGAGGTATTAGTACTATCCAGAACTTAGCATGTGGCACAGAAAACTTAACCCAAACAGTCAAATGCAATGGATTGAATGTAAGATACAAGTGAGAGAAAGACAAGGTTGTCTATTCCTCATTACTCTGAAAAGAGAACCTCCTGCTCAGTCACGTCATGTATCGTGAGAAAAGTCAGCTATGGGTGTCAGAACCACAGCAGTGGTTGAAGCAAGGTTTGTGCCTCTGACACTTGACTTAAGGGTGATCTGCGGTGAGTAAGCCTGAGTCCGAACTGGAGAGGACAATGACAGCCAACTCAAGAACCTGACATCAACCCCCAAGAGAGAGAAAATGCAAAGGAGTTCAGCTGGGTAATGAAAACCGACCCCTGGTTACTCATCTCTGGAAGACAGTACCAACCTCCCACAGAGAAAGATGGGGGGACAGATTCAAATGCAGCTCTTTGATTTGTATTATAAGTCTCAACTTAGAGAAAGTCTTCAGGTACTGTTCCACGAGAAAACTGGGAACCCAGATGGACTCAGTTACCCTCCAGAAGTCACTTTCTTGTTCTTAGGCTGCAACTAGCCTTAAATGGATGACCCCATGCTCTATACAGACTCAAAACAACTTACAAAACCAAACACAAGAGACTTTCTATGTGGGAAGGGACAAGACTACTCATTTCTCATCGTTTCTGATGGATGGCAAGGCTAACAACGTTTTCCAGTTTCAGTTTATAAGCAACAGCACCCATTTATTATTAAAGTAGGTATCAGAAATATAGCAGGTGTCATCCCAGGCCTGAGACCTATGTAGTCACATAGGGGTCTGTGCTCGCAAGGACCTTGTGCTTGGTCTAATGATCTGCTCTCACCATCTTGAAATCCTGAACCACTTTATTCCTGAATTTGTGTTTCATAAGTTCAACAGGAGAAGGGAGCATGTGCACAAGCAGATGGGATGCAGACCATATGTGCGTCCACCTCTGTTCCAGCCACCCCATCTACACAGACAGCCTCCTATGCCACACAAGCACAAGAGTCTGGGGACCCCTCCTAGGTGGGAGTAAAATGAATCCCACATTTTTATTGAATTCATCCCTTAATATTTCTTCCTTCTTTCTTACTTTACACTGGTTCCTGTGGATTTCACAGCTGCCCCTGAGGACAATTCTGCAAAATGTTTTCAAACAGGCCAAAGAGGTCTGAGGTGGTTTGCAGAAATTCAAATTATAACAAGTAGTTTAGGTATGGGATCATTTGTGCCTTTACTCCTGGCCTCATGACTGTGGGGTGGGTATAACCAGCCTGATTCTCTCCACGGTACTTTGGGAGAAAGGACTCTTGCCCTAGGATGGCTCCTATATGGGCACAGTTCCTATACTGGGATGGCTCCTCTATGGTCCCTGCTTCCTGCCTCTCCTCTCCTCCAGATCTTTCTAGACCACTGTTTAATAACATTCCAAATAATATCCCATTGTAAGTCCCATGCCTTGGTTATTCCCATTTCTTCCCAATTCTGAGAAGAGTTTCAATGCAACCACTTGAAAAAAGAACCATGTTAGCACAATTTTTTGGAAATTTTTACCTCTTTAAACATAGACAGAGGCAGTGGTGGGTGGCAAAACCAGAACCGAGAACAGATTAGACAGAACCGTGAACTCTGCTAGCACTGACTGAGGCGGACTTCCCTGTGAGATCCTGGAGAGATGGCTGGTCCTAGGAAGAGTGGGCTGCCCTTCCAACCTGGCCCTCTCGGAAGAGAAAATCAGTAAGTCCTGACTCTGCTGAGTCAGTGGCATCTTTAAAAACTGTCAGAAGAATATTTTTAATTTACACTTGGCCTCTTTGAAAGAAATCAATATGTCATTTGACAGGATGTCTTTTTTATCCAAGCGTCTTTATTTAGCTTTTCTGTAGGTTTTCCCCCCTTAGTCTTCTAGGGAGCAAAGGAAAAAGTGTTTTGTCTGTATTTGTATTGATTTAATCACTTCGAGCAGAAAATAAACAGCAAAATACAGCAGAGTAGCTTTAATGACAATCTTTTAGGGATCAAGATCTCTAAGCAACACAGCTTTTGATTCTAGGTGATTGGAAATAAACAGAAATCAATAGAACAGGATTACTGGGCAATAAACAAGAGAAACCACATTTATAATTTAAGAAGCTTCTTCTCATGCCCCCTCATTACTGAAGGGGGCACTTGAGCCCTATTCTATTTTTGCAGCAGCATAGATTTCCTCCCAGCATGGTGTCTTTTCACTTTCTTCTCTTTTTTTTGAGAGTTACTGAAAAACAGCTTCTTTAACATTTTTCCAGAAGCTCCTACTTTCCTAAGGCTGCTCAGAGGAACAAAACACAAAAGGAACTCAGCACACTAGACCAGGGTTGGTTTCTCAAGCACTTTCCTTTCCAGACCCCTATATATCCAGAAAAGTGCCTAGTGAGGAGGAGGCCCCCGGGGGCTCTTGGTGGGAGAGGGCTGAGGGAACATAATCCCTGCCGACAAAGTATTTTACAGTGAATTGTCAAAGACAAGTATTGGAGACATAATCAATATCTGTCCCACTTCTCCTCCCTTCCAGGGCTAGCAATGTCACCAGCCTAAGCAAGCCTCCTTTGCAACTAGTGGCGGCCATGTGGCATTGATCAGGACAAAGTGATGATAAAGCAAGTCTTTGAGGGGTTCAGGAAATGCTTATTCTATTCCTAATAAGAGAGAATGACTTTCACATGTACACCCATGGCTGATTCATATCAATGTATGGCAAAAACCACTACAATATTGTAAAGTAATTAGCCTCCAATTAAAATTAATTAATTAATTTAATTAAAAAAAAAAAGAGAGTGACTTGGCTAGGCCAACTGCTTTCCCCTCTTCCTTGAGTTTGGATGGGATATTTGGAGCTGCAGCAGCCACCCTGCGGCTATGAGGTGGCAAGCGTAAGAGACAGGAGAAGGAACGGAGGAACTGACTCATATGTTGTCAGATGTGTGATATGAGTCCAAACAAGCAGTTTTCCACCTTTTAGCCTCCAGAATTGTGGTTAAGTGAGAAAATTTATCTCCTCTTCAGTCACTTCAGGTTAAATGTTCGTTTTCATTGTAGCTGTTTAGTTGCTAAGTTGTGTCCAAGTCTTTTGCGACCCTATGGACTGTAGTCTGCTAGGCTCTCTGTCCATGGGATTCCCCAGGCAAGAAAACTGGAGTGGGTTGCCATTTCCTTCTCCAGGGGATCTTCCCGCCCAGCGATCAAACCCATGTCTCCTGCATTGTTGGCAGGAGGGTTCTTTACCACTGAGCCACCAGGGAAGCCCTAACTAAGGCTGAACACAATCGTAACAGAGAGAGCAATCCACAAAGAACAGACAGCCAGAGATGGAGACGATGCAAAGCACCGTGTGAGGGGGTCTCTGCTTCTGCTTCTCTGATGGCTCAGATGGTAAAGAACCTGCCTGCAATGTGAGAGACCTGGGTTCAATCCCTGGGGTGGGAAGATCCCACGGAGGCGGGCATGGCAACCCAGGCTGGAGAATCCCCATGGACAGAGGTGCCCTGGCGGGCTACAGTCCATGGGGTTGCAGAGTTGGACACGACTGAGCAGCTAAGCAGCAACTCACCAGTGGGTGGGGGAGGGGTGCATTTTAATAATATCCAGGACCAGAACCTGGAAATTGCCACAGTGATTACAGTGCTCTTCAATATGCCAATTCTGTGGTCTGATGAGATTCCAAAAGGGATTCGAAAGAGGAGAGCTCATTCTAATGTTGGGTAAGGAGAGAGAAACATTTTACCTTAGTAATATTTTCAATTGAAAATCTTATGAGTATCTGCAATCAACATATCCTACACTGAACTGATCAGTTCCTCCCACGGTTGCCTTTCTTGCCTCTGATTGTCATGTCATTGCTCTCCAGGAAGGAGCCCAAACCCTCAGGCTCATCTTTGAGTCTTCCCTGCTCAGCATGATACCTCCAGGCACCACGTCCAGGAAAGCCCATTTCTAATATTTTAAATGTCACTCTGCTTTTCGTTTCTACTGGCCTGGCTGCTTACCTGGATGAATCTTGAGATTCTTTAACCAGACCCCCTGCCCCTGTCTCTTCAATAAACCCTCCAAAGTGTCACTACATTAAAAATGAGGCTTTCAACATGCCACTCTCCTGGTCCAAATCTATCCCACCGCTTATCAAATAAAGTCTAAACTTAATTATCTTTTTCATTCAAGATCCTCCACCTCTGGGCCCCAAATTAACTCTGTAGCACTATATTTTGCTACATTTGTCCCATGAGAACTTCCACATTCTGACTATTAAATAAATGTTTGCCATGCCTTAAACAAGTCTGATAAGTTCCTGACAATGTTCTGGCTTCTATCACTCCTTCCCAGCTCTATTTGCATTTCATTCCACTTAAAGCTGGTAAACTCCTATATAACCTTCTTTAGAGTCCAGCCTAAATTCATTTTTCATGCAGCTTTGCCCTGATCCTATGGCTGAAAGATAAAATACTCTAGCATGCTAACTCAGTACTTTCTTAAAATCTCACTGAACATATTTATTACATTCTGACTTTAATGCGTATCCAGTTTATATTCCCTTCTGCTTAATTGCTACTTGAGAGAAGGAAGGGGTGTCATCGATAACCAGCTATAATATCAGGAAAGAGTATTGTGTTTGGGGTCTGAAAGCATCAGTTCGGCCCCTGGGGAGAGAGGCCAGGATGACTATAAGAGCTCTGCCTTCCAGTTTCCTCTTCTGTAAATCTGAGAGGACATCAACCTCATGCTATTATTATGTGGCTTGAATAGGTATCAGTGACTCAGAGATGTTACTATTTTGTGATGTGCTATTAATATTGTGATATTTATTATTAGTTTGAAATCACCCACAGGACTCTCATCACACTGGACTGGAGCTTAGGTGCATAACAGATCTTTCAATGAAAAGGAGATACTTAGGGAATGTCCGCTGACTTAAACAGAATTGGGCAAGCCAAGAGTCAGGTTTGAAGAGTGGAAGAGGGATGGAGAGGCAGTCTGTTTCCCATCCTTGTCAGATTATCATTAATTCTCACCTTTGGAGGTGTCAGAGACAGCAATACCTTTCTAAGTTGTTCCTCAAGAACAGGAATTTCTCTGGAAGACTATATTGGCTTTCAAGATACAAAGTGTTCCTTTGGTCCAGACAAGACCCTAAAGAACCCATCTTGCCACTCTACAACCACGTACCAAGGAGTCAATTCCTTATTTGTAGGACTGTAGGTTTAAAGTAAGTCAAATATCATGTAGCATTCTGGAAATTAGGACAATTTAAAATTTTAATAGACTAGTTTTTGCAAAAAGTCCAGTAAGTGTCCCTCAAAGAGATTTGGGTCTTGCTTCTCATCATTCCAAATCGGCTTCACTGAGCAGAGCCCAGGAAAAACCAACCTAGGGCTCCTTGGCCACACTAGTCCTGTTGTCACGCAAATGTTTCAGTAGAATTCTTTCTATAAAAGAAAGAGGAAGTGCACTCGCTCTGAATAAATGCCCTCTAAAATGACTGCAGCAATTATGCTGTTTGTAAGTACCTCTGAGTCCATTAAGATAAACATCTATCTTTGAATATTCACATTAATGCACCAGACTGTTCTTTCTTAGATAAATCTTCCTTGAACACCACACCGTTATACAGTTTATCGTTCCTTGCTCTCCTTCCCTTCGACGCACACATTAACGCATGCAGGGGGAGATCACTGATAGAGTCCTAGTCACAGAGCACACATCAACACACAAGGCAGTCTCTAAACATCGTTAAATGCAGAATAAACACACTTCAGGTTTTAAATATCTTCATAGGCGGTATAGCCAGGAAAACACTGGGCAAGACTCTTTCCCACATAAGTTATATCTCACAGGAAAAGGCAATAAATGCTTGCATTTAAAATAGTTTTAATAGGCTTCCAATTGTTCATCACCTAGAGGTCCAAATGGAATCGAATTCCCTAGTTACTCCTCAGTGAAACAAGTTTATCTCTATACTTTATCATAGGCTATATCTATGGCTCTAGCTGTATTTTAAGCTTGGGTACCAATTCTATTACTTCTGCAGCTATACTGGGAAAATGCTCAAGGATTCCCAGTCCTTATTCAGAGCACTCGATTCTTCTCCGCAGAAGTGAATGGTAGACACAACTCCATAAACAGTAAGTGGCTTTAACTGTCTCCTGTAGGTGCCACACTGGTTGTAATAATATCAGTAGGAGTAAGATTAAATTTGACATCAGTTTTTAACAATCAGTGCAGCAGAACTGATTCCTCAGAACAGACAGCGGCCGTAGCACTGGAGCTGGGTACTGGCAGCTTGGTCTGTCCCAGGCCTCCCTCTGCTTTGTGCTGTGGGCAGAGGCAAGCCCGCTAGGGGGCGTGAAGCTGGCCTTCAGGTCACCGGGGCTCTTGGGGTAGTGGCTATTGACTCAGAAGTCTCATAGTGTTTCAATCATTTTAACAGAGGTAAGCAGATTGTTTAGCAGATGATGCTAAGGACGCCAAGGGGATCCACTGAATTTATCTAGGAAGAGATTCCTTTGAATTGAGAAAAGACACCTAAAATGATCTCAGTCCTCAAGAAGCTGATCATAAGGAACGTGTCTGGGATAAATAACCTTAAATAATAGCAAGAAGGAAGAAAAGGGCTCTGAGGAAAGGGTTATAGATGCTGATGGGAACGGCAGGGAGGAATTCATGGAGATGATGGTCTTTAGGTTTGGCTTTGAGAGGATAATAGTGGGCAGATGTGGGAATAGACAGTCCACGTGGATGGCACAAATCAATGCCTAGAAACACAAAAGCAGAGAGGAGAGGATGGGAATAAGAGACTGATCTGGTTTGGCTGGAGCACAGGGTGAGTGTGAGAAGGTGGGTATTAAAGTTGGAGGGCTCCAGGGAAACCCACCTCTGTTTCTTGACAAACAAGTCAAATCGAATATATACTAACGGTGCCCTGACAAAGGAATCTTTTTACACAAAAGCTAGCACATGCTATTCGTTTACTTTCAGAAGAAATATATGTTCCAGGCATTTAAAGAAACTGCCACACTAAGCTAATTTTCACTGCTGGGGACACAGCTGACTGAGGCCTTTGCTGTATACACTTGAGATGAATGGAAATGCTTGCTTCTACCTCTTCTTAAGAAAGGCCTCCAGGAGAAGGTGGGTGCCTTACAAAGAGTTCTTATCTGTGGGTCAGAATCCTGCTCTCTGTTTTGAAATTCACCCTGCAGAATTCTTGACTGAGTAAAATGTTTAGCCTGAGAGACAGTTAATAAAGCCCTGCAGAGATCTTTTTAGCACCATTGCATGCAATGAAATGCCATACATCCGGAAGGGCTATGTTCACGCCTATGTGTGGGTCTGTATGTGTGTGTGTGTGTGTGCGCGCGCGCGCGTGTGTATGTGTGTTAGAATAACAGAAACATAAAAGGGACAAAGTTAGTTTCAACAGTCCAATAGATTCCCAGCTGGAACACACTTTGGAAGAGAAAGTTACATAAAAGAAACTTGGGCAGCTTTAAACACCATCTGGACCATGCTGTGCTCATTTGAGCTTTACCTGTTGTTTTTTTTTTTTTTTTTTTTAAAGCAACATAACAAAAAGTACCTACAAACACAACTAGAGAAGAGATTTTTTGATTCTTTGGAGATCAGATACTCTTGCCTCAAACACTGCAGCACATCTCCTTCAGTCCTATTTGATACAGGGATACATTTCGCTTTTTAAAGTAGCTAAAAGAACCTTCTAAAATCCAGTCCTAATCTTTGGAAGGAAAAAAAAAGATGTGCAAAAATAAACCAACTACCTTTGAAACCTAATTTAAAGAGATTTCCAAACAACACAGTTGCTTTCTCTAGTCTTCAGAGGTAAGAGGTAAATCCATGAATCCCGGCGCTATAGCTAAAACACTGGCATTTCCAAACCTTAATGCATCATGCAACCAAGAAAAGGCAATAAGGCTAAGGGCCTAGAACAGAACCCAGGACTAAATCAACAGGGTAATAAGCAAAAGCACATCATACCTTCTATTTTCTTGTTTTCATTAATTAGAGCCAATGTGGGGAATAGTTAATATTCATCAACCAATTTATGAGTAGAAATGTTTTTGGCTCTTGCTTTGGTTCTTTCAAATAAACAAGAATCCATTTTCATATTTTACATAAGACATTAATATATTTGAAGGCAAGAGGTTTGAGGGAGGGCTTAATTGTATCCTTCTATTAAAAGGCAGAGTAATATTTTTCTCTCAAGAGACAATTTTCATGTGAAGTTGTAATTGCCAAGACTCACGGCACCCCATCAGATCATTTTTATTTTCTTTTTGCATTAGAAAGACGATGAGGAGATTACTGAAGAGGCGAAGTCTCAAAGGTCATAGAATGAATCAAGAATATGCATCAGAATTCACACTTTTTTCTCAAGGTGGGTTCTAAAGACTTAATCAGCATATTCAATAAAATACAACGACTTATGAAAAAAGCTAATTCTAAACACACACATGATACTATTACAATTTTATATAATAAGATATGCAATCATACTGCTTTTAGTCACATTTTCATTAAAAAAAATTATTCAAAGAAACTGCATGGCATCCAGACAGAATGACTTCCTCTGAAAATTTTAGGAACTGTATTCTCTGGAAGAGGTCAAAGAATGGTTTAAAATGTCTGTTTTAGATTACTGTCAAAGCAGTAGTGATGTGAAGAACTGACTCATTGGAAAAAAAACCCCGGTGCTAGGAAAGATTGAGGGCAGGAGGAGAAGGGGGTGACAAAGGATGAAATGGTTGGTTGGAATCATTGACTCAATGGCCATGAGTCAGTGCAAACTCAGAGAGATGGTGAAGGACAGGGAAGCCTGGCATGCTGCAGTCCATGGGGTTGCAAAGAGTTGAACATGACTGAACAACTGAACAACAAGTAAGGTTGTAGAGACAGAAGCAGTGAGATTTTGGAAATACATCCTTTCTCCCATAGACATGACCATTTGCTCTTCAAGACACAGGAAAAGACCAGAGCTGTAAAGAGATGCTGGCTCTATTGTAACATGAGCCATCTTTTCTCTTTTCTTCCTTTCTTTTTAAAATCCTCATCTGATTCATAAAGAAGCAATTTGAAGAATTTTAATTTCTTTTCCCACTTAATAACAGTAATGACCTTCTGGGTCCAACCCTTCCTCCTAGTTAATGATCAGCTAGCTGAAAGGCTGGGCAACGAAGACTCGCAACCTAGTCACTAACCGCCAATTAACAGCCTCTTTATCAGTCAGTGCTGTTTAAATATGACAAGACATATGCCAAGCTATCCACAGAGGGCTGGGTACCAAAATCATATCATTAGAAACACACTTCCATCAAGGCAAAGCTCTCGGGACATTCTTGCTATCACAGCACTCATTTTTCTGAACGACAGGCAAGTGGCAATGTGTCCCCTTGTTCCAATTCTCAGCAGAGAGATCTTGACTGAAGAAGACAGATTCGCTCATCTCCGCTGTCTGTAAGGGTAAACACTGGACACCGCCCAGACACTTAAAGGGGTCACTTCAAGGAGGAACTGCCGAATAGAAACGCCGACCTGTACATGTGGCCATAGCCCTTATTTCTTCTTGGGCCATGGTAGACCTACTAGTGTGCTACTGCAGAAAAGAACAAATTTTGGAGAAAAACCCCCAAATCAGATTATATCCTATGGGCTTCTCCCCCTGGGTTTAATTGAATTCAATTTCTTTCTTTTCTGTATATTGTAATCGCATGTAAACTCTCTCTTACAGCCAGCCCTTTAGCACTCCTAGGCAATACCTTGGAAATTGCAATACTGTTGGCTAATGGTTTCCAGACAATCATTATTGATTCAGATTTTAGAGCTATTATGCAAGAGATGATGAAAATCACTGAAAGTGTAAAGTGAAAGTGAAGTCGCTCTGTCATGTCTGACTCTTTGCAACCCCATGGACTGTAGCCCACCAGGCTCCTGCATCCATGGGATTCTCCGAGCAAGAATACTGGAGTGGGTTGCCATTTCCTTCTCCATGGGATCTTCCTGACCCAGGGATTGAACCCGGATCTCCCTCACTGTAGGCAGATGCTTTACCATCTGAGCCACCAGAGAAAGTAGAAGGAGCAGTCACTATTGGATACCAAATCTGTGTCATTCATGCATTTCTTAATGCCCCCAAAGATTGCAATGTATGCTGGAATATATAAAATGATATCTATCATGGTATTCTATACACTAGCCTCATCAAAAGAGTAAAACTGTTAAATCTTCAAAGAATTGTGATAATTATACTTTTCATTCATATAATGGATTTCATTCTCAGGATACTCTTTCTATATAATGCATAGTCCTGAAATTGCTAGTTGGAAGTCATGGTCTTATTTGGGATACAGATGGGACCAAATGCAGGTCTCCTGGCTTCCATCTATTATTTTTGCTCCATGACACTGCAGGGAAAAGTAACAGACTCAGGGTTAATGAACAGGAGTCTGGCTAACAGCTACTCCAGAGAAGGGAGAGGAGTACTTAATAATCTTCTAAATTTTAGTCAACTTGTTATTAAAGCTTCCATGAGCTTTCTCTTTAAGTGACAAGTTGTTTGTTTGTTTGTTTTTAGGAAATAAAAACACGGAATACTGTGGCACAGAACATGGTGCTTTCAAGGGAAAGAAGAGTTTTCAAGCTGTGGAAAGAGTCCAGACGTTGTCAGCGATCAGTGGTTATGAATGAGGCAGGTTTATCCATATGCAGTGAACACGTGCTGCAAGACTCTTCAACCAGGCAGGTGACATACAAATCTCACAACTCCAACCCACGTCAGGCAGCATAGCATAAAATTCCACAGAACACTTAAGCAGCCTTTTCTCCACCACCTTCCCCCATAGACTAGTGAAATGAATACGTTTTAATGAGGACCCCAGCAAAGCACAAGAATGCTTTGGAGCTCTTACGGGCAATGTAAGCAGTTGAGCATTAGCTTTCTGGTGGTGGTGTAGGGGAGTGGGGAATCTGACTGGTATGGAAAACTGCTCCCGTAGCAGGCGACGCGCTCTGTGTGTTGGTTCATGCACACTGCCAATGGGTGGCAGCCCTTACTGAATTTCACTTTCCCAGCTTGAGACTGAAAAAGAGAACTGGATCAAGCGAAAGGTAACTCTTTCTAGAATCCTTAGAATCCCACAATGAGACAACATATCAAAGAGCTGCAACCCTGGGGTTCAGAGCAGAATGGAGAACATGACATGAATTCTTCCTGCCTGCCTGCTTCCATGGAGTATGAATGAAGGAGTGAATGCTGAAATCAGATGCCCCTGGGTGGTGACATGTCAGCTCCCCACCTTCCTTGGCTCCTTGCATTCTTCAGCATCTCATGTACATTACTTTGTTTATTGATTCTACTCTTTTTCCTATATCAAACCACCACTAACTTCCCAACCTCATACGTATTTTTCACAAAATGATTTTTTCCCCCTAAATTACAGCTAGTCATTTAAATTGGATCAGCCAATCTATGGTAGTTGGGCTAGTGATCAGGAATTAAAAATATTAACAGGTAGGTAGAAAAACAGAATATCAAGAATCATGAGAAATAACTCTTTAGCATATAACAATACAAAACTATATGAACCCCTTAAGTAATAGAGTTAATTTTATACAAACAGAAGCAAAGCTTTATTTAGTTTAAAGGGTTTCGTCAATTATTTAAAAACAAACAAATTTACCTTTGAACCAGAAGTTTCAGTGTGCTTGAATTTAAAGAGTGAGAGATACCTTGCACACAGATTAAGGTAATGCCAGAGTTTGCTAAAAGAAGTATTTTCTATGGTTTTTTTTTTTTTTTTTTTTTGAGATAGTAGATGATACAGATGAAGGTCAGTTTACTACATTTCCACATTTTGGGGCACTGAAATGATCCTGAGGCATGACAGATCCTGAAATGAAGTCATATGACCCTAAAGGTAGTTTTCTAAGATAGAAAAGATGACAGGTATACTGTAGAAATATTTGCATCAGCAACATTTTAACAAAGGATTTTCTGTTGATCAAGATGTCTGTAACATGGAATTTTCCATCTCTGGAGTATTCCAAGTTGAGACTGTGTTACAGCCAGCTCAGTACACATGGTAAAGGTTTTTTAATTACAAAAGAATAATTTCCTGTAGATTTAAAACTTGTATCTAAACTAAGAGGCAGAGAAGTTAAGTAGCTATCTCAAAATGCATAGCAAGGGAGTAACAGAGAAGTAAATTACCTCCTCAGAACGTGTTTTGTGAATTATTTGGTTTTCCCCCGAAGGCCAGAAGTATATATGTGGAAAATTTACATTTCTTGGAAGCAGGAGTAGAGAACTATGGACCCCTTACATGGATATTATAAAGAGAGATCACAGTGAAACTTCGGAGGCCCAGTTATCTTGCACATGGTGCTGCCTGATTAAGAGTTCAGAAAGAGATACAGTCTACTCTAGACCAGCATCTCAGGATGAGACTAAAAGCTGCTGGAATGATGGGTGAGTGAAACAGGGAAGCTTGCTTGAAAATTTACAGCGAAGGTTAGTGGGATAAGCAGAAGACCGTGCCTAAAAAGCTGGTGACAAAGGTCAAAAACAGGCTCTGAATCCACAGGAAGAAGCTTTATAGTCATCTGCTGTGATGGTAGAGAACATGGCTGCAGAGATGATGTGCTTTTTAAGCAGAAGTCCAAACAGAAGGGAACCGATGGTTCCAAAGACTCAGAGACACGCTAAAATCTCTACTCAGGAAGTAGGGTAAAGCAAGCAGAGTAACAATTGTACGCCACTTATTAAGCACTTACTGTGCACCAAGCACTGTAGAACTATTCCATTTAATCCTTTCAAACACCTTGTGAAGGTAGTCCATCATCGCTACTTTGTAGGAGAGGGAACTCAGGTTCAAAGAGCTCAAGAATGCAAGTAATAAGTAGCAACACTATAATTCTGACCCAGATCTGTCTGATTCTAAAACATCGTTCTTTTAACCATACATAACCTGTGGCCAGAGACGAGGGAAAAAGGTCAGGAAGTGAGTAGAACGGCCTTTTAAACTCTGAGCAAATCTAAGAGAGTGACACACGCCTAAGGAAGCTCAGATACAAAGTAATACCACTAAACAAAAAAGTCCAAACAATCATCTTTGCACTTTGAACTAAAATGACCTAGAGGAGAAGGGGACGACAGAGGATGAGATGGTTGGATGGCATCACTGACTCGATGGACGTGAGTCTGAGCAAGCTCCGGGAGTTGGTGATGGAAAGGGAGGCCTGTCGTGCTGCAGTCCACGGGGTTACAAAGAGTCAGACACAACTAAGCGATTGAACTGAACTGAAATGATCTGGGGATACATGTAGACTCTGTAAAGACTCAAGAGTACACATCTATACCCGCCCCCCGCCGCCCCGCCCCGCCTTGGAAAGGCCTTTATACACAGTCTACAAAAAAACAAAGCAAAATGCTTGTCCATTATGTAATGTGATACTATAGACTGCAGTTGAAATACTGTTTTTCAGGTTTGTCTAGTTCATTCCCTAACATTTCCCCGCTGCACAGCAGAGTCTCAAGCCAAATGCACGTTCCACATCACCACTCCTGCGTCAATTCAGTCAACCGTACCTGATGCGTTTATTATGCACAGGGCACTCATTACAAAGGGAATGTGCCAATTGCAATGGGCCAGGCGGCAGAGAGGAAGTTTACAGAGACATTGCCTGCAATGCAGGAGAACTGGGTTCCATCCCTGAGCTGGGAAGATCCCCTGGAGAAGGGAATGGCTACCCACTCCAGTATCTCTGCCTGGAGAATCCCATGGATAGGGGAGCCTGTGGGCTACAGTCCATGGGGTTGCAAAGAGTTGGACAAGACTGAGTGACTAACACTTCTACTTTTTTCAGAGAGTTTATAGAGAAGCCTGGATCTTTGAGGGAAAGTTTTCCAGGGAAATTCTAGTTTGTTTTAAACTTTGAAACAGTCATTCCCTGAGCAGAGAGGCATGATTCTGAATACATTCAACTTTGGTTGAATCTTGAAAGTTTTTCCTATATTGTCAAGAAAACAGCACACGGAGCTCTGCTCAGTGTTATGTGGCAGCCTGGGTGGAGGGGGCTTTAAGGAAGAAGGGATACATGTACGTTTGGCTGAGTTCCTTCACTGTCCGCCTGAAACTATCACAACACTGTTAATTGGCTATATCCCAACACAAAATACAAAGTTAAAAGGAAAAAAAAAAAGCCATTTTCAAATAATCTAGATAGATCAGGATTTCCTGATCTGAGAAGCTCCTCGTCCTCCACTTTTGATTTCACCATCTTTGGACCAGAAAAGCCAGTCTGCTGGGTCAAAAGCATTGCATTTCCTAATGTTTACAAATAAATAAATACCCTTGAAAAAAGAAATGGAAAAAGATAGAAATAGATGAAGAAATCCACAGTCATCTATCAATCTCTTCATCTGTCTAAGAAGTAATTTTTGCCTTGTGATGTACTCTTAAACTCTATCTTCTGTTGATATTTTATTTTAGGTTTACACACCAGGTGTTGCTTCCAGCAAAAAAAAAAAAAAAAATTCTTTCTTCATTCTAATACTTTGTTCTGTTTCTTGTACCACTATTTCAAGGGTTATTTTCAACCTTCCTTGAAATCTGTTTCCCAATATTGTCTCTCCTTACCCCAGGGTTCTGTATGCATTCTGATTTGAAGGATATCTTTTTTATTTAATTTTTTAAGTTTTTTTTTTTGATGTGGGTCATTTTAAAAGTCTTTATTGAATTTGTTTCACTATTGCTTTTGTTTTATATTTTAGTTTTTGGCCACAAGGGATATGGGATCTTAACTCTAGGACCAGGGATCAAACCCTCACCTCCTGCACTGGAAGGTGAATTCTTAACCACTGGACCACCAGGGAAACCCCAAAAATCTCTTTTAAAAGACACTCTGTATCTACAGATAAAGACAACGCAATTCCTAGTCAGGTGTAGTAACGGTCTCGAGGTGCATGTACATTTCCTATTTCATACTTCCAAGAAGGGGACAAAATAGTCTTCATCTTTCATCGGTTAGATTTCACAGGAGGCTAACAAAGTTTGATCAAGATGAGGGACTAGAGAAGACAACATGCTATTTATGATAGTCTGTGCTATAAAAGCCCATATGCCACTCCTCCAAAATTACTCACTTGTCCTGTGGCTCCACTGCCTTCCCCCAAGAATAATCTCAAGGGTGAAAGGATGGGGAGGGAAGACAGAGAGAAGGAACTGGAGAGCAAGAGAACAAAAATGTAATTGCCTATCAGCTCTACTATCATAATTGTTTTCAAACTCTGACTTGAGTTGAATCAGATGAACAACCAAATCAATTTCTGCAGTTGGTGATCAGAACATTCTTAGCTTATAAATTAAAATGTCTTTCCTGGAGGACAAAGTGGTGCCACTTCTGGACTCCCCAGTAAGGAAGAAGAGAGACACCCCCCTTCTTCATGCCCTTCATGCTTTTCTTGCCCTGTCCGTCTTAGCCTCTGATCACAGTCTTTGCTTTCTCAGTGTGGTCCCATCATCTGTGTCAGTGCAGAAGGTCCCGGAATGCTGAGTAATTCCATAGAGAGCTCATGTTTTTTTTCATCAGAGAAGTGCATGAACTATGGGGAAATCTATGGGGAACTATGGGGAAATCATTGACAACCTCCTCCAATATATAATTTCCAGGAGACAAAGGAAGAAATAATCATGAAGGAAGGAGGGAAAAAATATCCTGATATTGGAGAGGTACTGCTCTGATTTTTCAGTGTGACTATCACATAATCAAAAAGCCCTGTGATCTTATTAAATCAATAAAGCATGGCTCACAAACCACACTGGCATACTAGAAACTTTAGACTCAGTTTGATAAATGTTTATTGAGTGCCTAGGCTGTGCCAGATACTATGTGCGGCCGTGTAAATACAAACTAAAAATCCCTTCGGTCAAGGATGTCATATTCAAGGAGGGAGAGGGATTCATGAAATGTAATTACAATATGACTCATAAATGCCATTAAAGCAGAATAAATAAATCACCATAGAAACAGAGGAGAGGGATAATTAACTTAATGTGAAAGCTGTAGCGAAAATGTGGCATTTTGAGCTGGTCCTTGAAGGATGATGTCAGTCCTTATCTGCCACAGTCCCACCCAATCCACCTCCAAAACTTTGGTTATTTATTCATCCACTCACATTTATTCCTTAACCATTTAAGAAGTGCCTGCTTTGGGTGGAACACTCTGGACTAGCCCTGGGGCTACAATGCTGACTTTGTACAACTAGGTCTAAAGCACATGATGAGAATAATATTGTTTGCTCTCTACTGACCAGTAATTAAAATTTGGAAATAATTAATGTGTGGTTACCTTATATGCTAAATCAGTGTGCCTAGAGCCAGACAGAACCTCCCAACATAGCCTTCTTACTGAGGCTCTTACTATTTACAGAGTTGGCTAGAATGTCTGCATGGTCTATTGGTGTCCAACTGTCCCTTCATTTATACCCTCCTATCCCATCTTCTCCCTTATTCCAACTTGGCGTGATCGAGTGGACATCTGAAACTCAAACTCTGCAGTCCAGCTGACATGTGAACGTGGCCTACTCATCCAATTCCTACCAGATTCTGCTTCTGGATTAACTCACTTTGAACTCTGTCCTTCAGTCTAGGCACTTATTTCCCCTTTTTTATGCATCCTTAACAACCAAAATTGAGTTCCTCTAAAATTGAGTTTCCCTGCCAAGTTTATGATTCACCTCTCTTTCCAGAAATGTCTTCTCTTTCTTGTCCCATCTCTGTTCTCCTCTGAATTGAGAAGTACCAACAGAAAGGGGCAGACAGAGGACGAGATGGTTGGATGGCATCACTGACTCAAAGGACATGGATTTGAGCAAGTTCCGGGAGATGGTGAAGGACAGCAAAGCCTGGCGTGCTGCAGTCCATGGGATTGCCAAGAGTAGGACACAACTGAGCTATTGGACAACAACAGAAAGGGGAACTGAGACAGAGCGGGACCTTGCAGGGCCCTCCTGGATACAAAAGTCCCCCCATGTACCCAGTTTCTTATTCATAGAAAAATGCTTTGGTCTCCGAGGCCTTCTCTGAACTCCAAAGAGCAGACGCTAGCAGTTACTAATCAGGGAAGTGAGGGGATGTGGAAACAAAGGAAAAGCAGTTGAGAAGCAAGTGCTGCGATAAAGCAGTCTTAGTTCCTTCTCGAGGGACATATATAACCATATGACGCAAGTCGTTTGAGTTGTTCTACAGGAACTAAGACCCCTACCCAGGTGGACGACGGTGACCACGTGTTAAGCTCTAGCATCGGACCCCAGCTTAGCTGGAATCAGAAGGCTGATGCTTAAGATCCCCCAAACACCACTCTGTTACCTCATCAGCAGCCAATGAGAAGCAAGTCACGTCCCCTGCCACTCTTATCCCAAACGTCACTTTTAAAAACTCTTCATTGAAAGCCACCAGGGAGTTCTAATCTTTTGAGCATGAGCTGTCCTTGATCTTTGCTTGACACCATGCAATAAATGCTATACTTTCCTTTACCACAACCTGGTGTTAGTAAAACTGTCTTTGCTGTGCTGTGGGAAAGGGGACCTAATTTTGGTTCAGTAACATAATCTTATTTTCTGGGAAGAATTTTGAATTGGTCTTACCCATTTTACATTAAACAACTGCAGTAATTATGACTGAATCCATCCTGGGTTCAATTCATTTGTTGATGTGGTCCAGAATGCCTGAAACTCATCCCTAGAGTCATAATCTCCCCTTCCTCCATCAGGTAGAATATTCAATTTTGGCATGGGTACCAAAATATATAAACGCTAATTTCATGGTCTTATGTATTAAACATTCTCTAGTGATATTTAATATAAAACAGTATTATGTGCAAGCCAATAATATAAAAGCCAGCTAAATGTAAATCTGCATTGGTTGTGATATAAACAGTCATCGAATTATATACTGCATTACTCTTCCTGACTGACTCTGTCTTGCTCCTTATACTATAATCCTTCTTTACTAGTAAATCTAAGAATAGGGAAATCAAGTACCTAAGTCACCACTCCATTCAGTAATTTCCATGGTGCGAAAAGGAAACTAATTGTACTACATATTTAATTCACTTCCTACTCCCCCTCCACCCGACAGCATGAGTCACAAACCATCCTTCCCACATCACCGCATCATCAGCACGCTTTCCCTACACATTTCCCTTCTTTATCCTATGACAAATGCAGAAGGCAGAAAGACTAGTAAAAGGGAAGCAGCAGTCATCTAGCTGGGACTCGTGCTTGTGCTCAGTCACTGGGTTGCAATTGATAATGGGAGAAAACCTAATACAGAGAAACCAATGTGGACAATTACTTACATAGAAGTATTTTTATGGCAGATTTTTCCAGTGGAACTTTCATCAAAGGGTATGTGAAGGCATGTCCACAAGGAGACTGAATTTACTTTATCAAAGTCTGGTAATACCAAGGCAGTTCCATGGTCTGACCATGGATTTCAGATAGTAATCCAATGTCTAAGGTTCTAGAACTAGTTTCAGTCATTGTTCTCCCTCTTTTATCTGGAGGTCTTCTCCAGTGGATGGGAAAATCTCAGTGCATGAAAGCACAGAGCTGTAAAGTGCTTACAGAGGTGAGAAAGTACTTATAGAGGTGAGAAAGAGGAAATTAATTTGCTTTTGGATAAGCAAGATAACCACTGACTGGCAGAGCTCTGGATAATATTACCATTGACTTGCTCTCTGTATTTCAAAGTTTCTAAGAGATGTTTCTTTTATAGCAAACCCTTTGCAAATACAACGTAATCACTCAAGATTATAAATGTCAGCCTATAGGATTACAGACACTGAACAAACCCAAAAGTCAATACTGGGAAAGGTCACCATGATGGACACATAAGCCACAGAACTAATCCCTTTGGTTAACATCTTGTAAGATTTTCCTCACAAATCACATAAAGTGCTTTAGGGCTCCTCTTTTCCAAATCTTCTCCAGAATATATTTCTGCCAATAAAATCACAACTCTTTTGTATCATGCTGAGTTTCAGTTCAGTTCAGTTGCTCAGTCGTGTCCGACTCTTTGTGACCGCATGAATCACAGCACGCCAGGCCTCCCTGTCCAACACTAACTCCTGGAGTTCACTCAAACTCACGTCCGTCGAGTCGGTGATGCCATCCACTCATCTCATCCTCTGTCATCCCCTTTTCCTTCTGCCCCCAATCCCTCCCAGCATCAGAGTCTTTTCCAGTGAGTCAATTCGTATCATGCTCAATTGCCCCCAATTAAGAGTTGGGCATGTATGGCATTTAGATGAATTAATTTACCTATCCATTTGTATTTTCAATCAATATTAATTGAGAAATTACTAGGCGTTAGGACTGGAACTCACTGGTCAGCAGAAACAGTGGTGAATAGAACGAACCCAGTCTGCCTGGGTTCAAATTCCAACTTCACCTATTAGCTGTGTAAATTTGGGGAGTTACGTAACTTTTGTCATCTGTTTAATGGGTACTGCTCTGGGAATTATGTAAGTTAATACATACAAAATGCTTAGAAGAGGGTGGGGCGAATGTGAGCACGATAGCTAACGCTGGCTGATTTAATAATGCTACACGTGGTGATGTTACTTGTCAGGAGGAAACCAACATGGATCAACTAACCGTACCAGCACATTGCAGATAATTACTCTTCCTACAGTATCGTGAAAGAAACACACATGGTGCTATGAGAACATACAAATGGGAGGTTAGATCCAATCAGGGAACTCAGGGAAGCATTTCTTTTATAAAAAATAATTGAGCTGAGACCTGAGGGATAGAAGGAAATAAACAGGCCAGAGTGTTAGGAAGGAAGGAGGACTCTATGAAGAGTGCAAAGAACGTCTAGAGGCCCGTTGTTGGAAGGCAGCAATGCAGCCCATTAGCAAAACCTCAAGGAAAGTCGATATGGCTGGAACATAGAGGTCAGAGTTGGAAGGAGGAAGGTGGGACTGGTGAGGAATGAGACGAAAGAGGCAGGAGACAGATTGTACGGGGCCCTGTACGCTGCATTAAGGGTCAAGTCTTCCCCAAGAGTAATGGGAAGCCACTAATGTGATTCTGATAAGTGAGAACAAGGATTCATACCGAGGTTCCCACTCGGTGCTCATCAAAAAACCACGTGAGCAGGTAGTGTGATCAGTGTCACGGAGCTGAAAGGCCCCTGTCCTCTGCCACCTCTTGGTATGCTATGCAGCTCACTTCCCGTTACTTTTCAGCTTGCAACCTACCTCCAGCACAACCAAACTATTTGGAATTCAGAAAGTATCATGTAGGCTCCCTGCTGCATTCTGTGTGTGGCTCCCTCTGCCAGCAATGCCCTCCTGCCTCCTCCCTGCCTGGTAACTTCTATTCAGAAGTTTTGTGTCTTTATGGCACAGCTTTACCATCTTCAAATAACATAGCCCTGGATACAGCAGACTAGCAAGGAATGTTTGCAGTCAGCATGCATGAGGCTGTACTCATTGCAACATGAGAGTTCTGATCAGGATCAGCTTGCCAGGGGCCTAAGGAGCTCTCTGTGAGACCACGAATTCCTTATGACCAGCAAAAAAAATCAGCAAAGAGTTCACACTTTTTCAGATTCCTCAGTTCAAAATGTTTTGTAAATTTATTTTAAAACATGAGTCCCATCCTAGGGCAATGAGAGCACATTGAAGTCCCTGGTTGCAAGAGCCAGTTCCCTGTCTTTGCTCTAAGGCACTTTTTTTTTTTTTTTTTTAAATAATTTAACTCAATCCCACAGAACTCAGTTGACAAGGCCTTCTGCCAATGGTCTTGTGTATCAAATTAGATGTGATCATGTCTGTATGAGAATATTTGGCATTTGATGTTTCTGAGTACAGGAATTCAGCTCAGGAATTGGCTTTTTGAAAAGCTAAGTGTCTCTCAGGGGTGTCAGATAATTCATTGATAAATAAGATGCAGGTGACCTTTGGCATGCTTTGTTAATCATGTCACATGAACTTATATTACTCCAGTCACCAGTTAACGTGGCAGCCACTACTCCCAGGAGAAAAGCCTGTTTCTGGAGGCAGAGAGGGAGTTCACAGCAAATAGCCGCACAGAGTGGACATATGGGTCTGGTTATCCTGACAAAATAATTAGACAAGTACACAGAGAGACTGTACTAGGATATTCGATGCAGGGTATTTTTTCTTTTCTAATAATGATACCAATAAAACATTAGAAATATCCTAATTACCCAACAATAGAGGATTGATTAAATAAGAATGAATGAAGAATAAAAATGTGCCTGGATATAGACATGGGAATATGGATTCATATGTCCAAAAATTGGTTTATTATAAATAAATGCTATATGAATACTGTTCCCCCACCCACCCACCTTTAACACTGAATTGGACATATCTTTACATGCCATTGCATGTGGGTGCATTTATTATTGAAATCAAAGTATAAGACTATGAAAACACTGATGTTTTTAAATACTTGAAGTTTATAAAACTTTTGGAATTAAAAGTAGGGAATGTGAAAAGTAACAGATGTTTCCTTTTTACTTCCTAATCAGTCATGTTGAACTTGTGATCTCCTATTGCAGAGGTGAGTCCTTAGTCAGAATGACCTTCTCATGATTTTTTGAAAATATGAATATAGTTATTTACTTATTTGGTTGCGTTGCACCCTAGTTGCGGCAAGCAGGAGCTTTATTTCAGCATGCAAACTTCTCTCTAGTGTGGCAAACAGGCTCTACAGCGTGGGCTCAGGAGTTTGCAGCATGTGGGTTTAGTTGCCCTGTGGCATGTGCAATCATCCCAGACCAGGGATTGAATCTGTGTTCTCTGCATTGGGAGGCAGATTCTTAAACACTGGCCCACCGGGGAAGTCCTCAGCTCATGATTTATAATCAAAGCTTCACTCATACAGACCATATAGAATTTCCTGGCAGTATGCTATTTGCTATAGATAAAATGAATGAGATCAAGTCTGCTGAGGGAAGCAGCAAGTCAGTGAGTAATCTATTGGAACAGAACAGAATGGAGGCATCACTAGGCACACACTGTCTCCTCTGCTGTCACAGAAGCTGCCAGTAATACACTGGGAAGGTACCACACCACGTGGGGTTACTGTAAGACTAACTGAGCCAAATGAATGTCAAGTTCCCACTCCAGCACTTGTAATACACAAAGGTTCAATGAATGGTAGGGAGAGGACAGGAAAGAAGATGCTCTCTTGAAAGAGCATTGGTCGTATGTCTGAAGGCACTGGGAACCAAATTTTGGTGTCAAGATATTTGGACAGGCTGCTAGTGAAATGCTCAGGAATGTTTCTGTCTTCTATTTATCAGGCTCACCTGTGGTTCTTTTATCTTGTCTCCTACGATATAAATCACCAACACCATCTGATAGGTTGAAGCTGAGCTTCCATCCAAGTAGAATTAACGTGGTATTTTATGCTAAAATGTTATCAGGATAAAGCATGAAGCTTCCAGTCAGGTTGACAAATAACAAAGTGGAAATTTTAAGGTGAATTAGACAAGATCATTGGTCTCAACTGACTGAATAGTTCTGTGGTATGTTTGCAGTATGCGTGTGTGTGTGTGGATGTTGGAAGGATGCGTGTGGGGGGGGGGGTAAAGACCAATTTACAACAGAAACAATAAAAAAAAATTCAGAACACTGGTGACATAATAGAAAACAAAATAATATAAGAAATGAGCAGAAAAACAAAACAAAAAAAGCTGCCTTGAGAACCAGTCTATGTAGACATTGGCTATGCATGTTCTAATGCCATACTTTTTGGCCTAGATCTCGGCTGGATGAAGCACAAGCTGGACTCAAGATTGCCAGGAGAAATATCAATAACCTCAGATATGCAGATGATAACACCCTTAAGGCAGAAAGCGAAGAAGAACTAAATAGCCTCTTGATGAAGGTGAAAGAGGAGAGTGAAAAGGCTGGTTTAAAACTCACCATTCAAAAATCCAAGGTCATGGCATCTGGTCCCATCACTTCATGGCAAGTAGATGGGGAGACAATGAAAACAGTGACAACTTTATTTTCTTGGGCTCTAAAATAACTGCAGTCAGTGACTGCAGCCATGAAATTAAAAGACTCTTGCTCCTTGGAAGACAAGCTACGACAAACCTAGACAGTGTATTAAAAAAGCAGAGACTATCACTTTGCCAACAAAGGTCCATATAGTCTAAGAGACCGTTTTTCCAGTATTCATGTATGGATGTGAGAGTTAGACCATAAAGAAGGCTGAACAACCGAAGAATTGATGCTTTTTAATTGTGGTATCGGAGAAGACTCTTAAGAATCCCTTGGACAACAAGGTGATGAAACCAATATATCCTAAAAGAAATCAGTCCTGAATATTCATTGGAAGGATTGATGCTGAAGCTGAAGCTCCAATACTTTGGTCACCTGATGCAAAAAGCCAACTCATTGGAAAAGACCCTGATGCTGGGAAAAATTGAAGACAGGAGGAGAAGGGGACAACAGAGGATGAGATGTTTGGATGGCATCACCAAGTCAATGGACATGAGTTTGAGCAAGCTCTGGGAGACGGTGAAGGACAGGGAGGCCTGACGTGCTGCAGTCAATGGGGTTGCAAAGAGTCGAACATGACCGAGCCACTGAACAACCAAAAATCAAAGAGCTAAGTGTTCTGTTCCTGAGCAGACTCCCCATCAACATGCCACTCTGAGTTCTCTCTGCATAAGGGTAATGGGGAAGCGTATAAGGGGATGCTCTATAAGTGGCAGTTTCCTAGCTTAAAGCTCAGAAAAAGATGAAAGAATAGAGTTGAGAAAATAGGAGCCTAAGAAGCCTCATCTAGTGGGTGACTCCCAATGTAGCTGTCATGGATTCCCTCCCCAGGCAAGGCCCTGATTCCAGAGCTGCCAACAGAGGCACTAAGTAAGACAACCAATGAAGTGGCTCCATCCTTCTCTTTTAGTCCTTTATTCCTTATGAGTGGGGCCAATATTTAGAATGGAATTATTGCTCTCAGTGATTAAACATTTTGTCCCCTTTCACATTGCTGATTTTTTTTTTTTTTTGAAGGCTGAGTCATCCTCCAGGGAAAATCTTTTACTCAATGGATTCCACTTGCTTTATCAACTTCACTATGTGAAATCAAAGATTATAAACTTGACGGCAGCTGGTGTGGAAGAAATGAGGTTTGAAATGAAGGATGGGTGTTCCACGTTTAACAGTGTTTTGAGGACAAAGGATAAGACCATGGTAACACTCAACCAAAAAAAAAAAAAAGGAACCTAACCTAATAACTTTCCAGAAGTGAAAAAGCTAAGTATCACTGGACATGGCAAACTCTTATTTAATAATTAATACCACATTTACAAAAGTATTAAAATTTTACTTTAGAAATAACCTATTGTACCAGTCCTATACATAGCTAAATATTACTTCTTCATCTTCAAAATGAAGTAGATTAAAAGTTAAATAAATTGTTCAAGGCAAGTGAAGCACTTACATAGAAATAAGGATTAAAATTCATTTCCTACTGACTACCATCTTTCCTTCAAACTCATTATCATCATGTATGGCATTATTTTTATACAACCTGTAGGTTAACATTATTGTTTTAAAAAATAAATGAGAGAAAATCACCCTGCCCCCAATCTTAGCACATGCCCATTCAATTTCTGCAGGAAAATGTTTGAATGATACTATTACTTTGCATCTGTTTTGCATAATGGTGATGATCAGAATAGGAAAGATCACCACCACCACTCAATGGATCTTTCTTTATGTCAGGCACTGTGCTAGGTAAATAACACGGGTTACCATAATTAAGCCTCACAACAATCCTACATAGCTATTCTAGTATCCAATCCTCCTTTTACAAAGAAGAAATGGAGACTTCAGTTCAGTTCAGTCGCTCAGTTGTGTCCGACTCTTTGTGACCCCATGAATTGCAGCACGCCAGGCCTCCCTGCCCATCACCAACTCCTGGAGTTCACCCAGACTCACATCCATCGAGTCAGTGATGCCATTAGAGAAGCTAAATAAATTGAACAAGCTAATAAAGCTAGTAAGTGGTGAATATATGAGCTTATATGTGATTCTGGGAAAGTTTGAAGGCAGGGGATGAGATGGTTGGATGGCATCACGGACTCAATGGACATGAGTTTGAGTAAACTCCGGGAGTTGGTGATGGACAGGGAGGCCTGGCGTGCTGCAGTCCATGGGGTCACAAACAGTCGGACATGACTGAGCGACCGAACTGAACTAATGTGAGCTTAATCTACCTGATATCAGAATATGAACACTCGGCACCCTGGAAATTTGGTCTTTTCTTTAGTTCCCCTAAAGAAATCATTGAATTTGGGCATAATGAGATGGAAAATACTGAAAGCTCTAGGTCACACCCATGAATAAGCCATTTTACATCACCTACACATTTCAAGCAGTCTTCCTTTCCCAATACATATGGTTGAGCATACTTTCTTTTTTCTACTACTTGCGAATGCAAGGGTAGTATTTCACAAAACCAATTATGTGTAACTCTAATCCAATCAGTGACAGGAAAGAGTTAACATGCTAATTTTCTTGCAAGGAGTAAACTGCCAGAATCTTGTTGATTTAGGAGTGCTAGCAGTTTTTCCAATATTAGTCTCATGAAGTCATCAGACTGATTCCTCTAGAGTATGGTAGAAGTGAGAATTAGAAATGTGCTGAGTTACAGAACTCCATAAAGGCGGTTTCAAGGCTTCCACCTAACCTTGTTTCCAACATGAAATCAGCAGTCCCCCAGGCACCTTATACAAATTTATTCGGGATACAAACTATTGATACAGTGAATTTACACAGTCACACAGGAATGACTGCCACAAACACAACAGCTGATGTCAAATGCAGCCCCAGCGTCAGGAATCAGCTGAAGGTGCTCTCACATCTATGGCTACAAAGAGCCTCTCAAGGCACAAGGAGTATCTGATCAGGGCCTTCTTCCTTTTAAGATACAGCCTTTGGCCCGCATAAAGAGTTAAAAGATTTTCTTTGTGCATATGAGCTGATTCAGTCACTTAAATAATACATGTAATCAAAAGTAAGTTAAGTGATAGAAACTGGATATTATGGCTCAATTGGGAAGAGTTCTAGTTGAGATGACTTTCCACAGAAATTTTAAGCTTTAAGATTTAAATGAAATCCATTCCACTGTTGCTCAAACTTCCACAGTCTAATGAGAAAGGTATTTGGAGGACAACAGAATGCATTTCTTATCTATTGGCCAAATAATCTGTGTTACATCTGGGAAAAGAACAGTCTCCCTACACAGCTATGTTAGATCGAGCATTAAGTTCAGTGCCTCTTCATGAGATACTGAAATACAGAAATGCAGTGAAGGAAGGTCTGTTGGGTGGCCAAATGTTTCCTAGTTAGTTACTGGTGAGTTAAAAGCGAGGGTCAACAACAACCAAAGACAAATATTAGCTGTATAAAGATATATTACACATTTGTTTCTTCTTTTCTGTTTTGCATTATCTCTCACTATTCTATTATCAGCAGCGGGTTCTCATTTTCTCTCTTAGCTACATCAATACCTTATTCCTCAACCATAACCTCCTAGAGCAATAACTTATGTTTTTCTATCAGACATAGATCACTTGCTATGTGCATAATTAGTGAATGACTATGAAGCGCATCTGCCCTGGGGCCACCTTTGGTGACCGTGATGGGACACATGTAACCCAAGGGCAATGAGGCCAAGGGGGTGCCCGGCTGCCAGCGGAGGCTTCGCAGGCACAGCCACATGCATCTCTGAGCTTCTCTGATTTGTGCCAGGTGCCGCTTGTCAGTGTGAAGAAAGACAAGCCCTGATAACCCAGAGGACAAAGTGTGCCGGTGGCCTCTTTGAGGCTCTCTTGCTGAGGGCACCTGAGAAAGGTCAGCAGCAGTGGGAGGAGGCAAATTCATCCAACACAAGGGAGGATCTGAGGGATTTCCTCTTGGGTAAGTATACTTGCTTTGCATTTTAAAGCAAATTTATTTTTAAGTTCCCCCTTGCCCTTTAAGAAATAATTTTTTCTTTAGTCATATCTTTTGCTTGAATATTTTTTCTCCTTATTTCCTCCTCCATCTTGTCCCTCTTTCTCCCACTAACTTCTTTCCTTCCCGCCAAAGAAAATACCACAGGCCACAAAGCTGTGTGGTGTGACTTCTTAGAAAGTCTTTTTTTTTGTTGTTGTTAAAGGTTAACTTAGTCAAATATATGCTCTAAGGCTTGGAATTAGAAATCATAATTATTATTTTTCCAAATACCTAAGAATAAAACTGATATTTGCATTAGGAAACTTGGGGGTCCTTCTTTTAGTCAGTTATTAGAACTATTTCTATGGGTTAAATGTTCTTTGGACATTTAATTATTACTAGTAGTAAGTATTGTAGTAACCATTACTAGACTTAGCTCACTTTGCTCCTCTTTTTGAGAAGTCCTATGCCTTCTGGCCCACAGCTCGGTATGATCCCACCTAATACACACACACACACACACACACACACACACACACACACACACACACACACACACACACACACATATATTAAAGCTGTATGAAGAGATAATTTCCCCGTATACCAATTACAGGAATTATCCCACTTCAGTTCCAATACTACATCTTAGTCATGTAACACAGTATTCATTCCTCCAGTCAGAGACTGAAAATATTTATAAAGACAGATCTCATCTACCTACATGACTCTGTTTGAACGTCATACAAATATATTTTGATCTGACTTCCTATTGCCAAATAAATAGCCTGGATTTCCTTTCTTCTATGAAATTAAGCTTTCATTTGTGCATCTTTCCAATCAAGACATTATATTCCATCCTAGAGTAATCCTTACTATTTATATGGTAAGTTTATGACTAAGCTTGGGTTAAAACAGTATTTCAGGAATATTAAATTTTTACTTTGAAGTACTACTCTAAACTATTTATCAAATAAAATACTTTATTACATATAAGAATTCAAACCTCTTTTTGAATGTCATAGCATAAGTGATTGTGGCAACAGAAGCGGAAATATGACTTCTAAGAAAAATGTGATGTCCTTCATAAGACTGAAAGAATATAGATCCTTTTAATTGTTCTGAATAAGTGACTGTGCAAAAATATATATAGGGTACTTTTATATTTAATCTAAACACCCCTAAAAGCAATCATTTAGGAAAATAAGATTTCCATTTAATTGGGCTTTTTTTTCTGTAAAACTAGCAGAGAAGTGTTCTGTCAATAGTGAAAGACGAGGTTTGTAGAAGGGTACAATATCAATAGTCAAGACACGTTATTTGACTGCTTATGGGTATTAGCAGTGGTCTTTTTTAAGCTTTAGCCACTTCTTATTAAGCAAGAAGTATCCTTGTTATCCAGTTATAACAGGAAGTTCTGACTTGAAACAGCCAATCAGTCTCCTCACCAAGTAACTAAGCTACTAGGTCTTTGTGGCAAAGCTCAAAGCATTTACTTTTACTACTGCTTTAAAAATCTCATTATCACCCACCTTGTTTTGTCCTCAATGTCTTTTTCTCTAAGAGCAGATTTCTGAAATTCAGAAAATACATAGATGAATAAGAGGATATTAAGGCAAGCAAAACAGAAAGACAACTGGGTCTGATTTCTCTCCCTTATTGATGAGAAAGCTGAATCTTGTGGAATTTAAATGGCTCCCCTGGATAGTTGCAACTGTGAACCCATGACAGGAAGCCAAATCTTGAGAAACACAAAGTGTTTGGAACAATGCTTCAGTGGTTGGACTAAAGTACCTTTGAGATGTCTTCCAACAAAGAGTGTGTAAAGTTCATCTCACTTTCTACTTGACCACTTTATCTCTGATTCTCTCTGGATTTCTGACACAGAGCTGGACATCACCTAAGTACAGCTGGACTTGGGTTTAGAGATACCAAACGTAGTTTATAACGTTTGTCCTTAAGGAAGTCAAGGAGGAAAAAGGTGAACAAGAGTGATCTGGAAATCACTTTAATGGCCTAAAAGTAAGGGAATTTGCTAATTTGTTCCATGAAGGTAATCCTATCCTGTGCCATAAAGGATTACCTTCCTGGAAAACAAGAATTTCCTTAATGTCAGTACATAACGCATTCTGCTTTAAAAGAGAATGTATATTTAAGGAAGAGAAGTGTATTTTTCATTGTCCAAATTTTTGAAGTAGCTTTGTAAGCTGGCAACAGCAAAGAATTAATATGGTTGAAAGGTTGTATCCAAGGTCACGTGACACATTAATATCAGACCTGGACAGAATGCAGAAGTCCTCACCTCTAATGTTCTTTCCACTGCACTGTGCTGCATCTTTCAAATTAGGTAAGTGATAGCCAGTGACTTGCAGACTTTTTAAAATTAATGATACTAAAATACACATATGCTTGAAGATTAAACTGGGAGGAGAAAAAGAGCAGATCTAATTAACACTGCTGGGATAATTTATGATAACTCAGTCAAACAATATCATTATTAATGTGACCTATCTTTCTCTAAAAATGTCATGAAATCCATCAATGATCAGACACAGCTGCAGCTTTTGTTTGAGTCTTTCAGCAAGACAGGACCACCAAAAGACCAGTGGTGAAAATACCAGGTTGGTCCTATTTTATCCAGGTGCTCTGATATCAGTGTACAAACCAGACCAGACACACCGCATCTCTTCTGTGCACCTCATTTTACAAAGGTGAAATGAAGAGGCTGCCTTTGTTTTTACTTTCAAAAATGAATATGTTGCTAATTTAAAAGCAATAAATAGCTCCTCAAGAAAACTAATTTGTGCACACCCGCAGTCTATCAGCTTGGAGGTGGGCATCCAACCAAATACCCTCCTGAAATGAAAGGTTCACAGAGGGCACGAAGCTCGCCTGGTTCCAGAGGTGAAGCTGGACTTTGCAGTGCTGCAATCACGGTGGGTATGCATTCCACTTAGACCACAGCATCCAGTGTATTTCAAGTGAACCCTTAACCGAGGTATACAGACAGGGGCATGAGACAGGTACAGACTGATCACAGAAGCAGGGTCACCAGAAAACACCCTATTCTTTCTCTGTCTTCCCCTGCTAGCTAAACTTTCAGGTTCTCAGGAGTAAAGCCAGCTTGTACATCCGGCTTCCTGGCTTCCTCAGTTTGAGCAGACTTGAGAACTGGGTCAGAGGTAGAATGATTCCATCCCAGATTAACTTGGCAAAATACTGTTACAGGAAGCACATTGATCACAGATGCTTTTTGAAATGACTAAGTCCATTAGGAATCAGAAGAGACGAGAAAGGCAAAGGAGAAAGGAAAGATATACCCATTTGAATGCATAGTTCAAAAGAATAACAAGGAGAGATAAGAAAGCCTTCCTCAGTGATCAATGCAAAGAAATAGAGGAAAACAATGAATGGGAAAGACTAGAGCTCTCTTCAAGAAAATTAGAGATACCAAGGGAAATTTTCATGCAAAGATGGACACAAAGAAATGGTATGGACCTAACAAAACCAGAAGATATTAAGAAGAGGTGGCAAGAATACACAGAAGAACTGGACAAAAAAGAGCTTCACAACCCAGATAATCACGATGGTGTGATCACTCACCTAGAGCCAGACATCCTGGAATGTGAAGTCAAGTGGGCCTTAGAAAGCATCACTACAAACAAAGCTAGTGGAGGTGATAGAATTCCAGTTAAACTATTTCAAATCCTAAAAGATGATGCTGTGAAAGTGCTGCACTCAACATGCCAGCAAATGTGGAAAACTCAGCCATGGCCACAGGACTGGAAAAGGTCAGTTTTCATCCCAATCCCAAAGAAAAGCAACGCCAAAGAATGTGCAAACTATTGCACAACTGCACTCATCTCACACGCTAGCAAAGTAATGCCCCAAATTCTCCAAGCCAGGCTTCAACAGTACGTGAACCATGAAACTCCAGATGTTCAAGCTGGTTTTAGAAAAGGCAGAGGAACCAGAGATCAAATTGTCAACATTCATTGGATCTTGGAAAAAGCCAGAGTGTTACAGAAAAACGTCTACTTCTGCTTTATTGACTATGCCAAAGCCTTTGACTATGTGGATCACAACAAATTGTGCAAAATTCTTAAAGAGATAGGAATACCAGGCCACCTGACCTGCCTCCTGAGAAACCTGTATGCAGGTCAAGAAGCAACAGTTAGAACTGGACATGGAACAACAGACTGGTTCCAAGTCGGGAAAGGAGCACGTCAAGGCTGTATATTGTCAACCTGCTTATTTAAATTATATGCAGAGTACATCACGCGAAATGCCAGGCTGGATGAAGCAGAAGCTGGAATCAAGATTGCCAAGAGAAATATCAATAACCTCAGATATGCAGATGATACCACACTTAAGGCAGAAAGCGAAGAAAAACTAAAGAGCCTCTTGATGAAAGTGAAAGAGGAGAGGGAAAAAGTTGACTTAAAACTCAACATTCAAAAAATGAAGATCATGGCATCTGGTCCCATCACTTCATGGCAAACAGATGGGGAAACAGTGATAGACTTCATATCTTTGTGCTCCAAAATCACTGCAGATGGTGACTATAGCCATGAAATTAAAAGATGTTTCCTCCTTGGAAGAAAAGCTATGACCAACCTAGACAGCATATTAAAAAACAGAGACTTTACTTTGCCAACAAAAGTCCATCTAGTCAAAGCTATGGTTTTTCCAGTAGTCATATATGGATGTGAGAGTTGGGCTATAAAGAAAGCTGAGCACCAAAGAACTGATGCTTTTGAATTGTGGTGTTGGAGAAGACTCTTGAGAGTCCCTTGGACTGAAAGGAGATCCAACTAGTCCATCCTAAAGGAAATCAGTCCTGAAAATTCATTGGAAGGACTGATGTTGAAGCTGAATCTCCAATATTTTGGCCACCTGATGTGAAGAACTGACTCATTGGAAAAGACCCTGATGCTGGAAAAGATAAAAGTCAGGCAGAGAAGGGGACAACAGAGGCTTAAGATGGTTGGATGGCATCAACGACTCAATGGACATGAGTTTGAGTAAACTTGGGGAGTTGGTGATGGTCAGGGAGGCCTGGTGTGCTGCAGTCCATGGGGTCACAAAGAATTGGACACTACTGAGCGACTGAAGTCCATTAGGAATAACAGAGTTGGGCTGGGACCTCCCTATTTTTTATTGGCATTTTCTACTTTGGCACAAAACAGCACAGTATCTTGGGCAGAATATTAAGATTTAGTTCTCTGGTTTGAATCAGTAACGATATGACAAAGAAAGAGAATCTATAAAATAACAGCACTTTTTTTTTTTCAAATATGTATTTAAAGGTACAAAGGTAAGTTAAGTTTCATCTTTATACTCAATTCTGAATTATATTTATTTCATTGATGTTTCAGCTAGCCCCAGATGGAGAGATCCTCTCTCAAAGCAAAATAATCACTCTCAGAATTAGAAAAGGAAAATTTTCTTCATGCATGACTCAAAGATGACTTATTTTTCATTTATATGGGAGAGGGAGAGGAAAAACATATCTGAACGTGTTTTAAAATTAAATGCCAAAAGCAAACATGTCTATATTTTGTGAGGAAATCATGATTTACTGAAAGTTTTTGAAAAGTCATCAGTAGTTCACTAACTTGGCTCTGGGTACCTCATTCTGTAGTATACACTGTGCCTGTTTTATCTTCAGTGAATCAGAGATATGATCAATTTGCTGGGACCTCCAAGAGAATTACCAAAATAGAGATAAGAGATTTTCTGGCATAAAAGAATGAGTAAAGGAAAATTGCTCAATTTTCAATTGTAAGATTGGGGGAGTGACCCTTATGTAAAGATAAATATACAGATGGGTAGTGCTTTAAGTAAAACTTAAATGTGGAAATCAGCATTTGCATAGAAGATAAGATAAAGAGTGATTATTTGCTTTGGAAAAAGATTAATAATAGGGTTTACTCAAATAGCAAGTTCTTCCACATCTTTAAGCAATGACTTAATATCCAAAGACTCAGTTCCTACCCACCTCTTCAGGAACCTTCCCAGCATGTAATGCAAGATGCCTCAGTTTGGGGGGAAATGGGTACATGTACATGTATGGCCGAGTCCCTTCACTTTTCACCTGAAATTATCACAACATTGCTTGTTAACTGGATATCAGTTCAGTTCAGTAGCTCAGTCATGTCCGACTCTTTGCAACCACATGAATCGCAGCACGCCAGGCCTCCCTGCCCATCACCAACTCCCGGAGTTTACTCAGACTCACGTCCATCGAGTCAGTGATGCCATCCAGCCATCTCATCAGCTGTCGTCCCCTTCTCCTCCTGCCCCCAATCCCTCCCAGCATCAGTGTCTTTTCCAATGAGTCAACTCTTCGCATGAGGTGGCTAAAGTACTGGAGTTTTAGCTTTAGCATCATTCCTTCCAAAGAAATCCCAGGGCTGATCTACTTCAGAATGGACTGGTTGGATCTCCTTGCAGTCTTCTCCAACACCACAGTTCAAAAGCATCAATTCTTCACCACTCAGCTTTCTTCACAGTCCAACTCTCACATCCATACATGACCACAGGAAAAACCATAGCCCTGACTAGATGAACCTTTGTTGGCAAAGTAATGTCTCTGCTTTTGAATATGCTATCTAGGTTGGCCATAACTTTCCTTCCAAGGAGTAAGCGTCTTTTAATTTCATGGTTGAAGTCACCATCTGCAGTGATTTTGGAGCCCAGAAAAATAAAGTCTGACACTGTTTCCACTATTTCCCCATCTATTTGCCATGAAGTGATGGGACCAGATGCCCTGATCTTCATTTTCTGAATGTTGAACTTTAAGCCAACTTTTTCACTCTCCTCTTTCACTTTCATCAAGAGGCTTTTTAGTTCCTCTTCACTTTCTGCCATAAGAGTGGTGTCATCTGCATTTCTAAGGTTATTGATATTTCTCCCAGCAATCTTGATTCCAGCTTGTGCTTCTTCCAGCCCAGCGTTTCTCATGATGTACTCTGCATATAAGTTAAATAAGCAGGGTGACAATATACAGCCTTGACATACTCCTTTTCCTATTTGGAACCAGTCTGTTGTTCCATGTCCAGTTCTAACTGTTGCTTCCTGACCTGCATACAAATTTCTCAAGAGGCAGGTCAGGTGGTCTGGTATTTCCATCTCTTTAAGAATTTTCCACAGTTTATTGTGATCCACACAGTCAAAGGCTTTGGCATAGTCAATAAAGCAGAAATAGATGTTTTTCTGGAACTCTCTTGCTTTTTCCATGATCCAGTGGATGTTGGCAATTTGATCTCTGGTTCCTCTGCCTTTTCTAAAACCAGCTTGAACATCAGGAAGTTCATGGTTCACGTATTGCTGAAGCCTGGCTTGGAGAATTTTGAGCATTACTTTACTAGCATGTGAGATGAGTGCAATTGTGCAATAGTTTGCACATTCTTTGGCATTGCCTTTCTTCGGGATTGGAATGAAAACTGATCTTTTCCAGTCCTGTGGCCACTGCTGAGTTTTCCAAATTTGCTGGCATATTGAGTGCAGCACTTTCACAGCATCATCTTTCAGGATTTGGAACGGCTCAACTGGAATTCCGTCACCTCCACTAGCTTTGTTCGTAGTGATGCTTTCTAAGGCCCACTTGACTTCACATTCCAGGACGTCTGGCTCTAGGTCAGTGATCACACCATCGTGATTATCTGGGTCATGAAGATCTTTTTTGTACAGTTCTTCTGTGTATTCTTGCCACCTCTTTTTAATATGTTCTGGTTCTGTTAGGTCCATACTATTTCTGTCCTTTATTGAGCCCATCTTTGCATGAAATGTTTCTTTGGTATCTCTAATTTTCTTGAAGATATCTCTAGTCTCTCCCATTCTGTTGTTTTTCTCTATTTCTTTGCATTGATCGCTGAAGAAGGCTTTCTTATCTCCTCTTGTTATTCTTTGGAACTCTGCATTCAGATCCTTATATCTTTCTTTTGCTCCTTTGCTTTTCGCTTCTCTTCTTTTCACAGCTATTTGTAAGGCCTCCTCAGACAGCCATTTTGCTTTTTTGCATTTCTTTCCATGGGGATGGTCTTGATCCCTGTCTCCTGTACAATGTCACAAACCTCATTCCATAGTTCATCAGGCACTCTATCTATCAGATCTAGGCCCTTAAATCTATTTCTCACTTAACTGGATATACCTCAGTACAAAATAAAAAGCTTAAAATAAATAAATAGGATTGTGGTGATGGTCACTGAAAAAAATGAAAAAATAAATAAATAAAGCAAGCTGTCCCAGGTAAGAGCCACACAGGTAAATGTGAAAGCTGTGGCAAGGTACAGTTGTACTAGTCTCTCTAAGATCATAGAGGGAAAAAATGGCTGGGAAATAATAGGAATCGTGGAAAGGTTAAGAAAAGAAGAATCAAAAATGACTGGTAGAGAAAAGAGTAAACTAATTCTGTGAACAATTAACCCACAGGATCTCTTTTTCATAAACATTGCTAACAAGGTATTTCTAGACCAAGACAGATATAAAATCCTTTAATCAGTTAGTGAAGCCACTGTGGAAGAATCCAGCTGATGTCCTAATTAGGTACCTGTCTGGTGTTCCAGTGGTTAAGACTTCACCTTTCAATACAGAAGGTATGGGTTTGATCCCTGGTCAGGAAGCTAGGATACCATATACCCCATGCCCCAAAATACTAAGATATAAAGCAGAAACAATATAAAGCAGAAACACATTCAATGAAGACTTTAAAAATTATTTACATCAATAAATAAATACATAATTAAAAAATAATAGATTATATGTATAGTTTAGACATACGAGAAAGGCAGTCTTAGACAGTTAAATAAGAATTTCTAAGATAAGAATTATGTTAAGGTTCTATTCAGAGATATAGCATCAGCTTTATGATGAGGACAGTGCATTCTCATGCCTTTCTCCAGCAGGGAGAGATTTGGTATTCTAGAGAATCCTCCCTGCTCACTCTGACCTCTTAGTTTAAAAAACTATTTATTATCAGACATGGTAAATAATATCAATGATAAAGTCAAACATGGCTAAAGAGGAAGAGTCCTTATGGATCCATCGAAGTACTTAAGGACCCTGACTTTGCAGAATGAGAGATGGATGATTTGATCAATAAAACCAAAGGCCTGAAATACTATAACCTGTCCGGACCTGGGGGTGGGAGGATGGGATAGAGGTGGATCATTAGTGAATAAAAAAATCAGAAGCACTGGATTTCACTCCCAGGTCTCATGTTGGCTTAGTTTTTGTGACCTTCATTAAACAGATTTGGTTACAGGTGAATTTGCAAGGCATGTCAGAGGTAGAATAGAGAGACATAAAAACAATTTGCTGAAAGTCTAAACTCAAGTAGAACAAGGACAAAAAGAAATTCAAGTCCAAAGTCATTGATGTAGGAGGCTATACCCACAGCACAGTCTAAGAGTGAAAATACACAGACGTAGTCAAGTTTATCAATTATTTTAAAAGTGCTAACAAGTAAGGGTTTCATGTACAAAATAAAACAAATTCGAAACGATTTGCCTTGTAACTTCTCCCTGGTTCATCACCCAGATTCACTCCGACGGTGCCTGGAATATGCTTTCTCCATCTGGGCTGAGTCCCCATCACCTAACAAAGCTGAGTACTAAGCAGAAGAGGAGGGCCTGAGTATTTCCTAATCTAGCCCTTCTCTGTTGCAGACCCACCCTCAACTAACAATTGCTAGTCAATTTTAAGAGCTGGGAATTCCACAGATCATTAAGAACATGGTGATGAAAATATATAGGTAAGCTGAAAAGCCTAAAATAAAAGTCATCAAAATTATTGGAAACTGAGTGATTTTTGACAATCTATGTCACAAGCCAACCTTCTGGCCTTGCAATCTCTTTACCCACAAACCAGCTATTAAGTTATTTTGGTAATTAATTTATTGTGATTTTGCTACACACTTGGGATTGCTTTCAATTTTGGGATGAATACAACATAACCTCACTTCATGTGCGAAGTGCTAAAACCCAATTTCCTTAAAACTGAGTTCCTCTGCCAAGTTTATGATTAACTTCTCTTTCCAAAACTTTATTCCCTTTCTTGTCCTGCTCCTGTTCCCCTAAGGACTGAGGGTATCAAAGAAAAAGGGGATTAAAACTGAGCAGGACCCTGTGGGACCTCCCCCCGCTGGGTTAAAAAGCCCTTCAGTTTCCCCCATTTTTGTTTGTAGAAAAAGGCTTTAGTCTCTTAGGCCCTCCCTGAATTCTAAAGACCAGATTCAAGCAATTACTAATTAGGGAAGTGAAGGATAACAGGAACAAAGGAAAGACAAACAGTTCAGTGATAAAAACAGAGTCCCAGTTCCTCCTCAAGACATATGCATAACAATCTGATGCATATAAGTGAATTGCCCTGCAGAAACTAAGAGCCCCCAACCCCAACCCTCCTTCTCCATGTTTTATCAGAACTCTCCACCATGACCCATCCATCTTGGGTGGCCCTACACAGCATGGTTCATAGTGTAGGGCCTGGAAAAGGTCAGTTTTCATTCCAATCCCAAAGAAAGGCAATGCTAAAGAATGTTCAAACTATTGAACAATTACACTCATGCCACACGCTAGCCAAGTAATGATCAAAATTCTCCAAGCCAGGCTTCAACAGTACGTGAACTGCAAACTTCCACATGTTCAAGCTGTATTTAGAAAAGGCAGAGGAACCAGAGATCAAATTGTCAATAGCCGGTGGATCATAGAAAAAGCAAGAGAATTCCAGAAAAACATCTACTTCTGCTTCATTGACTACACTAAAGCCTTTGACTGTGGATCACAACAAACTGCAAAATTTTTAAAGAGATGGCAGTACCAGATCACCTTACCTTCCTCCTGAGAAATCTGCATGCAGGTCAAGAAGCAACAGTTAGAACAGGACATGGAATAATGAACTGGTTCCAAATCGAGAAAGGAGTACATCAGGGTTTTACATTGTCACCTTGCTTATTTAACTTACATGCAGAGTACATCATGCAAAATGCCAGACTGGATGAAGCACAAGCTGGAATCAAGATTGCAGGGAGAAATCAATAACCTCAGATACACAGATGACACCACCCTTATGGCAGAAAAGTGAAGAAGAACTAAAGAGACTCTTAATGAAAGTGAAAGAGGGGATTGAAAAAGCTGGTTTAAAACTCAACATTCAAAAAATGAAGATCATGGCATCCAGTCCCATCACTTCATGGTAAATAGATAGGAAAACAATGGAAACAGTGAGAGACTTTATTTTCTTGGGCTCCAAAATCACTGCAGATGGTGACTGCAGCCATGAAATTGAAAGACACTTGCTCCTTGGAAGAAAAGCTATGACAAACTATACAGCATATTAAAAAGCAGAGACATTGCTTTGCCGACAAAGGTCCATCTAGTCAAAGTTATAGTTTTTCCAGTAGTCAGTATGGATGTGAGAGTTGGACCATAAAGAAAGTTGAGTGCCAAAGAATTGATGCTTTTGAACTGTGGTGTTGGAGAAGACTCTTGAGAGTCCCTTGGACTGCAAGGAGATCCAACCAGTCTATCCTGAAGGAAATCAATCTTGAATATTCACTGGAAGGACTGATGCTGAAACTGAAGCTCCAGTATTTGGCCACCTTATGCAAAGAACTGTCTCATTGGAAAATACCCTGATGCTGGGAAAGATTGAGGGCAGGAGGAGCAGGGGATGACAGAGGATGAGATGGTTGGATGGCCTCACTGACTCGATGGACATGAGTTTGAGTAAACTCTGGGAGCTGGTGATGGACAGGGAGGCCTGGTGTGCGGCAGTTCATGGGGTCCCAAAGAGTCGGACATAACTGTGTGACTGAACTGAACTGAAAACCTCCCACCCACATAGAATCTGGTGGTCATGATACTCCACTTGCTGACCAGAAGAACTAGACTCCAGACTGGCTGGAACCAGAGGTTGACGATTCCTGAAATATCACCCTGTTGCCTCACCATCAGCGAAGCAGAAGAAAATTCAGAAGCTGCAACTCTCAGTCAAAATATTGTCTTTAAAAACACTTTCCTAAAAGCCATCAGGGAGTTCGGGTCTTTTGAGCATGAACCGCCCATTTTCCTTGCCTGGCACTGTACACAGCAATAAACACTGTCTTTCCTTCGCCTTAACCTGGTGTCAGTAGTCGGGCTTTGCTGTGCATCAGGTGAGTGGATCCAAGTTCAGTGCAGTAACACTAGTAAGGAATATATTCAGATATCTAAGCAAGGAGTTGGTATGTACATTAGGTGTTTAAGCAGGAAATCAAGGATTTTCCTGGTGTTCCAGTGGCTTAGACTCCACATCCCCAATGCAGGGTTTCAGGTTCAAACCCTGGTCAGGGAAATAGATCTCACATGTTCCAAATAAGAGTTTGAATGTCACAACTAAAGATCCTGTATGCTGCAACTAAGAGCTGCCAGAGCCAAATAAATAAATATTTAAATAAATAGGAAATCAAAGTACTAGGAGAACAGAGGGGGGGCCCCTAACCTCAGTGTCCTGAGCAGTAAGACCACTTTCCCAGAGTGATGACATCTAGGCTGAGACTTCAGCCAAAGGGGGTAGAAGGTGAAGTCTGTGGTGATGGCTATGCAAGACTGATTCAGATAAGGGAGTAGCTGTTAAAAGGCTTGGCTGCAGGAACAGTAATATGGATGATCACGGTTGTCTTTTGACTGCTTATTTGTCATAAAATATCTGGCAGTGATACTATTTGCAGGTACTGTCTGGATGGAGGTATAGGTGTAGCTGGTTCTCAGAGTACCAGAATATGCCACCTAAAAGATGCTTGTCATATGGCTTATTCCTAGCTAAAGACTACTGAGAACCATCAGACCAAAGAAAAGCTCTAGAAACAGGCTACTTTCCTTTTATAAAAGAAATTTACATTTATAAAAGAGACCTACATTTGTAAAGGCATCCTCCTTTTCCTGACCAGGACACAGAGAACTTGTAACAAATCTTGTCTATGGAGAAGGCACTGACCTAAATCTGCATAACAGACATTGCTAAACAACCCCTGTTTACCATACCTTTCCTATCAGCTTCCCATAATCTGTCTCGCCAGCACAGAGGCCAAAATCCTCCTTTCCTCTGTTTAACCTAAGATGGTATATAAGACAAAGTTCTAATCACTCCTTTGGGTTACTCATCACTCGGTGTCCCTGTGCGTACATGAACATTGCACGTCAATAAATTTCCTTTTTTTTTTTGTCTTGTTAATCTGTCTCTTGCTGTCTAATTACCAGGGCCCTGGTTGGGAAACTTATGGTGTGTAAAAGAAAGATATTTTTTTTCCTCTCCTCCAGTTCTCACGCATAGTCAGGCAGGTTCATGCTCCAAACACGGACACACGTATGTTCCATACCTACACACTGCCATGCAGAATGGACAACTATCAGATACCTGACAACCTCTCCTAACAATGCAGAGGTGATTAACTTCTCACCACTGATAGCAGGCAGGATGCTGACATGGGCTGGGAGAGAACTTTCAAGCACACTTCAAACAACTCAATTAGATCAAGTGAAAAACCTCCAGAAGCATCTCAGTGGATTACTGTACAATATATTTCCTCTTGTTACGATATTAAAAAAAAAAAAAATACACACACACGCACACACACACAC